>NC_137690.1:39107843-39536798 GCF_963989245.1 Nansenia antarctica
AGAAGAGAGGGGGATGAGGGAGGTAGAGAGGACAGAAGGATGAGGTAGGTAGAGAGGAGGGGGAGGTAGGTAGAGAGGAGGATGAGGGAGGTAGAGAGGAGGGGGATGAAATTAGGGACTAATCCAAACCATTTGGAAACTTCAAATTGGAACTTTTGACAAGCCAGCCCCCTGGGGACAGTTTTCAAAAGCAATACTTTTTTTTCTCTCTTTTCTTCCTCTCCCCTACTCTAACGCACTGATGATATTTCTCTCTTTTCATTTCTCTCTCTCTTCCTCTCCCCTCCACCGCAAGCACTCACCAAACACGTTATTAGGAACACCTGTACCCCTTCTCATTCATTCAGGTGGTGTAATGGAGAGGGGAATGTTTTCTTGGCACACTATGTGTCCACAATCATCGCTTGAATGCCAGAGCCTATTGAGTATCGTTCTGCATCCCTTCATGGCCACAATGTACCCGTCTTCTAATGGCTGCTTCCAGCATGATAACGCACCGTGTCACAAAGACAAAAGTCGTCTCAAACTCGTTACATGAACATGACAATGAGTTCAGTGTTCTTCAGTGGCCTTCCCAGTCACCAGATCTGAATCCAATAAAACACTGTTGAGATGACATATCCTGCATGTCATCCCTCCTCTCTCTCTCACCCATCCTTCCTGTCTAAATCTCTACTGTATCTGTCAATAAAATGAAAAATATGAGTGGGACTGCCCCACTCAGGATAAAATAACTTTTTGCACCTAAAGAACTTGCAGGATTGCGTGATGCGGTCATCATGGACCAGAATCTCGAAGGAATGTTTCCAACGTCTTGTGGAATCAATGCTACAAAGAATTGAGGCTGTCGAAAGCGAAGGGAGGCCCTCCCCAGAGGCGGTGCTAGGGGGGGGCTACTTGGGCTCAAGCCCCGGGTGTAGCTGGCTATCAGTAACGTTATGTTATAATGAAAATGAAAGATAGCAAGGTCATGTTACGGTACATGGTAAGAATCCAAACAAGCCAGGAAAATAATTATTAAAATAAAGTGAATAACAGGCTGATGGTCGTTGATATACCTGTACTCTGGCTGACTGAGTAACAAGTGATGTCACGTTCATGTTATTATAGCTAGTAAACATGGAGTAACCACACTAAGTATGCCCTTATATGTTAGTATGTATGTACACAGGACATGACTCAAATCTATCCTAAGATGTAACGTTTTTTTTTTTGTAATCAATTATTTATTCAGGGGTGCAAACTGGTGATGGCCCAAAAAGGTGACACTTTTGCCTGAAAACTAAGAAAATGATCAATGCGTGGCTAACCTTAGAGGTTCACGGGGGGGAGGGGGGGGGGGGGGTAGTGCTAGCACTAATAGTGCTAAATGGATATCGCTAGCACTAACGGTGGTCTAACAATGAGGCGCGTGTAAGTAGCGGCAGCCCTGACCTTAACACCTGCAGAATTACTTCGAAAACAGTTTACTGTGACTGTTGTTCTCCACGCTGTCAGGAATTGTACCTAGCTGCCTGAAACTAAAAGTTATTTCAACAGTAGTGGAGTTCAGCAGACAGGAAGATTAGTTAGCTCGCGCATCATGAGACTTGGATGACACTTAGACCCCCCCCCACCCAAAATAATGTTTTTGCAGATCGACACAATTCACATGGATGACCTATTTTAAGGTGAAAACTGCTAATTTAGCAGAAAGGTGACAAGTTTGCACCCCTGTTATTACAAAACAGTACACATGAAAAACTCACAATTATAACACCAAACAAAATAAGTGATTAAAGTAAATACATTTTTTTGATCTTACCCCCCCACTATAAACACAAGTAACCCCTCCCCCATGGCCCTAAGATGTAACCTTAACATACTTTCACAGTACTCTACACTGGCCAACAATACAGAGCAGTAAAAGACAGCAGAGGTGCCAGCCAGGATCACATGTACTGTAAGAGAATAAGATGCACTTCATTGGATTGTTTTACATATTAATTATATGGTCAATCTTAATACCCCTTTTGTTAAATATGTTCAGTGGATGTGAGGCATGATCAGGGATGATCTGGGTCAGTGACCTGAAGTGACTTCAACCAGCTGCTGACTGTACTTGATTGAGTTAAGGCATTAGTTTGCTTCATTAAATGTGTGAATGTATAAGTGTTCTCCAACGCCTTTTGTCCGCTATAAGGTGGTGGTAAGTTGAAGGTTGTGGTGTTGCAGCAAAACAAAGCGCACATTTTCGTGCACATTCCGTGCGTATATTTCATTACCCACCTAACCCTAAACCCCAGTATTACAATCCTAAATCCGCCCCTGGCCCTACCCCAGTATTAGTATAGTGTTCCTCATAAAGTGTTCGGTGAGTGTACATTCTCTCTCTCTCCACCCCCCCCCCCCCCCCCCCGCCCCCGCCCCAAAGCACTGCTTATATTTAAATATTTTCCTACTCTCTCTCTCATCGCATCCTAATACACCCTTGTCGCGTACCGTCAACTCGCTTCGAGCTACGGAGGCTGTCCTGATATGATCCGTCACACGACACGGCGAGACGATACCGCAGCCAGAAGACCCCGCCCCCCCCAGACAACTACGCGGCGTGCGCCACTGAAATAAGACTCTATTAACGCAGAGCCTTTAGGGCTGATTAGGAAACCCAAAGTGATTATAGCAGGAGTGATCTGTTCTTCACTTCGACACTTTGAACGTGCCGCAGGCGCCCCTCCCCCCACCTGAGTCCATCGTCAAATACAGTTACATGACCTGCCTCTCTCCCTGATAGCCGACCGCCACGCTTGATGAACCCTCGCTTCGTCAGCCTCGGCGTCTGTTTCTGCTTTTCGTAGCTCATCTATTCTGATTTGGAGACGGGCCGGGGGAGCTCGTGCCGATTAGACAGCGACATTGTGAAGTAAATCGACTAGGGGGCTGTTGTGACCATGCAAAGGGGGAGGCTGGTGGAGGTACTGTATGTGTTTGATACCACTCCTCGTTCTGTTTCAGGCATTTACCAGGAGCCCGTCCTCCCACGTCTTCCTCCACCGGGCCTCCGCTGCAATGCGACCGTCTTCAAATGGAGCTTTTAACACTACAACAGCCTTGCCTATTTTACCTACTAGTAGAGCCGCCTTGGGGGTCAAATAGACCCCCCTTTTTAGAATGTAAATCTGCTATTTACACACAGAGATCACTAGAGGGCGCTTCTTTTTTTTAGCCTGCCTCCTACACAGAAAAACTGCAAAACAGCTTTATACTATCTTATCCTGAAGTGATTTTTAAAATGTAAGGATACTGGGTGGTAGAACGCACATATCTAGGAAAAGTAATGAAAGGAGGGTCCTGAAATTTGATCGAGTGCAAGATATAAACAGTTTTCTTCTCACAGGGGTCACCGTGACCCCTCACGGCTCTTCTAGTAAAACATTAACCAAACCATTCGACTAAACCATTTCCCCAGTGTGTATCTAGATGTGTGTGTGTGCTGCTGCTTATTTCAAGGGCCCTGTTTTAATTTTCATGACATATTTTGCCATACCTAACACTTCATGCATCAGAGCATCTCTTCAGTTGATTAGGTTTATTTGCCGTGCAATCAACTTGTCAGTCAATTGTTGCAATTTGGTCATTTTCGCTCTAGGCACAGGGTCAGCCAATGTCGGCGCCCCTGGAGCAATTAGGGGTTAAGTGCCTTGCTCAAGGGCACATGCAGCTCCATCCTGAGGCGGGGATCGAACCACGACCTTCCGATTGCTAGCCTGGCCTCTCTAACCTCTAGGCTACCGCCGCCCAGACAGCAGTGTGGTGGAGACAGTTACGAGGTATTTGGTGGCCACAGTCCTCGCTAGGTGCAGTTTCATGCCAGGTGAATCCTAAGGTCATGACAGGTGAGTCCTAAGGTCATGACAGGTCAGTCCTAAGGTCATGACAGGTCAGTCCTAAGGTGCTTCCAGTCCTGTGGTTGTTCCCCAGGAGGGAGAGGGAACTAGGGGTGGAGTCCTAACCGGGCAACTGTGCGTGTAACTCCGACATTTGTGCAAATCCTGCACTGACGTCAACGAAAGTTGCTCGACGATTCGATTCAAGTTAGGATTCCACACAAGGAGAATAACGGGCCGATTTGTTGCTCCTGGTTTGAAAGCTTCTTTTCTCCTCTATCACTCCTTCATCATCCCCCCTGTTTTGAACCTGATCTGATTTCTTCAATAAAATCGACCTTTCTTTTCTTTTTTTCCCTGGAAGAACGCTCTTTTCATTTCCGAGACGATGATTTAACGTGGGAGGCATCGGCCTTCTTCACAGACGTGGCGGTGGTGGTGACCTCCGTTGTCCGTTTCATCAATTCAAATTAGTGGCAGAAGAGTGAGTAGGGGGGATGCTGTGGTGAGTGTGTTGAATGCTGATCAGGGATAACTATGTGGAGAGTAGAGGAGGAGACAGGAAGCTGCCAGGTCTGATGGATCTCCTCTCCAGGTGACGGAGGACCAGCAGCCTCCAGCAAATCACAAATAATAATAATAGATTGAATTTAAAAGCGCCCCTTTCTCAAATTCAAGGACACTGTACCGAAAACAAAGAAAGAAAGAAGCAGGAGAAAAAAAAAACAGAACAAAGATATAAAAGATAAAATAAATCGTATTCGAGAAAGACAAATGGTGTAAGAGCTCTGGGGGATAGTGTTACTCAGGACCCATGCCATACTGTACAAAGCACAAAGTGCTATCTCTCTCTCTATCTCTATCTCTCTCTCTCTCTCTCTCTCTCTCTCTCTAGGACTGCTGGCTAGAATCCTCCATTTTGTATCGTGAGATATGGAAATGCCCTCAAATGAAAATAAAAAAAAGTTCACCAAACTTTACCAACACATTTTGGTTAAGCACCTACTCGGTGTTGTGCACACAAGATACTTTCCGTCTCCTTCTATACGTGGTGTGGAGATACCGTGAGTAAGGAGGAAAAATCACAACAACCATTTTTCCTATTTGGGCAAAATGTGATGAATCAGCTATTGATCCGTAGCACTGAGATCATCCCATTGATTGGCTGGTCGCTGCGGGACTGGTGAGGTGTGAGATTGAAGTGCTAACACAATTAAATGTGGTGTCACCTCCTGGCCTCACAGCTTAGGTGTGGCACGAAGAATGTTAAGAATCGCAGGCTTTTAACTTGAGCTGAGGCCATAGGTTTATTCATCGTATTAAGATGACAAAATAGGTCTATGGTAGAGCATAGGGTGTGTTCTCACTAGAACATTTGCTCAGGGTAGGCTGGTTCATTAGGGGCAATTGGGCAATGCCCCACCAAAGGGAGAAGAGAGAGATTTTTTTTCTATGACTTCTAGACAGTGTTGCTTCTGAATATCATAGTCCAATCAGCTAGTGTTCTGTGGCGTATATCATAGTCCAATCAGCTAGTGTTCTGTGGAGTATGTTCCAATCAGCTTCAAGTCCCGCCCCTTTCGGGGCAACTTTCACACTACGCGAAATTGCACTAGGCTGTTCTCGTAGACTTGCATGTAAAATCTATTTTGGTAACTTCAGGCCATTCGGTCATTTGTCTATGGGGTTTTGGGACATGCACCGAAAGGGGCGGGACTTGAAGCTGATTGGAACATACTCCACAGAACACTAGCTGATTGGACTATGATATACGCCACAGAACACTAGCTGATTGGACTATGATATTCAGAAGCAACACTGTCTAGAAGTCATAGAAAAAAAATCTCTCTCTTCTCCCTTTGGTGGGGCATTGTCCAGTTGCACCTAATGAACCAGCCTCCCCTGCTTGAGGATATTACAACTGGACCTATTACCGAAGTCAAACTTCGTTTGTGGTCGCAATCTCCGCGGCTGTTAGGCTGCTACTGTTGGTGTTTTGCGAAGCCAGAATACACAAACTCGACCTGAAGGTAAGAGAGTCAGCTAAGATAAAAGCTACTTCAAACATTTAGTAATATCGTCAGCATGGTACGTTTTCTATTGTCGTCTTTTAGCTTGTTTGTTTATGTATTCAGCACACGCACACACACACACACACACACGCACACACGCACACACGCACACACACACACACACACACACACACACACACTCACTAGAGGGGATGAAGAGGTCTGTACAGGGGGGTAGGGGGGATGAAGAGGTCTGTACAGGGGGGTAGAGGGGATAAAGAGGTCTGTACAGGGGGGTAGAGGGGATGAAGAGGTCTGTACAGGGGGGTAGAGGGGATGGAGAGGTCTGTACAGGGGGGGTAGAGGGGATGGAGAGGTCTGTACAGGGGGGTAGGGGGGATGAGGAGGTATGTAGAGGTGGGTAGGGGGGATGAAGAGGTCTGTAGAGGTGGGTAGGGGGGATGAAGAGGTCTGTAGAGGTGGGTAGGGGGGATGAAGAGGTCTGTACAGGGGGGTAGAGGGGATGAAGAGGTCTGTACAGGGGGGTAGAGGGGATGAAGAGGTCTGTACAGGGGGGTAGAGGGGATGAAGAGGTCTGTACAGGGGGGTAGAGGGGATGGAGAGGTCTGTACAGGGGGGTAGGGGGGATGAGGAGGTATGTACAGGGGGGTAGAGGGGATGAAGAGGTCTGTACAGGGGGGTAGAGGGGATGAAGAGGTCTGTACAGGGGGGGTAGAGGGGATGGAGAGGTCTGTACAGGGGGGTAGGGGGGATGAGGAGGTATGTACAGGGGGGTAGAGGGGATGAAGAGGTCTGTACAGGGGGGTAGGGGGGATGAGGAGGTATGTACAGGGGGGTAGAGGGGATGAAGAGGTCTGTAGAGGAGGGTAGAGGGGATGGAGAGGTCTGTAGAGGTGGGTAGAGGAGATGTAGAGGTGGGTAGAGGTGATGAAGAGGTCTGTAGAGGTGGGTAGAGGGGATGAAGAGGTCTGTACAGGGGGGTAGAGGGGATGAAGAGGTCTGTAGAGGTGGGTAGAGGGGATGAAGAGGTCTGTACAGGGGGGTAGAGGGGATGGCGAGGTCTGTACAGGGGGGTAGAGCTATTCTCATGCTAAAATCGACTGTAAATCCAGATTTTAAAGTTGATATTCTTCCCCGTGGAGCATGCCCCCATAACCTGTGCCCCACCCAAAATGTTTAGCACCAGCCGCCACTGCATTTGCTTCACTTGAAACGGAGTTTAGGATAAAGTTCGCTTTGCTCTGCGTCGTTTGGAGCGGTGAGAACGCGCATTCGAAGTAACTCCCGTCGGATGCTCCGCTTGAAAAGGGTGGTTTTGCTTCGGTTAGAAACGACGCATTCCATCACTTTGCTTCGCTTTTGGTGAGAACGCTGCTCGAGGCAGTCCATAGGAAAACAACAGCGCAGGCGTGTTGATCTGGATAAGAGAGGGACGAACGGTTTTCTATTTTTCTGACCAATCAACGACCACGTCTGTTGCTTCGATTGCGTATGTTACTTCGTTTACATGAAGGGCTGTGAGAACGCAAATCAGAGAAATAATTTATGCAACAATGTTGCAAACTCATCCACTTGCTCCGGGTCTCGATTCAGACTTTCATGTGAGAACATGAAAGGTTCAGGAAGGAGCAACAGCAGAATCAATCAATCAATCAGTCAATTCTCAATAGGTCAATCAACAGGTTCAATCAATCAGTCGAACAATCAATCAATAGGTTTATTACAATCGAGTTGCCACTGAGGAACAATCTCGAGCATCGCAGCAGAGAAACTGTCCATCCTCCAATAGGAAGCACACAACTTCTAAACCCCTGAATTACCGCCTAAAGTCAGAGAGCTAGAGCGCTGACCTCCCTCCACGCCAGAGGCCTGAACTCCTCTGTCTCCTGGAGAAGTCGACCGCGGCTGCGGAGGACAGACGGAGGTGTTTAACAACGTGACTCCTCGGTTAATTGTGTTAGCACTTCAATCTAACACCTCACCGGTCACACGGCGACCAGGCGATCAATGGGGCGGGCGTGGAGGGGGAAGGGGGGGGCGTGGAGGGGGAAGGGGGGGGAGGTCTCCGTGCTATGGATCAATGGCTGATGATTCGCTGCCTATAAGGCAGTTCATTCATCAAGCTGAGACAGCGGGTCAACTGCTCTTCTCCTCAAGAGACGGGCACCTACGTGCTATGCTAGGCTAGGCTACGCTACACTGGCCCGGGGACTGGGTTAACGCTACGCTAGCTAACTGTGATTCATTAGGCTATAAAGCTCCGTGAGGGGGGAGTGGGGGAAGGGGGAGGTGTGTGTGTGTGTGTCCCTTGAGAGAAGACCGTTTTTTTCAGAGAAGACAGTTTGAACAAGGGGTGGGACTGTGGCCAACACTCACTAAATGGTAAATGGACTGCACTTACAACGGCCTCTCATTCACCCATTCACACACCAATGGCGGCAAGCTACCATGCAAGGCGCCGGCCCGCTCACTGGGAGCAATTTGGGGTTCAGTGTCTTGCCCAAGGACACTTCAACATGTGGCCAGCCGGGGCTTGAACCGCCAATCTGCCAACCTTGCGATGATTAGACAGCGGCTCTACCTCCTGAGCCACAGCCGCCCCACTAACAATACTGTCAGTAGGCCTGGGAACAGGTTGATTTGTTTCACTCTGACATTGATTCAACCTGAGAGCCTCATCCAATCTTGTGATCCTCTCCATGTAATTACACCCATTTGTACACAGTTTTCTTTGAGAGTAATGTAGTAGTAAAGAACACACACACAATGCGCCACTGGACTCTGTCCCTCCCCCCCTAGACTCTGTCCACCCCTGGAATCTGTCCCCCCTGGACTCTGTCCTCCCTGGACTCTGTTGGACTCTGTTCTTCCAGCCTTAAAACTGTGCGGGGATCCATGTTGTCAGGAACTGCTAAAAGGTTGCTCTCTCTGTTTCTCTCTCTCAATTCAATTTCAGTTTCAATATAAAGGTTTTTATTGGCGTTGGAAACATAGGTTTACATTGCCAAAGCAAGTGTGAAGATAAAAAACAAAGAAAAATTTAAAAACATGTAATGTACGACTAGAATAAAGAAATTATTAAACAGAGCTGTGTATATATATATATATATATATATATATATTGTATATATATGTGTATACTGTATATAGTATATATTGTATATATATTGTATGTATATTGTGTATACAGTATATATTGTATACAGGTAAATAAAGATAACTTAAAATAGGAATAGAAAAGTGTGGACATTGCAGTTTAAAAATATGAATACAAATAAAGGAGAAGTGTGTAAACATTATGTACAGAGATCCGCATGCTGCAAATAGTGCAGATTGACAGTCTTTATGGTGGTTGTGTTCCTTTGGACGTCCTTTTACTGTCACAACAGCTCACACATCTTGCTGCTGTGTTTGCACATTGTTGGTCTTCACCCAGCAGATATGGCAGTTGTTTGTCATTAATCATGTCTTCAAAATCCTTTGGGGTGTTTGTAATCTGTGCGAAGTATGTGTCTCTGATGTCCTTGTACAGTTGGCAAGTACTTAAAAAAAAGTGCAGCTCTGTTTCCACCATTTTGTGTGCAGTGCAAAGTGCAGTCTGTCTTGTCTGGGGAGCCAGATCTGCCTGTGGCGGCCTCTCTCCATGGCGAGGCTGTGCTCACTGAGTCTGTACATAGTCAAGGATTTCCTTAGTTTTGGGTCTGTCAAAGTACTCAGGTATTCTGCCACTGTGTATTCTCTGTTTAGGGGCAAATAGCATTCCAATTTACTCTGGTTTCTGGTTGATTCTTTCCACTGTGTCAGGTAATGTTCTTTTTGTTTTCTTATCATTTGGTTTAGTCTAATGGGGTTTCTGTCTGGTGGCTCTCTCACTGTCTCTCTCTCTCCATTTCTCTCTCTCTCTCCATCTCTCTTCTCTCTCTCTCTCCCCCCCTCTCTCTCTCACTCTCTCTCACTCTCTCCATCTCTCTCACTCTCTCCATCTCTCTTCTCTCTCTCTCCCCCCTCTCTCTCACTCTCTCCATCTCTCTTCTCTCTCTCCCCCCCCTCTCTCTCTCACTCTCTCCATTTCTCTCTCTCACTCTCTCTCCCCCTCTCTCTCTCACTCTCTCCATTTCTCACTCTCTCTCTCTCTCTCACTCTCTCCATTTCTCTCTCCCCCCCTCTCTCTCTCACTCTCTCCATCTCTCTTCTCTCTCTCCCCCCCTCTCTCTCTCACTCTCTCCATCTCTCTCTCTCACTCTCTCCATTTCTCTCTCTCACTCTCTCTCTCTCACTCTCTCCCCCCCTCTCTCTCTCTTTCTCACTCTCCCCATTTATCTCTCTCTCACTCTCTCCATTTCTCTCTCTCCCCACCCCCCTCTCTCTCACTCTCTCCATCTCTCTCTCTCTCAGCTAAGTGAGGTGAGATGCTGTGGAGGCCTCCGTCTGGGTTCCAGATCCAGTCCATGTTCCACGTTAGAACTTAATGCTGCCCCCCCACCTTATTTTATGTCTGTGACTGCAAGGCGTGGTGAAACGCACTGGGGGACAGGTGTTGTGGGAGATGATTGGTTAATGCTGATTAACAAGAGTAACAACAAGAGTGGCACACACTCCCAGGCCTCGTACAGTATTGTAAATGAAGGCCACCTGAACCTTGCGAGCCTTTGTGTGGAAATGTCTGGAAAGGGGATGAATGAGAACATGGCTCTTTATGTGTCTGGATCATTTCCAGATTTCCAGAGCTGCAGGAATGGACCTGTTAATTGAAATCGATGTGTGAATCAATGTTCCTGTGATTAGATGAAGAGGGATAACGCTGTGAGTGATGAGAGAGAAGCAGAACACAGCATATTATTATGTACTGGTTTATGGCTCTGGGTGAGAGAGACTATGGATGGATGGACAGATGGATGGACAGATGGATAGATAGATAGATAGATAGATGGATGGATGGATGGAAGGATGGATGGATGGATGGATGGATGGATAGACGGACGGACGGACGGATGGATAGATGGATAGATAGATAGATGGATGGATGGATGGATGGATGGATGGATGGATGGATGGAAGGATGGATGGATGGATGGATGGATGGATAGACGGACGGACGGACGGACGGATGGATAGATGGATAGATGGATAGATGGAGTGATCAGAGAGAGAAGCAGCAGAAAGCAGCGTACCATATGTACCTGTGTTTGGCTCTGGGTGTCACTAGGAGGTAGGGGGGAGCGAAGCGCCACTCTTCAGACTTCAACCTGACAAGCACCACGTTACAGCGTCTGAAAATGAGACCGTAAATTAGCATTTAAGGACATAGTAACATCGTAATGACCTGGGGAGGCTAGTGGAGGTAGAAATCGGAGGACGGGGCTCATTATAATGCATGGAACTGAACGAATGGTATCAGACACGTGTTTGATAGCATTCCTCATTCCGTTCCATGCATTACAGAGCCCTGCCCGCCCCCCCAGCCTCCCCATGTAATAACCGGCCGGATTCACAAAAGTGTTCTTAAGATATTTCTTAAGACAATTCTTAAGAAAAAAGATAAGATGTTCTTAAGAATGTTCTTAAACGCTATTCACCATTTTTTTCTTAAGAATTGTCGTATGTCTTAGGAACTTCTTATGGCGCTTTTCCATTGACCAGCCCGGCCCGGCTTGGCACGGCTCGCTTCAGCTCGCTTCGGCACGCTTTTGAACAGTTCTGGTTTTCCACTATACACAACAGACCAGGAACGAGTAGGAGGAGCAGGAGATAGTAGGCGGAGTTACGCGTCATAACAGTGTCATAAGATTCCCCCCGCTATACAGATCAGCAGGGGGAAATGCGATAAGAATATTGTCAAAATGCAGCACTATCGTGCACAGATCAGCCTTACAACATGTAATGTTAAGTGCCTGTAACTTGCCGCTTTCAGTTCTAGTAGACTAGTTTAGATCTCGCAACCAGGGAAATGCCGACACAATTCTATTTTTATTTCTCCTGACACACTGTGCTTTTTTTGTTGGTGAACTACCATAATAAGCCTAAAAAAGTTCAACTGTTCAAAAAGTGCAACTTCTCTGCTTTCAGAAACTCTTTGAATTGTTTAGATTGGGCATATAGTTCATGAATTACGATAGTTTGAATCCGCTGTAGACAGCTCCGGTTTCGGAGCAAGACTATCGGCATTAGTCAAATACATGCTCACATCCAGTCATCCGCTCACTGCTCTCCATCAAAAATGGCACATCCATCAATAATATTACATAATAACAACTGCTCTGATTAGATTGCTTAGATTGTTTAATACATCAACGGGGGGAAAAGCGAGATGAACTCGCGAGTATCATGCTTCATTGAACGGAAAGTCCTATCTATCCCATTCAAAGTGTTTTAGCCATCCCCCTTTCCACTGGTAATAAGGAATTGGCAAGAATAGATCGATATAAATAGATCAACATAATGCAGCACTATCATGCACAGATCAGCCTTAAAACATGTAACGTTAGATATATAACGGAGCGATGTATTTCTACGGAAAGGCTGACTGACGCGGGGCTCATTCCATCTCTGCGTTCGTTATAGATACGCTTGCAGCAGCGGGTGAACTCCCGGTTCATTGAGTTTACGGTTAAAAGCATATCTTCTCGGGGTGTCAGCGCGGTGGTTCAGGGCTCAAAATGGCCGTATACCGATGGTGAAGTTAGCAAAGGAGTATTGTGATTGTACCACCTCCATAGCCGGTGTTATTCACGGGCAAAGACGGTGCATAATAGCGATTTTTGTGTTATGCTTGTTGTAAATAAAAGTTCTATGATGCATTGAAATGACATTAAACTAAGATAATATGATGGTCAGCATCATTTTTCGAATCTTTATTAATAAGCTATTACAGAAACTGTAGTGACATTTTCCAAGAACGAATGTGCTATTTAAAGATGGCGGTTAGCGAAAAAAGCTATGAACATGGGATGACGATTTCCATTGACCAATCAACGGTGTGCAGCGTCACACGTCACACGCAGCCTGGCAAAAAGGTTCCGGGTCTCAAAAAGGTTCCTGCCCTCGATGGGTAGCTAAAGAAGCGACCCGACCCGACCCGACCCGACCCAGGCCGACAAATGGAAAAGCGCCAAAGAAGCAGGCCAGCCCGGGCTGACCCGGGTCAGCCCTCTAGTGGAAAAGCCCCATTAGTTTTCTCACTTAAGAAGTTCTTAAACCGATGATACACGGGCAACGCAGCAGGCAACTCTCCGGGATCCTCCAATCAGAATACAGAATTTAGTCATGTGACTATTTCTTTTCGGCTGAAGAAAATCAACCAAGATGGCGGCCAATCTTGCCTGGAGCGAGGAATTGGAGAGGCAACTAATTTCATTCTTCTCAGGTAAATTGGAATGGAATGGAATGGACTTTATTTGTCATTGCTACAGTACAGGTACCAAACAACAAAATTTAGGAGGGGTGGCTCCCCTGGTGTTAGGAAAGGATTTTTTTTTTTTTTTTTTGAAAAAGCATAAAAGCATAAAATCACAAGAAGGTAAGGAGCTGGTTTACATCAATAAAGGCTATGTACACAATCCACTGTACTATACTGCAAAGATAGTCAACTAGGGTTGTCATATTGCACAAGAGTATTTTTTCACATTATTTTAAAGTGTCACAGTTTGCAGGCTTGAAAATGTACAGGTTTGTGCCTCAGCACTAGCTGCCATACAATCCGTCCGGACTGTCCTGGGCCCAGAACTTAGGCCTTTTCTGTGTTCAGGGCCTTGACGGCCCTGTGGTAGAAGCAGTCCTTCAGTCTGTTTGTCTTAGCGGCCGGGGTCCTGTACCTCCTGTTCGAGGGCAGCTTGACAAAGTGTACGTGCCCAGGGTGGGTCGGGTCCCTGGAGATCTTGGAGGCCCTCCTGAGACAGCGTGTGTTGTACAGCTCCTCCAGAGAGGGGAGGGGGGCGCCGGTGATCTTCTGTGCTGTTCTCACGACTCTCTGTAGCGCGTTTCTCTCCGCTGTTGTGCAGCTGTGGAACCAGTTGGAGATGCCGAAGGTGAGGATGCTCTCCACTGCGCCGTGGTAGAAGGCCACCAGTATCTCCTGCTTGTTGTGTTCTTTCCTGAGGCATCTCAGGGTGTATAGCCGCAGACAAAGACATCTTAAATGAAGGAGGAGAACCTGACGAGACGGAGGATAACATCCTGTCCTTTTCTTCTGCTTCTAGCCCTAACATGTTAAATCAATTCGAATAAAATGTCATTTCATAATCACCTGTTCACTTGGTTTCATTACTTTTCTATGTGCAATGTGAATTAGAATGAAAAATAATTTGGAATAAATGAGTTATTATAATCATAATCGTGTTAGAAGAAGCTGGATGTCAAGTGAACTGCAACTCTGGAGTCATGGAATCATCTTCCAACACATATCGGGCCCTATTATGCACTTCATAAGTTTGAAGCAATAAGACGAGGCGGTAGATCTCAATTTAAGACGTGGAGGCGTGGTCAAGGCCACTTTGCTATTATGCGTGCGGTAGTGGGCGCCTAAAACCCTGCGCTAAGCAAAGAAGTTAGTCATGGGTGTGTTTTGGGCGTCTTCTCAATCAACCCAATCAGCGTGCCAGGTGCCATTCCCTTTAAGAACCGGCTGCGTTGAGTCATTAGCACTATGCTATTATGGAAGTCCTAAGAAGGAGGTCAGCGCGCTTCTCTGCCTCTCCCTTCTGAAATAAAGCATTTATACTGTGACCGTAATTGACGTCTTGCCGTGGAGCCACGTGCGTGTTCATGTGTGCCCACATGCATGCGCAAACCGCGGAGGCGCGCTCGTGTTTCAAAACGTGCATGAAGTCTAAACTTAAGAACTTTTCAAACCACTTCTTAGCGCTAGGAGCAAAGTCAGATCGCATAATAGCAGGGGCGCCTAGTGCACTTCATTATGAACACTCCCACAATGAGCAATATATGCACGGGAGTTTTACGTCTTATGTGTGGGCGCCTATCGACACCTGCATAATAGCAGTAGCGCGTATGAAGCGCATAATAAGGGTGGCGGTAGGTCTTAACCTGGCGGTGCGTCTTAATTAAGACTTAAGACGGCAAGTTAAGAAGTGCATAATAGGGCCCATCAAGTCATAAACAGGAAACTTGCGTTGCAACAAAAAGTTGCCTGTGTATCATAGGCTTTAGATTTTGAACTTAAGATCACTCTGATCATTACGTTGTTATGAACCCCAAGAGAAGAGAGAACATTATCGATGGCAGTAGATACGTTTCTGATGACACAGTATACCTAGGCTCTGTTACATTGACTGTGGCAATTAGCTGCAGTGTAATGCTGCAGTGTAAACTAGAAGACATATTTAACAGTGTGTTTACTTGCATAAGAAATATCAACAGCTACACAATAAAAGTGTGAAATTAAGTTGGTTTGGAAAATGACAATGTTTTGCGCAAACTCTGTGAAACACAACTTGTTTACAGACATTCAACTAGTTCAATGTTAAATCATATAAAACTGAAACATCATGTCTTTGAGAAAGCCCCACTGCAACAGCATAGGCAATCGACGTTATCCCAGCTGCTAGTGCACGTAAATGCGACTCAGCTCGGGCAGAAACATAACGAACTAGGCCGCCGGGATGTTTTAAGACAGGTGAGAGCTTCTCTTAAAGTTGAGAAGAAATTTGAGAAGAAATCTAAGAACGTTGTTTTCGAGAATCTCATTTGTTCTTAAGTTCTATCTTAGGAAAAATCTTAAGAGGAAAGTTAAGAAAAAACTAAAGAAAAGATAAGAATTTCTTCATGAATACCAAATCTTCTTACATTTTGTCTTAAGAACACATTTTGTGTAGCACATTTTGTGAAGCACAAAAATGGCCACCACCGGGGGAGCATGCCTATGTTCCCCGGGTCCTATGTTCCCCGGGTCCTATGTTCCCCTGTTCCGCACTTCCGAAAAAGGGTTCTATGTTCCCCGCTTCCGAAAAAGGGTTCTATGTTCCCCGCTTCCGAAAAAGGGTCCTATGTTCCCCGCCTGCCGTTGTGTCAAGCGACCTCATGTGTCGTTATGTGGTACTGCATGAGAGTTTGATTTTTTTTTTTTTTTTGGGGGGGGGTCTTAAGATGACTTGGAAATAATGAAGAACACAATGAATGTCATAGTATTGTCTCAGCATTTTATATAACTCCCTAGATAGATCATTTTCGAGATGGAATTGAAAATCTTATATTCCTAAAAGAACACCAGTGATATATATATACACATTATTAAATATTTTTTCTATATTTTTGTCAAACGAAATCAAATAAATACAGTAGAGATATCAATCCAAAATATAGGCTTTTATTGCAACCAACAACAACAACAAAAAAACTATGTTTGTGCAAACATGGTGTTTGTTTCCAAGACCAAGCATCAAAATGCCAACCTATGGGACAATACTGTACATCCCATTGGCAGGACGTCACGTAACAGCGCAGTGTGTCTCTAGGTTACAGTGTCACATATCCCATAATATAATCCCTAAGTAACTAGCCAGTTTTCGTAGCACAGTGAGTGACGTCTTCGAAATCGAAAACACAGGCTATAGTGAGACGCGCGTCAAAAAAGGCTCACAGGCGGAAACTACATCCCGAACGATAGTTCCTCCCTAGGAAATATTAGTTCCCACTTCACACGAGATAGATAGATTAGATAGTTTGACTGTGTGATAGATAGATAATTTGATATTTTGAAAGTGTGATCGATCGATAGATAGTTTGATTGTGTGATAGATAACTTGATATTTTGAAAGTGTGATAGATAAATCGATATATCAATAAAGAAAAGAGTGTAAAAAGAAACAACTTGCATTGCTGTCATGCTAGCGTAGTGGTTAAGGCTGCGGACTGGAGTTCCAAAGGTTGCGAGTTCGAGACTTGACTAAGTCATTCATTTTTTTTTTTTTTTTACATTTAACCGAAGATTTCATGCAAAGGTTTCAAACACCATTGTAATCGTGTCAGTTCTTGTAAATTAGCCTGCACCATAATTTTATAGCCTACAATACTTTTTTAGATGAGATTTTAGATTAGATTCAGACAACGAAATGCAGTAAAAAGTGCGCCTGAAGAGGGATTCGAACCACTGATATAAAATGACGATTAAATCCTATGGCAGCAGTCAATACCACTAGGCCATTGTGGCGATATGACGGTTTGTAGCCTGCTGCGGATATCACCACAGTAGTAATATTCATTTATTAAAATATGAACATATAACAATAACTGGGGCTAGTATGACCTACGCATTTAATCGGTCAGCAATTTCTTGCCAAACCATTTCCCTCGCCTTGTTAATTGCGGCAGTATTGCACTATTTTACATCTTATTTTTCCGTCTTCATAAAAATCAATAATTCGGAATGCTGCGCAAATGTAGTACCCCTGCAGAGTGGAGTATCTTCATTTCGACAGATCGACACTTCAGGGCTTTTTATGTCTGCGTGCACGCGCCCATATCGAAGATTTGTAAGCCTGTCTTCTGTGAACACTGATGACACAAGGCTGATCCTCGTTCGAGGAATCACCTGAGGCTTGATTTCCAATCTCGAGTTCCCTGAGCGCCGCTATACTGATCCACCTTTAGTGGAATGACCCGCTGATTAGTCACTTTTACAACGAGGTATGACTTGTAAGGATCATGCATTTGTGGAATGAGCAACACAGCTAAACGTGTGGGTAGCGGCCCAACATTTGCAATTGTATGCATGGATTAAAGAAATATTTTTTCTATATTTTGGTCAAACGGAATCAAATAAATACAGTAGAGATATCAATCCAAAATATAGGCTTTTATTGCAACCAACAACAAAAAAAAAAAAACTATGTTTGTGCAAACATGGTGTTTGTTTCCAAGACCAAGCATCAAAATGCCAACCTGAGACAATACTGTACATCCCATTGGCAGGACGTCACGTAACAGCGCAGTGTGTCTCTAGGTTACAGTGTCACATATCCCATAATATAATCCCTAAGTAACTAGCCAGTATCCGTAGCACATAGAGTGTGACACATCCTCTTGCACACATCAAATCCTCGGGGGATCCTGGCATACAGAGATGTAGTCTCTTTCACTCTAGTGTTTTAGTAGTCAGGCACTAATAAGGAGAGGCCTACTGTTTCACTGCTGAAACCTGGTAATCCTGACACATGAGCTCTAGTGCAATTATCAGTCCTAACTCTGGCATCACATATATTGTAATAATAACTATATGGCTTACTAAGTAAACAGGTCCATATAAACTGGAAAGGTACAGACATCTTTCAATAACAAAACTATGGTACAGCAATAACTTGGCAAAAACAAATGAAAGAGCTAAATAACATGTAAACAATGGCATACATGATGGCGTAAACAATGGCGTACAGCTTATTCTAACTAATAATAACAATAATAATAATAATAACAATAACACAATTAGGCCAATAACAATAATAATAACAACAACATAGGCCAAAGTGCTATCAAAATAAATGTGGAAATCTAGCCCATACGGACGCTACGGCTGACAGCCCTCCAGTACGAAGCCAGATCTCTGTGGCCCTGCATGTACTGTCCTTTCAGCCTCAGTAGACGGGCCTCCAACTCCCTCCACTTCCGTCTCCTTGTTGGGGGAGCGTGGCCTCTGTCTGCCATCCCCAGTTTACCCTCTGCAAGCGTTTGCTGATCCTTCAGGTGCCGAAGGAATTTCCAAAGTGAAGGATGGCGAACTTGGACAGCATCGTTCAGAGTACGATGATAAGCTAGAACAAAAATACAGAATTATAACTTATTAGCCTATTAATGGCCTATTAATGTGCAAACTGGTTCTACATCTGCAGGCTGATCTACTAACGGTGTGCAGTGAGGATTGTTGATCTTTCCAATGTAGAAGATAGCGGGCCTTATTTGAAGTATATCTCAACTTCCCCTGTGTGTGAACTTCAATTAGTATTCGTTATTTGGGATCTTAGTAAATCAGGCCCTAAATGTTATTAGTTTGGCATGAACATTTTGACATTGAACATTTTCCCCTCTGTGTCTCCTCCTTTCACAATTTTAAATCCTTTCTTAATCCTTTCTCAATCACGGTGCCCGCCCATGATTGGACTGATGTTATGTCCATCATCATTAGCGCGCCTGTACGTGGCAACTCGTCCACCTGTTTAAAGAGCCCTCCTGTCCTCTGCTGTGTTTGATGTTTCGTTAATTTTTGTTTCGGCTCATAGTTAAACCTCGATATACGCACAGGCCCAGAGGTGATAGGATAAGAATGAATTAACCCATAATTAGCAGACAATATTATATTAACAATATAAAATAATTAACTTAATACTTCAGATTTAGTTATTAGATGAAATTATATATTTTTTGTTCAGATCTGTCATTGTTACACTTACATTCAACATGATTATTGGTCCTTTGCTCCATGTTTCTTTCGAACACATTCCACATCGCTGGTGGGAAGGCCGCTCCAGGATGGACATATGTGTTACGAACATACGCAAGGAAGTCTTGTAACTCAGGGTGGTTCATCAGGGCACGCCTGGTGTTTCTGTGGTTGAGGAGAAGATCAAAATTGATCTGGACCAGAGGCAGAGGCAGGTGTCCTAAGGCCATCACCTTGAGATGAGATGAGATGAGATGAGATGAGAGATGAGATAACGTTTATTGCCATTTATGCATACACATTAAGCATACACATATAGGAATTTGATTTGGCGTTACAGTAAGAGCATTTCTAAATGCAATGCAAACAAAACAACACAGGACAGACAGCAGTGCAGACAGAACACAACAAACCTTGCGGATGACTGCTGCCAGTGGATGGTCATGACGGAATGGACCAGCCAATCCAAGTGCCTGTACCCTCTTCCACAAGGCTTGGTTGTAATGGAAGTAGCATCCTCCGATTCTGGCTTGTGGCAACTCCGTTTCAAGAGCAGTTTTCAGCGCTTGCTCAAAGTCACAGATGACTTTACGCGGACGCCAAAGGTGGTGGGTGATTCTCCTGAGTGACGTTTTGACACACTGGAACACTTGTCGGTAGTGTCCAATTGTACGTTGCTCCATGAGGACATGTACAAGGGGGACAACGAAGCCATGAATGTCCCCGAGTATAGTAAATACTTGGTTGTATGGGCGTGGGCACGACTTGAATGTAGCATCCATGTATAATGTCCTGCAGTGTCGCAGCTGTCTCAGGTTGTCCTCTGTGGAAAACACTGCTATGCCCCACTCACTGTCTTGGTGCAGGAGGAAATGGTCTCTGCCCCATGTCTCAGCCCATTGACCGTCGATCCTTACATCATCAACGGTAGCTGGGACGGGAGGGATTACTGCAGCTCTGGCTCTGGCCATAACAGACCTAACTGAGGAGAATCTTTGAGGAGGTCGCCCGCGACCTCCACGCTGGATGGGACGGCCCCGCTGTAGACCTACGCACTCAGCATCGTAAATGCGTTTGATTGGTACTGTGGGTTCTCTCACCACCTCTCCAGTAATCACTTGGCGAAATTGCGCATTGTTCACCATTTGTGTATCGGGGGCATGCACATGTTCGCGGACCTCCCGAACTTCTATGTTGGGATTGACCCCCTCTACATCAAAGATGTTTGTAACAAGAACTGTCCGGCAGTCTTCTCTCCAACACCGCCACCGAATATTCTGTAAATTTGTGCGGTGTTTCTGGTACCTAAAGTTATCCAGAACTAATATTTTCCCCCCTCGGTCTCCAGTAATTATTTGAGCCATTGTCACTACGCATGTGTTACGAACATACCGGTATGTGAGGAAGTCTTGTAACTCAAGCTCAATTACGATTGACCTTAAAACAATTGATAGGGGGTGTTACGCCCTCTGGTGACTCGGAGTAGAAGGGCGCAACAGAGACACACTAAATATCAGAGTGCAACATTGTCCCCTGACACATACAAGTATATTATATCAATGTGTTTCTATGCAGTATCAATAGCATCTCATTTAGATTTTTTATTTTAGTTGTTTATCTAAAGAAAATAATATTTTAAAATAATGAATTATCTAAAACAATACATTAAAAACAATCTAAATGATATGCTACATTTAGCATATCATGCTACAATGATATGTACATTTCAAGCCTGCAAACTGCGACACTTTAAATGAATGTGCAATAACACTATGTGCAATATGACAACCCTAGGGTACATAAGGTTGCCGAGAATAGGAAATGTTAGAATAGGTATAGCATAGCATAGAGTACAGCACAGTGTTTTATTTGTACAGTATAGTATAGTGGATAGTGTACATAGCCTTTATTTATGTAAACCAGTACTATATCAATGACAATAAAGACCATTCATTCATTCATTCATTCATATTATCAATAGCATACCCCTTTTATAATTAGCATACTGAATTTCATTCTCAGATTTGATATAAAGACTATCAGAGTTGGGTCATTTGTGAAGACAACCCCAACCCAACTCAACTCAACCCAACCCTACTTGGTGAAGACAGGAACCACAGGCAACCGGTGAAAATCACAGGCATATGGGCTACCATGTCAGGTAAAATAGTCTTACTGAAAGACCTTGTATAAAAAATATTGATGGGAATCTATAGCCTACCTTAATACTTGATGTCTTTTATTTTCAGAGAATCCACAGCTCCTGTTTGAAGGGACCGTGTTCCTGCCACTCCACAGAGAAGATCCCCTGACAGGCTGTGAAGAGTACAAGGAGGGAGCAAAGCTTCTCTTGCACCCTCAGCCATCACTGACACCCTCCTGTTCCTACATCATAAATGTGTTTGGGAACCACGAATAGAGCAGATTAATGTATGAATAGAGCAGATTAATGTCTGAATAGAGCAGATTAATGTCTGAATAGAGCAGATTAATGTATGAATAGAGCAGATTAATGTGTGAATAGAGCAGATTAATGTGTGAATAGAGCAGATTAATGTCTGAATAGAGCAGATTAATGTCTGAATAGAGCAGATTAATGTATGAATAGAGCAGATTAATGTCTGAATAGAGCAGATTAATGTCTGAATAGAGCAGATTAATGTCTGAATAGAGCAGATTAATGTCTGAATAGAGCAGATTAATGTATGAATAGAGCAGATTAATGTCTGAATAGAGCAGATTAATGTATGAATAGAGCAGATTAATGTCTGAATAGAGCAGATTAATGTATGAATAGAGCAGATTAATGTTTGTCCATCAACGTCGAATTCTGACGTCTGCCGTGTGAGACCAGGCTGATTAGAGTTAGTAGATTTGTGACAGCCCCCCAGTGTGTCTGAATTGGAGTCCTAGTATACTGTACTTCCAAATGGTTTAGCATGGGGGGTTCAGTACTAGATTTGGGCCGAGGTCCAATAGTGTCCTACCTACAAAAGGTTTTGTACATATAATCATTTTGTTCATATAATAATGTTGTACACATAGTAATCCACAGTATGATTATGTATTTGTGTATGTTGTTTAAAAAAAAAACAATAAAAAAAAAACTAACAGTATAATTATGTATTTGTGTATGTTGTTTAAAAAAAAAAAAAAAAAAACTCATGCAGTACTACATAACGACACCTGGGGTCGCTTGACACAACGGCAGGCGGGGAATATACGGAAGCGGGGAACATAGAACCCTTTTTCGGAAGCGGGGAACATAGAACCCTTTTTCGGAAGTTTTCGGAAGAGGGGAACATAGAACCCTTTTTTTTTTTTTTGCTAAGAAACCGGGGAACATAGGACCCGGGGAACATAGGACCCGGGGAACATAGGGATGACCCCACCACCGGTAACATGGCAGCATAGACAAACTCGGCGTCCACTCTCCTTAAAACTTTTGAAATTCTATGGCTGTATGAAAGCAGATTGCTATTATTTTTTCATGCAAAGCAAATAGGCTAACCTACATATGTTTTTTGTCACTCGATTGTCTTAAGTAAATGCGAAAAACGAGACAAACTGAGGCTGCTAAGAAAGACATGACAGCTCAGCTACACAAAGAACTGGGCGAGGAGAATGCATCCTTGGCTAATGTCATAGAAGCGTCAATGGCAAGACATTTCAAAGAAGCTGATGATAAATCTGAAGCCCGTTTCAATAGACTTGAGAAACGATTAGACACTATGCATTTGACTTTGTCACGGCATACGGAGGATATCAGAAATATTCGCTCAGAAACTAAAAACGCACAGGAGCGCATTTCACATGTTGAAAAGTCATCTGCCCTGTGTATGAAGAGCCTACAAACATGCGAGGCTAAACTAATCGAGATGGAAGACAGATCACGCAGGGACAACCTAATTGTGACACAGCCCAATGAAAAGGGCTACCTGTAGGCGAAATCATTTTTCTGTTTTTTACATGTGCTTAAACTACAGATTGTAAGCTTTCAAATGATGCATCATACATTGAAATCGGAAACAAATTGAAGACGACATGAGTATTTGAAAGTTGCTACACCGGAAATCACTAAGCACAGAAAATCCCCATCAAAGATAATGAATCCCCATCAAACAACAAGAAACGAAGTCATTGTGTTATAGATTACACTTATTTAATGAACGTAAAACTGTTCGGAAAAATAACGAGTGGGTACTTCACATCTTCGAGTTGAATGTTAGCTAAAAAAACGAAAATTAGAAAAAAAACAAAAAACTTTAAAGACGAATTTGACGTCTTTCTCATTTCCGAGAGGTGTCCAGAAACACCAGGAGCAGTCACAATTATTTTCAATCTTAAAGAGGGAGTTGAAGGCTCAAATGCCCTTTCTTACCTGAATGAGAATATCCTGACATGGTTCCCTATCTTCAAATCTGCACCGCCAGAGCTGATGAGAAGCCACCGTCTTGGGCGTCCACCAAGCCTAGGCTCGGGCAAAGTGCGCACGCTAATCATCCAGTGCCTCCGCTACACAGACAGGGACCGCTTGCTAGGTGAGGCTCGGAAGAAACTACCGGAGGTCGATGGCATCCAGCTGAAGTTTGCTGCGGATTACAGCGAGACTACAACAAAACGTCGGAAGCCCTGCTATAAAGTGATGTATGAGGCCCGCACCAAAGGGTTTATGGCTTTTCTTCTCTACCCAGCTACAATCAAGCTCTCCAAGGGAAACAACATCTACACCTTCCAGGAGCTGGGTGAGGCTGAACAGTTTATCCTAGAACAGTGATGCCTGGACTGAGCTAGATACTATTTCTCCTTCTAAAGGTTTATTCTCTCTCATTCTTTTTCTCCTCCTCCTCTGTGCTAACTACACTATACGCTCCAAATTGATGGACAAGAACATTTTGAATAATGAGTTGAAACTTTTTTACTTTACTTTTCTCTTTCTATATAAATGCTATTTATGTTAATGAAGGAAACTTTTGATTTATTTAACCTAGGCTATTCTCTCATTGGCTGTTATGTTCTGATTTAAAGGTTCTGATTTAAAGGTTCACTTAGATGAATCACAGGGCTCTTATCCTACTTTGGGGCTTGTTCCATGGCCAGCGTAACATTTATTTTTGAATGGAGAGTGGAGGAGCTATGCCTGTTTCATGTTTACCGGACAATATAGGCTATACTTAGGTAACGTTAGTATGATATCGTTCCTTCAGATATCATTAAGGTGTGGGTTAAGGTTTATATGGTGTGCTTACTTGACACCATAATATACCGTGTGTCTGTGTGTTTGTGTTGTACATGTTGTTTTTTTGTGTTTGTCCTGTATGGTTTTTTTCACTACCCTGAATGTGTTTTTTGTATTAAATGTTTTATGTTCTCTTTCTTTTGTCTTTTGCTCTTCTTTTTCTTCTTTTTTTCTTCTCGTTTCTATTCCTCTTCCTCTTTCCCTCTTTCTCCTTTCATTACTGTCCTTCCCCCTCCTACTGTTTTCCTAGTCCCGATAATATGCTTACTTTATGAAATACTCGCAATGTTAATTTAAAATGAAGCCCTTAAACGGAGATATGAAAAAGTTGAAAAT
Source organism: Nansenia antarctica (assembly GCF_963989245.1). Lineage (NCBI taxonomy): Eukaryota > Metazoa > Chordata > Actinopteri > Argentiniformes > Microstomatidae > Nansenia > Nansenia antarctica. The sequence goes on from NC_137690.1 coordinate 39,132,702, forward strand.
AATATCATTAAATGTTAATGGCTTGAATAACATAATTAAGAGGAAAAAGATTATCCTCCAGCTGAGGAGAGCTGGAGGAGATGTCCTCTTCTTACAAGAAACCCATTTTTTAAAAAAAGAACGACAAATTGAGTAGGGGACAAATTTACTCCAGTTCATATGGAACACAGAAGAGGGGTGTTGCTATAATTATACAACCACACATACCATTTAAAGAAGAACAACATATATACGATAAAGAGGGCAGGTTTGTTTTAGTAATTGGTAAAATAGAGTCAATTACTGTCTCATTTTTAAATGTATACTATCCACCGGAATTAGGCCCAGAATTCATGTCAGAAATAATCTAAATGTTAATGACAAAATGTAAAGGAATCACCCTAATGGGAGGAGATATGAATCTTACAATAAATTCTAGGCTAGATTCCTCAAATAATAAACCACACAGAGCTGATAAAACATCATCAATTTTAAGAAGTGCAATGTCAGAATTTGGATTAGTAGACATATGGAGGATGCTAAATCCAACTAAAAAAACATGTACATATTATTCTGGACGATTTCCAACTTCCAATAGACTGGATTATTTCTTCATGTTTAAAAAAGACGTAGAGAGGATGGAAACATGCACAATAGGCACAAGGGATTTATCAGATCATGCTATGCTATCTATAACTATACATTTGGATATAAAGCAAGGAGAAAAAATATGGAGATTAAACAACTCACTTCTCCAAGATAAGATCTTTGTTGAAAAAATCAATAAAGCCATAAAAGAATACATAGAGATAAATGACAATGGATATACTAATCCAACTATTATATGGGAGGGCCTTAAAGCGGTACTACGAGGACAGATACTATCATATTGTGCATGGAAGAAAAGACAAACACAACAAAAACAGAAAATACTTGAACAACAAATACAACACTTGGAAGACAAATGAAAAAATACAAATGAAATAATAGTAAAAAATGAATTAAAAAAGAAGTATAAGGAGTTGGATAAAATCCGTACAGAGGAAGTGGAGAAATTAATGACATACACCAAACAGAAATATTACGATGGAGGACCTAAGTCTTTAAAACTCCTAGCATATCGACTGAAGACTGTAGAAGGCTCTGGAACAATAACGGAAAAGGATAAAATAGCTGAAGAATTCGTAAAATATTATGAGAACCTTTATAAAAACACAGGAAACATTGACCTGGGACTAATGAAAGACTTCTTACATAAGTTAAACTTAAAGCAAGTAACAAGATCAAAAAATGAACAGCTCATTAAGGACATCACAGTAAATGAAATACAACAACAAATAAATCATCTTAAAATGGGGAAAACACCAGGTGATGATGGATATACTAATGAATTTTATAAAACTTTTCAAAAACAATTGATACCACTACTTTTACAAGCATATAAGTTTGTATTACAAACGGGAAATTGGGCAACTACTTGGAACTCATCTATAATAACGGTTATACATAAAGAAGGTAAGGACACTACTGAATGTTCGTCTTACAGGCCAATATCATTACTGAATACGGACCATAAAATAGTAACAGCCATTATTGCCAATAGGTTAAAGGACATCGTGCCAGATATAATAGACAGCGACCAATGTGGTTTTATACCAGGTAGGCTGTTGTCAGATAATATAAGGAGGACGTTAAATATAATGGACTACGCACAAAACAATGGTGCAAACCTTCTACTCTTAACACTGGATGCAGAAAAAGCATTTGACAGAGTGCTATGGCCATTCATGTTTGAAATTGTAAGAAGCTTTGGATTTCATGAGAATTTTAATAAATGGCTTCAAGGAATGTATAAAAATCCAGTGTCAAGAGTAAAAGTAAATGGCACAATATCCAGAAGATTTCCACTCTATAAAGGTACAAGACAAGGAGACCCACTCTCAGCAGTTATATTTGCTATATGCATGGAAGGACTAGCAGAAAGTATAAGGAAAAATAATACCATCAAAGGCATAACGATAAAAGAGGAACAGCACAAACTGGCATTATATGCAGATGACGTGGTTGTTTATTTAACATCACCAGCCCAATCCTTACCAAGCCTAATGGAAGCAATTACAGAATATAGTAAACACTCTGGTTATAAACTAAATGAAAGTAAGTGTGAAGTATTAACAATTGGAGAACAGATAGATTCGGAAATTAAGGAAAAATACAAGTTGAAATGGGATGCAAAGAAAATCAAATATTTAGGAATCTACCTCACTGGAGATATAACAACATTATACACCGACAATTATCAAGCCCTTGAAAATAAAATACGAGAAGATCTTAATAGATGGAAGATAACACCTGAATCCTTAATGAGTAGAGTAGAAAGCGTCAAAATGATGATCCTCCCACAGTTTCTGTTTTTATTTCAAACATTACCAGTTCCCATTCCACAGAGTAGCTTCAAAAAATGGAATACAATGCTCTCAAATTTCATTTGGAACTACAAAAGTAAACGGAAAAAACTTAGTATACTAACTCAAACCAGAGAAAAAGGAGGGTTTAATTTCCCTGATCTAAAGTCCTATTTCCATGCAACTCAAATAGATACAATAATGAAATGGATGAATAACTTGGTTCAAACCAAATGGAAAGACATGCGATGACAAATGTATTTATTTGAGAGAGATAGCCAGTGACCCAGACTTTTTACCTAATAAAACAGACAAAATATTAGAAGAATGGGCTAGGAAGGGACTACAGGTGTACTCACAGATGGTTACAAATGACATGATAGACTCATTTGAAACCTTAGTTAATACATTTAATATAAGTAATAGCCATTTTTAAAAGTACTTACAAATTAGAAGCTACCTTATAACACAGCAGAGGAGACAGGAACAAAGATCACATATACTAATGGAATATCTGATCAAAAATAGAAACAGTGAAAAGACAAAAATCTCAAAAATTTACAAAATCATGCAAGAAATCAAGATACAAGAAGATAACACTAAAGAAAAATGGGAAAACGAATTAGCAATAACAATTACGGATGACGATTGGAAAGAAGCATGCAAAAGAATATTTAAGACAACACAATCAAAATTCTGGAAAGAATTTGCTTGGAAAATAAATATGAAGATCTTCCTAACACCGAAAATGTTGTCAAAATATAGGCCAACAGGCAATGCAGAATGCTGGAGGAAATGTACGGAACGAGAAGCCAATCACACACACATTTTCTATACATGCCCACAAAATCCTATACATCCAGTCAATATTATACTCGGTCTTATTCCATTAGATATATACAGAGAGGGAGATAAATATTTGTACACCATACTACGTATCGCGGCTTTAAAGCAAATCACACGTAAATGGTTGGACTTAAACCCACCATCTGTTAATAATTGGAAAAAAACTGTTGAAGAGATAAAAGAAATGGAAAGAATTACTTGCAAAGTGGGAGGCCGTGAAGAGCAATTCACTATGAACTGGAGTAAATGGACCGAATGAATGAGTAGGAGGGAAGCCCCCCCCACCCCCTCCCCGATCCCACCCCTCCCACCCCCTCCCTTTGTCTCTTACTTTTCTATGTCTATCCCTATAATTTCTCTCTTCTTTTTCTATATTTTCTCTCTAGTCTCTATTCTTTATTTTCTTTATTTCTTGTTCTCTTTATAAAAAATTAAAAAACAAACAAAAATGATGCAGGATGAACTTAAACAAGTGAAGAAAACTTGTAAAGTGTGTGAAATGAACTTGTGAAATGTAATGTAAAGTCCTGCAATAAAGTATAATAATAAAAAAAAAAAGAACACATTTTGTTCTTAAGAACACATTTTGTTCTTAAGAACACATTTTTTCTTAAGAACGCTTTGTGAATCCGGGCCCTGGCTATTACGTTGTGAAACATACTGTTACCACCACAGTTCAGTTCAACGAGAGAAGGGTGTGTCACAGTTGTTGTCATGTTGAAGCCCCAAGCAGGTCTTGCACGGCGTCCATTTCATAGACACAGTGTAGTCTTTTTTTCCCAACTGATGTCAAAACATGTTTTCCATCTTATCAAGCTAACTGACCATAATGGCTTGTGTTTGCAGTTCCCCATTCAAGTAAATGTACCCAAACAACATCAGAGTGTTTTTTGGACATGGTTCTGGAGTGCAGAAGTGTGGGTGAGAAGGAGTTTGCTATTAGTAAGCTTTTATCACACTGGATTCAACCAGAAGAGGCTGTTGGAGGCAGAAACCTGGGGCCGGATTCACAAAAGTGTTCTTAAGATATTTCTTAAGACAATTCTTAAGAAAAAAGATAAGGGGCATCATTCATAACGGGTGCTTAGATCAAATGTTGATCTTACCCGTGTCGTACGTAGAAAACCACGTCAACGTAGTGATTTATACAATTTCAACGTGAGTCAATTTGATCGTGGAAACGATCGTAGCTCGACGTCGAGTATTCAACTTGCTTACGCACATTACCTACTGGTTATGCGGAGTTATTACAGGCATGTGAGCCGCACTGCCTAGTGTAATTCATGCAAGTGGCTCGTAATAAAATTAAATTAATGTTGTTATCAGCCGAGAAAATGAGTTTAATTCAAGATTTAAAAGGAACTGATGTTTCTGATTGTATTTCAGTCTTCCTTTATATCCCTCCGGAGCTGTCTATCTCCCCTTCAACATGCCTAGTGCGTTCCACAACGGACCTTGCCCGGCCAAGCTCTAAATTATACTGGATTTTCTCCGGTGTCAGGGAGTGAGCAGCCATATAAGAATAAGACCACCTGATAAGAATAAGACCATTATATTATTACAGTATAAGCAGCACTCGAGTTGAGGGGGGATGGCATCCCCCCTGAAATAAAAACAGTCAAAATCACCCCCCTCTTTGCATACTTAATGTCATTTTATCAATGAACGTGGTATTACTGCTATTTCAAGGTGCGAGGGGGCACGCACACATGCAATGACAGTTACTGACACTGAAGTCACTGGCGAGGGGATGCTAAAATTGTCCTCTTATAAAATCCACCACCTCCCCTGATTTTCTTTTACAACTTGAGTAGAGTATAAGCATGTGCCTGTGTGCCTGGTTAGTTGTCATGATCAAACGTTACAAATGCAACTTACAGAGAAGCCACCCTTCTCTGCCCTCTCCCACTTCCAGACGAACGCCTACCCTATATTATAGCACTTGTCTTAATTCAGCCGCTATAATTCAGCCTCTATCACAGGGTGTTAATACAAACCTCATTCACCTGCGTTCATTTTTACCTGCGTTGGTATTTATAGAAGGAAGCACGTACGCAACTTTAAACCATCTCAGCCCGTTTTATAAATAATGCTTACGTCCGTTTAGAAAACTGTGCTTACGTGAAAGTCAAAGATGACGTTCAAGTACTTCTTTATGAATGAGGCCCAAGATGTTCCTAAGAATGTTCTTAAACACTATTCACAATTGTTTTCTTAAGAATTGTCCTATGTCTTAAGAAGTTCTTAGTTTTCTCACTTAAGAAGTTCTTAGATTTTGAACTGTGATTTTTACACCTGTGTGTCTCTCTCTCTCTCTCTTTTGAACTTATGATCTTACTTATGATTAATTATGATTAATTAAGTAGTATACATCAAATACAACAACGGCCTCCTTGATTTACTTTCTGAGTACATTGTGGTGTAATCTAGGAATAGGCCTACATGTGACACAGGCTGAAAGGCCCATTTCAGTTATATCTCAAACATGCTTTATGTGATAGGCTACATTCACACAAAAGTACTCTGACCAACTGTATTGGTTTATTTAATTAACAAAATGTGTTAACAAAATGTGTTAACACATTGTCTAGGGCTAAACTAAATATTAATAAAATCAAATAAATCCAAATAAAAAACAAACAAACAAATAAATGCAATACAAAATGGTTCAAGTAAGACTTACCTTTCACTTCAGCTGCTTTAAGACAGGTGAGAGCTTCTCTTAAAGTTGAGAAGAAATTTGTTTTCGAGAATCTCATTTGTTCTTAAGTTCTATCTTAGGAAAAATCTTAAGAAGAAAGTTAAGAAAAAACTAAAGAAAAGATAAGAATTTCTTCATGAATACCAAATCTTCTTACATTTTGTCTTAAGAACTAATTTTGTTCTTAAGAACACATTTTTTCTTAAGAACGCTTTGTGAATCCGGGCCCTGAATTCTACCTCAGATTTCTACCTCCATCAGCCTCCCCTGGATTCAACTTACTGTATACTGACTCTAGACTACAGACCCTGACAAGCTGATTATTTGAATAAGGTGTGCTTGTGTTGGGCTAGAACAAAAGCCTGTGCACACTTTCTGAAGGGTCAGAGTGATCTGAATACTCTCTGTGGATGAAGGCTAGTTGAGATACTGTACGGGCCACAGACAGGGGTCGACAGTACATAACCCAGCTGTTTCTATAGAAACCAACCCATTACAGAGGGGGATAACATGGTGATGGATGATGTTGTTGTTGGAGGAGAGCAGGGAAAGCTATGCCAATAGCAGTTTTATCATAGCTCTGGCCCCCGGTTCTGAATTGATATAAATGTATTTTATTTTATTTTTTACTTGATGCTCATCGCACAAGGTCAAAATGAATGTCTTGAACAAAAACAGAGAGAGATACTGCACTAAAGAAATTGTAACACTCCAATCCATTAAAAAAAGGGGAATGACTCAGGAATTATGATTAGTCTTGGGGCCTCATTCATAAACAAATACTTGAACGTCATCTTTGACTTTCACGTAAGCACATTTTTCTAAACGGACGTGAGCATTATTTATAAAACGGGCTGAGATGGTTTAAAGTTGCGTACGTGCTTCCTTCTATAAATACCAAACATACTTGGAATTGAACGCAGGTGAATGAGGTTTGTATTAACGCCCTGTGATAGCGGCTCAATTATAGCGGCTCAATTAAGTCAAGTGCTATAAATAGGCTTGATTGAGGTGTTGAGCAGAACCTTTGACGAGCAAGATGGCAGAAAGAACCAAAAAGAAAAATTATAGTGAGGAAGAGATTGATTGTCTATTATCAGAGATCGATGCCCGATATCAGACGCTGTTCGGCAGCCTCAATAGTGGCATCACTACAAAATCGAAAGCTGTTGCCTGGCAGTGTGTCACTGCCAGTGTGAATGAAGTTGGAGAAGGGGGGAGAACACTGGCGGAGTTGCGGAAAAAGTGGGCTGACATGAAGCTTAAGGCCAAGAAACGCATCGCGGACCACAAAGCGAGCGTGCTGGCAACAGGAGGAGGACCAGGCGCACCGGAGCTGTCTACAAGGGACCAGCTCATCGCCTCCATCCTGGGGCCATGTGCAACTGGTGGCATTTCATCACAAGGCGACACAGCAGAGCTTTTGGTGGATGAAGGTGAGTTTCCTGTGTGCTTATTTAAAGAAGGTCATAAAACTCAAAATGTTGATATGGACCCATATGATCGTAAATAACCTTATAACAGGGCTTAATACCGAACTTCTTTAATCCAATTAAAATGTATCCAATTAAATAATGACATCTCATGTGGTTGTTTCAACAATGTACATTTTTATTTACAGCATCGCAGGAGACTGATGAGCCTGCATTGAAGGTATCGCGTGTCACCAAGGAGCCACAGCAGAGGGAAAGGCGAACGGCCTCGGCAGCATCCCCCACACCTCCAGAGGAAAGGCCCTCCACCTCAGGCAGCCGTCCCACCCCCAATGCCTTCAATGACGAGGTCCTCCAGACACAGCGAGACCTCTGCAATGCAGCTAATGCGATTGTAGAAGAGTTGAAAAAAATCCGTAGAGTTCTCACTCATCTGAATAATGCAATCATTGAAAGCATGCAGTCCGAATAAATGTGTTTGTATGTGTGCCTCAACTACATTGTGTTAATGAGCTGTTATTGACGTGCTACCTTAAATGCGGTGTATTAGCTGGCGCCTTATCCTTATCGCATTGGTCAGGGCTGCTGCTCCATCAGGTGGCGGATTAGGGGGCTCTTGTGGATCCATTCTCACGTCCAGTGGGTTCAGCACCAGTCCATGGTTTAGCGCAATGTTGTGGAGCACACCGCACGCCACAATTATGCCCGACACCTTTTAGGGGGAAAATGTTTAGTTAAAATCAAATCAAATCAAATCAAATTTTATTTGTATAGCGCATTAAAACAATTTAATAGGCTACTGATAAGACTGCAGGAGCTTCCATACACAATATGCAGCATCTGAAGGAGGGATGAAGAATATACCTTGTTGGGTGTATAGAGGAGGGTCCCTCCGGAGCTGTCAAGGCAACGCCATCTCCCCTTCAACATGCCTATAGTGCGCTCCACAACGCACCTTGCCCGGCCATGCGCTAAATTATACCGGATTTCCTCCGGTGTCTGGGGGTTTGCGAAGGGAGTGAGCAGCCATGTTTTCAATGGATAACCCCTGTCACCTGAGAAGACCATATTCAATTATTACAGTATAAGCATTTGCCTGGATAGTTATCATGATCAAACGTTACAAATGCAACTTACCGAGAAGCCACCCCTCTCTGCCCTCTCCCGCTTCCAGACGAACGCCTACCCTACTCTGGCGTACTATAAAAGAGTCATGGGTAGAACCCGGCCAATTAGCACAGACATTCAGCAGTGCCATACGGGCATCGCAGATGAGCTGTACGTTGATCGAATGAAAATTCTTTCGATTAACGAAAACATGCTCATCCACTGACGGTGCCCGTATGGCAACGTGCGTGCAGTCTATTGCGCCTATAACGCCAGGGAACCCAAAGGAGTCGGCAAACCCGTCTTTTACACGCGCCTGCTCAAGGGGTGTGAATGGGAAACGGAGGTGTCTTGGGGAAATTCTCAGAATTCCCCCGATCACATCAGGCAGGATGCGGCTGAAGGAGGGCTGGGATATATCCGACTGGTCAGCCAGCTCCCTTTGAAATGCCCCCATGGCGAGGAACCCCAGGGTGGAGAGCACCTGTACAGGGACAGGTATGGGCCTGTTGCGGCGTGTCCTCCTCTCCAAGCCTGGGGATAGTTGGTCGCACAAATCAATGAGAATGGCTCTCGGGAACCGGTAGCGGCTCGTTAGCCATTCATCGTCGTGGGCAAAAAAGTCCGCCCGGTCCCTAAACACTCTCTCCCTATGAAACGCATGGTTTGCCAAGTCCTCCAATAAAACAAGCACAGCCATGGTTGAGTGTCAATTGTTTGCTTACTAGTAGAGTATATATAGGATAGTCTTTAATGTGCAACACCTGAGGAATCACAATTAATTTATCACGCCTCAATTTAGAGTGATTACACCATACAATAGCCTAATGATGGCATATAAAGGAAGACTGAAATACAATTATAAACATCAGTTGCCTTTAAATATTGAATTTAACTCATTTTCTCGGCTGGTAACAACATCGTTAATTTTATGACGAGCCACTTAAACTTCGCATGAATTACAGTAGGCAACGTTTTTCCAGTGCGGCTCACATGCCTGTAATAACTCCGCATAACCAGTAGGTAATGTACGTAACCAAGTTGAATACTCGACGTCGAGCTACGATCGTTTCCACGTTCAAATCGACTCACGTTGACATTTTATAAATCACTACGTTGACGTGGTTTTCTACGTACGACACGGGTAAGATCAACATTTGATCTAAGCACGTTTTATGAATGAGGCCCTTGGTCTATTTATGTCCCCCTGTGTTTTCCCTCTGTGTTGGTTGTTCACTTTATGTACGTGAGTGTTGTGTGTCAGCAGAGCCTTATCGTTCCTCGCCGTATAGGAAGCTAAGTATTGTTTGACTGTTGCTGTTATTGTGTAACTGCATTGCACACCTTTAGGATTATTGGGCCGATTTTGGGCCGATTTCCCCCTTCCGACCAAGGACAGCAAACGCCCGATTATCGGATGGCTCTAAAGATTATCCTACAAGATTATCCTGTGGTGTGAGGTGTGTTAAGAGTCAATTTCTCCCAACAATCTGCTCGGAAAATGGTTGGGTCCGACAATCGTAAATATTAAACGACCAAAAGTCTTCTTGTCTGTGGTCAAAACTGACAACTCCCGAGTCCGATTGTGACGTGGAATGGAATGTAGCCAATCAAGAAGCCAATCTTCTTTTCGTTCTTCGGCACTTTATTTCCCCTGTAGCACATGGCTGCCTCTACAGGTCAGTCAGGGTACTACTACCCTGATCACGCCAGATTTCTGGCTTGGGGGACGAGACTCCAGACTGTCGGAGGACAGATCTTTATGCATGTGGTCGTATATCGGAGCACACCACACACAATACGATCAAAACTGTTCAATCCATGATTTTTTTATCTTCATGTGTTTTTCTCAGATAAAACATCTGTTAAGATTTAGAAAATCTTTATGTGTGTACCAGGCTTAAGCCTTCTCCTACTTTTGTTTGTACTGTTCATAGTTCGGATGGATAATTGCCCGATTGCTCAATAAAGAGTACCTTTATTTTTTAATTCTACTTTCGCATTCCGCCTCCTGTGTTCTGCACAACATCCGGGTCCAACATTAGTCGTCAGTTGTTCTGTTACGAGTGATTCTAATCTCTGCTGACACACAACACTCACGTACATAAAGTGAACAGCCGACACAGAGGGAAAACACAGGGGGACATAAATAGACCAAGACTAATCACTCACAGCTGTTATCAATCACCGACATTAGGACAGACAGAGAAACAAATACACATCAAAGGGGGCACCAAAGGGTCGCTCGACAGTATGAATGAATGAATGAATGGTCTTTATTTTCAAAGGGTCGCTCGACAGTAGGTGCGATCCCCAACCTGACACATGGCCTATTCCACTGCAGGACCAGTAAGAGAGCAGGAAATATCATCACTGATCCTTCCCACTCCAGTCACCACCTCTTCCAAAGACTTCCATCCGAAAAAAGGTTCCCGGTCTATCAAGACCAAAACCTTGCGCCACCTGAACAGTTTCTTCCTCATGGCAGTGGTACTCACAAGCAAGACCCCTGCCTTTCATTGACTCTGGAACCGCCAGACTCTGGGACTGCTGCTCAACCATCTTGTTGTGAAGGTCTCTTTGCCTCAAAGAGGCAGAAGATGTTTCTTGCAGGAAAGCTTGGCGACAAATGACTTGTTTACTTGCATTCAGAGGTGGGAAACCCTTTTTCAAAGAGGGGAAGTACTTCCTCACCAACATGCACTAACCCAGCTGATTCTAATTAGCACAGGTAGGAGAACTCATTAGTAGTATAAGCTGGTTTGGTGCTTACTCTTACTGTTCTTACTGTGTTCAATACTTTTTTCTTGTGTCATTCCACTGTATTACACATAGATTTTTTTATGGATTGGAATGTTACAATGTCTTTAACTGTGTAGTTTTATTGAGTTCATATCAATGTCTTGTCTAAATGAGATAGCAGCAGAATTATGACAGAGCTGTCAACCAGAAGGCTGATGACTCAAATGTAGAGGTCTGTCAAGTACTGTGGATGCCAGGGTTGCTACCCACACAACATGCTGTCCATGTGCTCTCTCTCTCTCTCTCTCTCTCTCTCTCTCTCTCTCTCTCTCTCTCTCTCTCTCTCTCTCTCTCTCTCACACACACACACACACACACACAAACACACACACTCCCTCTCTCCATCTCTCTTGCTGTATCTCAGCTCTCGCTGTCTCTCTCTCTCTCTGTCTCTTTCTATCTTTTAAGTTCTAAAGAGGCCAACGGCGCAACAGTAGACACAGCATGCAGGAGGATAAAGGATACCAGTATAACACCATATTCATAACACACATACAACATTCTCTCAAAGAACTCACAGATGATAATGGGTTCAGGTGAACGGGACATCTGCTCCTGCTCTTTGATGTCCGTACAGACACACTGTTCTACACTGTTCTACCACCAGACACACTGTTCTACACTGTTCTACCACCAGACACCCTGTTCTACCACCAGACTCACTGTTCTACACTGTTCTACCACCAGACACAGTGTTCTACACTGTTCTACCACCAGACACCCTGTTCTACACTGTTCTACAGTGTTCTACCACCAGACACCCTGTTCTACACTGTTCTACACTGTTCTACACAGTTCTACCACCAGACAACCTGTTCTACACTGTTCTACAGTGTTCTACCACCAGGGGTGTTTGGTCTATTCTGGGACCTAAGCACACTCACTGCCTGGAGAAACACTACACTATTTGGAATGACAAAAAAGCATCAAAAGCATGTTGAGCGCTCCTGTTGATGGTTACTGGGGCTCTCCAGAGGAGAATTGGAGGGCACAGGAGTCTCAGGGGACTCAATTAAAGTTCACCAATTAACACCAACGGGTGTCAAGTACTGGGAGATTAAATATAGCTCAGAGCAGCCGTAACCACGGTCGAAGTGATAGCACAGGATGACACCGCATATTTCACAGGGCAGCAACAGAACACTTGGATGTGTTTTTTTCCGAGTGGCCGCCTATAGAGTGAATGAGCAATGCTCATGGTGCTCATGTGGTGGCACACTTTAATCTTGTCCTCCAAAACCGCTTTGTGGATCTGCGTGTTGTGGTATACGTGACCGAGGGACGAAGGTCTTTCTGTGTAAAATAGTTTAGAAGATTAGCTCAACCACACCATGGCCGCTATAAGCCAAAAACATTCAATAGCGCCACCCTGTGGTCAAACATAACCATATTCTATGGGTTAGGTGAACACACATACCCCCACCATGTAGAGTCCTTATTATCAGTTGACGCTGTCTCCTCAGTGCTGCTCTCTAAGCTCCTGTATGTCACAGACGAACGTGAAAAAGTTGAGTGTGTAAGAGAGAGGGAGAAAGAGAGGGGGGGAGAGAGAGAGAGGGTGGGAGAAAGAGAGGGAGAGGGAGAGAGAGAGGGGGGGGGGGAGAGAGAGAGAGAGGCAGAGAGAGAGGGAAAGAGGGTGGGAGAGAGAGAGGGAGAAAGAGAGGGGGAGGGAGTGAGAGAGAGAGAGAGAAAGAGAGAGAGAGAGAGAGTGAGAGAGAGAGTGAGAGAGAGGCAGAGAGAGAGGGAGGGAGAGTGAGAGAGAGAGAGGGAAAGGGAGTGAGAGTGAGAGAGAAAGAGAGAGAGAGAGGGGGAGTGAGAGAGAGGGAGAGGGAGAGAGAGAGGGGAGGAGGGATGGAAGGAGAGGGGTTCTGGGGTTCTGTATCCTCAGGGGACTCAATTAAGTAGGAACCTCATCAAAGGAGCGGACACATAGAGCAGAGAGGGAGAAGGAGAGGAAAGGAAAGAAGAGAAGAGGTCTGACGTATCCCGGGGGAGGCTGGTGGAGGTAGAAATGGGAGGAAGGAGCTCATTGTAATGCCTCCACCAGCCTCCCCAGGAAATACAGGTTATTCCTCATACTGTATGTCAGATGGTGAGTGGTCACAGCTCGCTAGGATGTCACCTAATCCACATCCAGTCAAAAGGGTCAAAGTGAACCACAAACTCAACCACAGAAGAGACCGTCTGGTCAACAAGACCACACAGAGAGCAGACGTCTCTCAATAGGATCAACCTGCTGGGAAAAGAAGAAGAAGAAAAAAAAGAACAGCCTGCACCATCTGGTCCAGCGTTTTGGACAATAAGCATGAACATGAAAGAGAGAGAGAGAGAGAGAGAGAGAGAGAGAGAGAGAGAGAGAGAGAGAGAGAGAGAGAGAGGGAGAGAGAGAGAGAGAGAGAGAAAGAAAGAAAGAAAGAGAAAGAGAGACACAGGGAGAGAGAGAGAACGAGGTGGTGAGGTACAGCAATGTGCAAACACAGCAGCAAGATGTGTTAGCTGTTGTGATAGAAAAATGGCATCAAATGGGATAAAACCACCATAAGACTTGAAATAAGTTTAATCATGTATTTATTCTAATATAATAATTGTATGTACATAACATTCTTTTTGTTTTTGTTTTTTATCTTCACACTTGCTTTGGCTATGTAAATGTATGTTTCCCATGCCAATAAAGCCCTTTAAAATTGAAATTGAATTGAAAGAAAGAGAAAGAGGGGGAGAAAGAGACAGAGAGGGAGACAGAGAGAGAGAGAGAGAGAGAAAGAGGGAGAGAGAGAGAAAGACAGAGAGAGAGACTGTGTGCGGTCCCCTCTCTGCAGTAGCTCGCTACTGTAGGAACTCTGTTCTCAACCAGAGATGTGACATGTAGAGATGTGACATGTAGAGATGTGTAGAGATGTGACATGTAGAGATGTGACATGTGACATGCAGAGATGTGACATGTAGAGATGTGACATGTAGAGATGTGTAGAGATGTGACATGTAGAGATGTAGAGATGTATGGAAGGCCATAAGCGCAAATAAACGTCTAGACACATCGTGTCCACACGTAGATTTTTCACGTGTCCAGGGGCCTCATTCATAAAAAAGTACTTGAACGTCATCTTTGACTTTCACGTAAGCACAGTTTTCTAAACGGACGTAAGCATTATTTATAAAACGGGCTGAGATGGTTTAAAGTTGCGTACGTGCTTCCTTCTATAAATACCAACACAGGTAAAAATGAACGCAGGTGAATGAGGTTTGTATTAACGCCCTGTGATAGAGGCTGAATTATAGCGGCTGAATTAAGACAAGTGCTATAATATAGCAGGGGTATTCAATTACAAATTCAGTTGGGCCAGATTTGAAAACCAAGACATTTTGCTGGGCCAGACATTTTCAGCGGCCAGTAGCCTAGGCACCAGGTAATGACACATTTCAAACCAACACAAATGAATGTAGGCCTAATGAAATACAAGCAGTTTATTTATAGTTTTCCTTTTAAATTAGGTAACATCTGACACAGGCACGTCGAAAGTAATCTCAAGGTGCATAAAAAAGTGTACAGTAGTATACCAATAAAAAAAAATCCTTTTGTAAAATATAAATGTTGGTCATAGCTGACCCAGGCACATCACAAAGTGCTTTTAACTGAATGAAAATAACCATCAACGCCTTGAGTGCACAATTTAACAAGTTACAATTACAGTTAAACAATAACATTTAATCTAATCTAATCTAATCTTACCCTGCTGACTTTCTTAGTGTGAGAAGTGACATGTTTTATTCTGAACAAGAGCAGTGACATTTGGCTCATAAGATGTCAATGCAATCCGAAGGCATTGGTGAAGAGTACTGTTAGTCAGGGAACAACGAGAGCTGCTTTTTATTGTGTTCATGTGTGAAAAGCTTGATTCACAGAGGTGTATGTTGATCCAAACATACTGAGCACATGGATTCCTACTTTCTTAATGTTAGGGAACTGGTGCACGTTGACATCACTCCAAAACTTCGCAGGTCCATTAGTGCGAAGCTCCTGTGCCATGGTTACGGATGACTGCATGTCAACAAGTTCAAGTATGAATTTCCCCTCGTCGATGGAAGGCACCACTCCCTTTCCTCTGGTGGATAAGTCCCCTTCTATTGCAGCAGTGAACGGGTCTCTGGCAAAGCCCATCACGTCTGCGGGCAGAGCAAGTCCATCCAGTCGACCAGCAAAGTTCTCTTTCAACCTCGCAATGAAAACAGTCATCACATCTGTGATGTGTGCCGGGGATGAGACGCATTTGCGGAGCGTCGGAAAAATGCAGCATTCTGCCGGTGCAGAAGTCGGCCGGGAAAAGGTCCAGTTTGACTTGGAACGCGCCTGTTCCACAAGATCAATCACAGTTTTGTCTCTGCCTTGTAGCCCCACATTTAAGTCATTCAGGTGTTTGCAGTGGTGTAGTCTAGGTGCTACGCCGTATACCCACTAGGAAAGCCAAGGATTTCCATATACCCACTTAAACATGTGTGAGGATACGTAACAGCGTTTTGTGACAGAACTTTCACTTTCATTCATAAAATTCACCCCGTCTGTGTTACGAAGCACTTGAATTTTGGACCATTGGGACTGACTATAGCGTCATATACCATCAAAGGGGGGAGATGCGACATGAAATATGTCAAAATGCAGCACTATCATGCACAGATCAGCCTTATAACATGTAATTTAGATATATATAGAAAGGAGCGCAGATTTATTTTTATGGCGTTCGGAAATGAACGATATGAGGCTGGGAGGGAAGAATCACAGTATACCCACTAGAAAAAACTAGACTTGAATATGTCGCTCAGAAAGCAGACATCAGCCATGAAGTTGTCGTCCAGTATGCGATTCAAGTGTGTTTCTGCCTTCGTTTGCTTGCTGCTGCTGCGGAGGAAAGTTGTAATCTCCTCTCTGAGATCACAGAAACCTCCAGTGCCTTGCCTTTGGACAGCCACCTGACGTTGTTATGCAAAAGCAGGTCGTGGTGCTCAGCAGACATTTCTGACAGCAGCTTGCGGAATAAGTTAATAATAATAATAATGTTGGAGGCTCGAAGTGGAGCGAATAAAATTAATTGTAGCCATCACGTTGTCCAATGTTGTTTTAAGCTCCCCGCTTATTTGTTTAGAGTGTTATATTCACGTTCTGTAGGCTACTATTGTAGACATTTCTGCATGAATTTCTGAACACTTGCGAAATACGTTTTTCTCTGCTTTTATGGCTGGGCCAATCGGGGGTCACGTCTGGGCCGCATGCGGCCCCCGGGCCGCTAATTGAATAGGCCTGGGGTAGGCGTTCGTCTGGAAGTGGGAGAGGGCAGAGAAGGGTGGCTTCTCGGTAAGTTGCATTTGTAACGTTTGATCATGACAACTAACCAGGCACACAGGCACATGCTTATACTCTACTCAAGTTGTAAAATAAAATCAGGGGAGGTGGTGGATTTTATCATAAGAGGACAATTTTAGCATCCCCTCGCCAGTGACTTCAGTGTCAGTAACTGTCATTGCATGTGTGCGTGCCCCCTCGCACCTTGAAATAGCAGTAATACCACGTTCATTGATAAAATGACATTAAGTATGGAAAGAGGGGGGCGATTTTGACTGTTTTTATTTCAGGGGGGATGCCATCCCCCCTCAACTCGAGTGCTGCTTATACTGTAATAATATAATGGTCTTATTCTTATCAGGTGGTCTTATTCTTATATGGCTGCTCACTCCCTGACACCGGAGAAAATCCAGTATAATTTAGAGCTTGGCCGGGCAAGGTCCGTTGTGGAACGCACTAGGCATGTTGAAGGGGAGATAGACAGCTACGGAGGGATATAAAGGAAGACTGAAATACAATCAGAAACATCAGTTCCTTTTAAATCTTGAATTAAACTAATTTTCTCGGCTGATAACAACAACTAATTTTATTACGAGCCACTTGCATGAATTACACTAGGCAGTGCGGCTCACATGCCTGTAATAACTCCGCATAACCAGTAGGTAATGTGCGTAAGCAAGTTGAATACTCGACGTCGAGCTACGATCGTTTCCACGATCAAATTGACTCACGTTGAAATTGTATAAATCACTACGTTGACGTGGTTTTCTACGTACGACACGGGTAAGATCAAAATTTGATCTAAGCACGTTCTATGAATGAGGCCCCTGATGGCAATATTTGCCGTGTCCACGCGTCGATTTTTGCCGTGTATACGTGATATTTGACGTGTCCACACGTACATTTTTGCTGTGTTGCCTGTCATAGCCTGTCATAGCCAACGGGCTGTTCCATTCTACTGCTGTCTGGGTGTTAGATGGCAAACAGCTTTTACGTGCATTACCAGTTCACTTTATAATAGTTAACTTTATAACGATAATGCTGTTTAAACAACAAAAGAAGAAGAAGCAACGAGGACTGGTAACTGTTGTGTGGGTGTATCGGAATATATCACACAGTAGTATAGGAACAAACAGGGTACTTTATTTCTCTTCTTCACTCAACACGGAACTACCTTCTTCTTCTGTTCATACATAGTACGTCTCACGTAACGCAACAGCGCCCTCTAGGGTCATCCTATTATAACATATAGGCAAGTGCAGTGTAGGCCTATTGTATGGACACAACATCTTCCCCTTTGCAACAAAGGATACTTCTGGTACTCTAACATGAGTATTCAACATAACATAGAACATTCACATACTACACTCTGCATAATGTATGTAACCCAAAATAACAATTAAACTTCCACAGATTAAGCATATCTTTTCACTCACTTAGACATGACAAAGTCCCTAGTCCAACTAGGTGGATTTCTACTTCTGGTAGGTCTGAGTTGGGTACCTGTGTCAGAGTCCGGCGGTTTGTCAGTCCCTTGCTCAGTACAGTCCAGTGCATTGTCGGAGTCAGTACCTGGGGTCAACTCTGGCAGTGCAGATAAGCGTGAGGCGTTCCAGACTCTTCCATCATCCAGCAGGTAACTGTTTGAGCTTCTCCTGGTCACAACAGTCTTTGGTCTGGTGAACTTCAGTTCTCCTTTCTTTACTTTCCATGGCTTCCTAACCCGTACTTGGTCACCAGGCTGGAAGTCTGTTGCTTTGGCATGGCGGTGAGCATCTGTGTATTGTTTGGATTTGACTTGTTTTTGTTTCACTCTTTCACGCACAGCATGTTCATCCATGGAGGGTACAGGCATGTCTTTTATCACAAGCTTTGTTCTCATTCGTCGTCCGTGAAGCAGTTCTGAAGGGGATACTCCAGTGGTAGAATGAGGCGTTGCTCTGAAGTCCATCAGGAATGTTCTCAGAAATGGTTTCCACGGTTCTCCTTGGATCGATGCGGTCTGTAGGCAGTCTTTTATAACACGGTTAAATCTTTCAACTTCTCCGTTAGCTCTTGGATAGTAGACTGCTGATTTCAGGTGTGTAATCTCCCTCTTCTTTAGAAAGTCGGCAAACTCAGCGGAGACAAACTGAGGTCCATTATCACTGACCAGCTCCTTTGGATTCCCCTCTCGAGAGAAGATAGTGGTGAGGAACTGGATGACCGTAGCGGTGTCGGTGCGGGGAGCGAAGGCTACTTCAGGCCATTTGCTATAGTAGTCCACCAATGTTATGGCAAACCTACCACCTAGGTGCTATCTCGAATGGACCTACGATGTCCATTGACACCTTCTCCCAGGCAGCAGCTGGTAGAGGTACAGGATGAAGTGGAGCATCATGGGTAATGGTCGTTTTATCATTCTGTCGGCAGGTCGTACAGTTCTTCACGAGTGTCTCTATTTGAGAGTCCATTCTGTGCCACCAATACAGTTCTCTGAGGCGCTGTTTCGTCCTCACAATGCCTTGGTGGGTTTCATGAGCAATGTCAATGAGTCTCTTCTGCAATGACTCAGGCACAAGCAACCGATGAGTACCTCTGACGATGCAGTCCTCCATGACTGCAAGCTCATGTCGAATCAGGAAGTATGGTTGTAAGTCAGGATCAAGGGTGTTTTTCTTTGAGGGCCAGCCCTCCCTAATCTGTGCACGGAGCTTTGTGAGCACTGGACAGGTGCAGCTGGCAGACTGGAAGTCATCCTCGGAAATAGCACTCAGAGCAGAAATAATGGATGCAACAGACTCTACATTTTCTGCAAATGCAGCATCTGTTTCAGGAAGTGGGAGTCTAGATAGACAATCAGCAACATTATTCAGAGATCCTTTTCTGTATTCCACATCATAGTGAAACTCCATCAGGCGAGCAGACCACCTGGCTATCCGTAGGCCAGCACAGTTGTTCCCTTTTGTTGTCAGTAGTGTTGTTAGTGCTTGATGGTCAGTGCGCAAACGGAATTTCCTTCCCCACAGCCATGTACGCCATTTCTCAGCGGACCAGACGCAGGCGAGCGCTTCCTTCTCAACGATCGAGTACTTCCTCTCAGCATCCGACAGACTGCGAGAAGCGAAGGCGACAGTCTGTTCTTCACCCTTGTTGTCTAGTTGAGTCAAAACGGCTCCAAGCCCATAGTCTGAAGCGTCTGTGGACACAATGGTAGGTTTGGTGGGGTCGAAAAGAGCTAATGCAGGGCTGTTCACAATCAGCTGTTTGACTGGGTCAAATCGTCCTTGTGCCACATCGTTCCATTGGAATGTACTGTTCTTTCGCAGTAGGGCTCTCAGGGGCTCCACAATAGCAGCGTAGTTCGGCACAAACTTACTGTACCAGGCTGTCAGACCCAGGAACGAGCGGAGTGTAGAAGGATCAGTAGGAGGCGGGGCCTTCAGGATTGCAGTTACATGAGAGTCATCTGGCAGGAGACCGTCCGGGCCAATCTTAGAGCCAAGAAAGGTCAAAGTAGTTTGACGGAACTTGCATTTATCAACATTGAGTTTCAGTCCTGCGGTGTCGATCTTGTGCAGCACAGCCTTGAGATTGTCGTCGTGCACAGCTTCTGAAGATCCATAGATGATTACGTCATCGAGGTAGCATTGCACACCCTTGAGGCCACTGAGAATCGTCGACATCATCTTCTGAAACGCGGCAGGGGCGGAGCTAAGTCCGTAAGGTACTCGGCGGTACCTGTACAGGCCTTCGTGCGTAATGAAAGCGGTGAGCCCTCTGCTTTCTTCATGCAGCTTCAGTTGGTGATAGGCAGATTTAAGATCCAGTGTAGAAAAAATTATGGATCCACGTAGCTCAGACAGTATGTCCTCGATCAACGGCAAGGGATAGCCATCAACAACCACAGCTTTGTTAGGTTCCCTTAGATCAACGCACATGCGGATGCCACCAGTCTTTTTCTGGGTGACTACAATTGGGGATACCCATTCAGATGCATCGACTCTCTCAATTATTCCATTTTCCTCCAGGTTCTTCAGTTCACTTGTCACAGCGTCACGGACTGAAAGCGGTAAGCGTCTGAGCTTTTGCTGTACTGGCTTCACGTCTGGCTTTACCTTGACCTTATGTACAACGTTTTTTGCACATCCAAACGCAGCTGGAGTTCCATCTTGCTGTTTGCAAGCCGTAGCGGAGGCTTTGGTTTGGTGGAGGGTTGCGCAGACAGTAGCTGTCTCGGTTATCAACTGTCCACCTTTTATCTGTAACTCAAGAGCAGTCACAAGGTCCATACCTAGTATAGGAGTTCCCGTTTTTACTATGTAAAAGTCTGTAGTTGCACACTTGTCCCGGAAAGTAATGTCAGCAATAAGACATCCTAGCACATCCAACTTCTCTTTAGAATAGGTAACAAGTTGCACCTTAGGTTCACATAGCCTACTCAAACTAAAATGATCCCTGTATACATTTTCAGGCAGTATAAAAACACCAGACCCTGTATCAACAAGTAGCTCAATCGTAACAGTCTGTGCAGTAGGTGCAGTAATAGTAGTAGCACACATCAACTTATTCATGTCATAACCATTTCTCACAGATAAAACACGAATTTCAGGCACAACAACTTCATCATTATCATCTGTCACTTCATTTACAGACTTAGCAGAGGATTTGCATACTCCACATGTCTTACATTTGCATTCTTTTGCAGGGCAGGATTTATCATTGGCAAGATGGCTTTCTGACCCACAGCGGTAGCAGGTGGTGTGAGTCCCGTCCATTTTAGGCTTGCCGCGGTTTGGCTTGAAATTGCCTGCCTTCATTTTCACGTAAACGGCAGCCACATCCCTAGTGTCAGCAATGGCTTTGGCGTCAGCTATGGCAGCTTCAGTGCGCCTCGCTACATCCAGAGTTCTGTCCAATGTCAGAGTCTCTTCCATTAACAGTCTTTCACGTATGCGCGGATTGTTTGTCTTCTCTACAATCTGATCGCGCAGCAGTTCATCCTGCATGGCGCCAAACGCACATTGTTTAACGAGCTCGCACAGGGCTGCAACATAGTGATCCGTGGACTCACCGACAGCTTGTGCTCGTTGCCGAAAACGGTACCTTTCCGCGACAACATTCACTTTCGGAGAGAAGTATTTCCTCAAAGCACTCACAGTTCCAGTGTAGTCATCAGTAGCGAGTGGCAAGGTGCTGTAGATTCGTTGTCCTTCTGTTCCTAAGCAGTGAATGATCAGGGCTCTCTTCCTCTCGACGGCAAAGTCCTGTCCCCCGATAGCTAGCAAGTAGTTGTCAAACAACCGTATCCACGCATCAAATGCTATCTTCGGTTCATCTGGGCACTCCAGGAACGCGGCAGGAGGTTGCAAGGAAAGTAAAACCATCTCCTCTTCTTCACTACTACTCTCGTCGCCACTTTGTTGTGTGGGTGTATCGGAATATATCACACAGTAGTATAGGAACAAACAGGGTACTTTATTTCTCTTCTTCACTCAACACGGAACTACCTTCTTCTTCTGTTCATACATAGTACGTCTCACGTAACACAACAGCGCCCTCTAGGGTCATCCTATTATAACATATAGGCAAGTGCAGTGTAGGCCTATTGTATGGACACAACAGTAACATTTACAAGCACATATAGATTTCGAAAGGATTGTGTTTAACTAACAAGGTTCTATCATGTATGGTTCAAAAGTTATCACGGTTTACCTCTTTCCATGCCAATTACTGGAATTGATCTCAATAGAATCTCGACCTAACAAGTGGTCACTGCTATTAGAACGGCGCTGCTGAAAGCGGTAGTGAATAGCAACGGTATCGTTGAAATTACAGTCTTAAAACAATAAGTACATCGAAAACATGTACACAGAGCATGTATGTTTACACATGTAAGACAAATCTTCCAAACATGTCTTTTTTTAATGGTGATTGAGTAGCGCAACCCTGGCAAAACCCCGGTTTCGCACGTTCTATTACCAGTGGGTGGACACCCTATAATTCTGTATGCCCATATGTATCACAATATTTCTTCAGAGGAAAAGACAATTAGATTGTTCTAATAGATTCTATTGTCCCCTACTTCCTGGGGCTCATATAGATGTTACAGATTAGTAGATTAGATTAGATCAGTACATTT
This sequence comes from Nansenia antarctica, assembly GCF_963989245.1. Taxonomy (NCBI): domain Eukaryota; kingdom Metazoa; phylum Chordata; class Actinopteri; order Argentiniformes; family Microstomatidae; genus Nansenia; species Nansenia antarctica. Next base: position 39,155,431 of record NC_137690.1, read on the forward strand.
CAGTCCAGCGACTGATATGAAGGGGCGACATTTAGGGGAGGATGACATGTTGAAAGACAACATTCATGGCCCATTGGCATATGAACATTTAAGCAATATCACACGAGAGGGAGTGCTGTTATACTGATTAAAAGGAATGACATAGAGAATTGTATGAAAAAAACAATGGTCCAAACCCCATGATTCTATGGAATGGAATGGACTTTATTTGTCATTGCTACAGTACAGGTACCAAACAACGAAATTTAGGAGGGGAGGCTCCCCTGGTGTTTAGGAAAGGAAAAAGAAAACACATTTTAGAAAAAGCATAGATGCATAAAATCACAAGAAGGTAAGGAGCTGGTTTGTATGGTTCAAAAGTTATCAAGGTTTACCTCTTTCCATGCCAATTACTGGAATTGATCTCAATCCGGTTGTTAAGTCTGACGTCAAACGTGACGTTTTGCAATTTCCGGGTCCAAACCAGAAATTCTCCGCACCAGAATACCAGTGTACTACAGCGGTTGAATGACAGTTTAATCGTTTTTTAGACTCGGATCTATTCATACAACAAGGGACACAGCACTTTCCCGTTTTCCCCATATTGTCAGGGTATTTGAGCCTCGGAAAAGCGCTATATAAATATAATTTATTATTATTATTATTGCGGCATTTCGAAGACAGCGCCTCAGCCAACTTTGGACCCGGAAACACGTCACGACTTAACAACCGAATAGAATCTCGACCTAACAAGTGGTCACTGCTATTAGAATGGAGCTGCTGAAAGCGGTAGTGAATAGCAACGGTAACGTTGAAATTACAGTCTTAAAACAATACATCGAAAACATGTACACAGAGCATGTATGTTTACACATGTAAGACAAAGAAAATACATTTCGATTTTTCTAATAGATTCCATTGTCCCCTATTTCCTGGGGCTCATATAGATGTTACAGATTAGTAGATAAGATTAGATCAGTACATTTCAGTCCAGCAACTGATATGAAGGGGCGAAAATTAGGGGAGGATGACATATTGAAAGACAACATTCATGGCCCATTGGCATATGAACATTATCACACGAGAGGGAGTGCTGTTATACTGAATATCAGCACGGCTGTGATTCGGTCGTAGGTACGAGGCCGCAGTGATATTGCTTTTATACAACAGTTCTACAGCGCCATTTATTAGTTAACAGTAATAAGCGACAACAGATTATGATTTTTTGTTGATTTAATCATTTATTGCGGCTCCGCCAACAAAAAATAGTTCCGCAACTGAACTACAGCTGGACTGTTGCCTAGTAACCTGAACACAAACATCCGCAGGCTAGCTGTACGTTTCCATTTATTGTGCAACCAGTGAAATATGACTCAGTTGACAGTCGCTTTGCTGGTGAATGTGTGAATGCGATTCAGACGAGTTGACATCAGATAGTACATTGCTCCACCGTTTCCTGTTTTCGGTGGATGGTCTCTCCAGTAACGTTTTAGCGAGCTTTCAGATCTGCAAAACACATAGGTGTTTTGTTTAAATGTGTATGCTCCGCTACTCATTCATTATAAATCACAATTCAGATCGTAATCTCGCCTATGCCCGCTCACTGCCATGATCTCCCTCACCACGATTCCCGCATCGGACAGTTTCTGTATGTCTAATTAACGGTCATTTAATAGAACACCTGTGTGGCGGAGTGATACACATAGTTAAAGGTCCGAGTGCTGTTATACTGTATATCGGAATGCCTCTTGTCCAATCAAATTACTTGATCGGAACTAACTGTTGTATAATGTTTTTTAATGTCCAGTTGTTTGAGTGTATGTATGAAATGAACAATAAAGAATATGTGATAGTGCCAATGTATGTGTGCTTTGTCAGTGTTGCTTCTGTGTCATGAAGACACTCCAAATCAAGTCAAACTTTATTTCTGTGACACATTTTGGGTCATCCATGCATTTATATCAGCAATACAATCTATCAGGCAGTCAACCATGCCATAGTCATTGGGTGTTACTGAGATATACTGTAAATCTGGGTGTCGTCGGCACAGCTATGGTAGTTAATGCTGTGCCTCTTAATGACAGAGCTGAGCTGTAGCATGTATAGGCTGAAAAGCAACTGTCCTAGAATGGACCCCTGAGGAACTCCATGGGTCACGCTATAGTTGTTTTTGTTATTATGCAGTTTCTGTGCTATGGTATAAGCGGAAGCCTGACTGGAATGGGTCTACAATTTGAGACTAGGAATTCACGAAGTTGCTTGAACACAACTTTTTCCAGAATTTTACTTAAAAAAGAAAGATAGGATATTAGTTACAGAGTTTAACATTTCCTTGACATCTCGGTATCAACCAAGGTAAACAAACTCATAGTCATGTTACATGGTGGCGGATGTTCAGTGCAAAACAAATTTGGTCTTGCCTGAGTAATACACATTCTGATATTCATTATCTTATCCCCTGACTCTTAGTAACAACAACCAACTTGGAAGTACACTTTAAGGACCATAGTCCTAAGTTACAAGGTACAAGGTTCATTTATTGGCATTCTATAACACAGGGATGCACAACGAGATGCAAGATATAGTCCCATTTGCTACTTTGCTACCCATTTGAGTACAGAGGATGAATTTAGGAGTGTAGCGTTATGAGTTTAGGAGAAGCTACTCTGTAGGTGGTATGACAGCAGGTACTTCTGTATCTCTTGCCAGATGAACAGCATGCTGCTGGGGTGGGGATTCATGCTGCTGGGGTGGGGATTGTCGATAGCAGAGCTCACTGAGGTAATTTAATTTTTCAATAAATATACAGGCTATATAGGGATTTATTTTGAACATTATTGTGTGACAGTGCTGTGGTTTGTAGGCTTGGGACACTGGGTCTCTACAGATTGTTTCTCTATGAAAAAGTGTGGGCTATAACAAACATGACACAATTGATTACTGAAAGCAAAACTATAGGCCACCAACCACTGGCGTTGCGCAATTATTCTCTTTTTTCTCCCACAGCACTACGCCAATAATAGAGTGTATGGGATAGACATTGACCACTTAATGCTTTAAAAAAACAAGTGAACCACTATCGAGTTCACACAATGGAACGGTTCACACAACATGCTGTTCTGTATGAAAGAAATGTAGCCTACAAAAATTAAAATAAAAACATATCCTGTAGGCTATTAGGCTGCTGTCAGGAGCAGCTCTGTACATGTGGTTTGGCTATATGCCTATTATTTTAAACGAGCGCGTCTCCGGGCATTCTTCTGCGCAAAGTCCAGTATAACACACTTTAAATCTGCGTGCGCGTCGGCTCTCAATACTAAGAATTGATAACCCAGACAGTCTCTCTTAGATTAGATTAGATTAGATTAACTTTATTGTCATTACATAGTACAAGACAATGCAACGAAATTATTGTGCGTTTAACCAGAAGTGCAACAAATAGCAATTATATTGCAGTGATGAGTAGCAGTATTTACAGCAGTATTTACAGCAATCTATACAGTAAAGTGCAAATGGTAGCGGGATGTGCAATGACATACCATGTCATACAATGGTGACTGGATGTGTGCAGTGGTAAATATAAATTGAGATTATATACAATGTGCAATTGTACAGGCTATGATACATATGATATATGTTGTATATAGTGAAGTATACAAAAATACAGGCTGTGGGCTATGATACACAGGGATGGGCTATGTACAGCATGATCTACACAGAACACAACTGTACGGTATGGTCAGTGAGACGGTGTAGAGCAGGGGTGCCCACACTTTTTTGAACCAAGATCTACTTTTCAAGTAGCCAGTCTGCCAAGATCTACCAGTCTAGTTTCAACATCGCAAACGTAAACGCACGTATTACAAACACACATACACACACACACACACACACACACACACAGTTCCCAGCCTGCATAGTAAACTCACAATACATTTTCTTTCTCTCTGTCACACAGCCACAGCCACACAGGAGAAGACCATCAGAAACCCTCCCTCTTTGCTATTCTCGCTCACACACACACACACACGCACGCACACACACACACACACACACACACACACACACACACACACACACACACAGACACACACACACACACACACACATTCTCACACACACACACACACACACACACACACACACACACACACACACACATTTGCCAGTCTGCATAGGGAGCCATAGCACAAACCCTCCCTCTCTATCCCCTTCTCTCTCTCCCCCCCTCTCTCTCATCCTCTCTCTCTCATCCTCTCTCTTCCTCTCTTACACACACACACACACTCACTTTCTCTCACTCACACACTGACAGCCAGTCTGCAGTACCATAGCCAACTACTGATCCAACAAACAGAAAAGTAAACCAGATACAAAACAGGTAGTTCCCTAGTTTGAAAGGAGGAAATAAGTGCATTTCTCTACCTTAGTGGGAGACCTGGCACTGGGAGGAGGCAGCTAGTTTCTAGTAGTCAGGGCTGTAGGAGCTGGTTGCAAGGTGTAGGCAGGCTTGCAAGGTGTCATCAGCCACTGTGGATCTGTCATCGAAAAGGCAATCTGCAGCCTCGAGAAACACTTTTTTCACAATTTCGCCGTCTTTGAATGACTTCTTGTGTTTAACAAGAACGTGACTGACGCGATAAGAAGCTATCGTTGCAGCCATACGTTTTCGCTCTTTTGCCACATTTCCCTTCTTCGAAATAGCCATCGTAGATTTGCAGATCAGACAGACGCACTTCCAATATCACATCGTGTAAAAAAGTCCTCCTCCCATTCTGGATGGAAGTTGCATGTTATTGGTTTCTTACTTGGTCCAGCTTCCCCACTCATTTGTATACCCTTTCTTTAGTATTATTATAGTATAGTAGAAATTGGAAGGCTAACTAGGTAATTAGTCTCGCCGGTATTTTGTAGTTGGCGCTGTTGACTGCGCATGCGTGGTGAACCGTGCGTTAGGTGTTAGGTGAAAAGATGAGATCTCAGACTGGCTTACCTGTACGTCAATCAAGTGGCAAAAGCCATAGTGAGGATGGATGAGGATGGATGATAGGCAAACTTATTATTATTATCTCATTATTATTATCTCATCCTCTCTCTTCTTGATGTTTCCAAGATGGCGGCGCGATCAGACGCTGTAACAACGGAATTCTTGAAACAACAAAGGATCCCATTCGAAATCGCTAGGTCGCCGGGAGAACAATGGTTCGCGGTCCCAGCCCTCAAGCGCAAACGTCGGCGTCGTGACCGTAAGCAACGCCGAGGACGAAGGGGTGGCCTGCTAGCTAGGCTAAAGAGAAGCCCGGATAAACCTGCTTTGCCGAGTATTTTCCTATCCAACGTCAGGTCTCTGGCTAACAAGATGGACGAATTGAGACTGCAGGTCGCTACTAACAACACCGTGGGAGATAGCTGTGTGATTATTCTCACGGAGACCTGGCTAAATGACACCATCTTGGACTCCGCGGTCGGTTTGGAAGGAAGGACTTTACACCGGGCGGACAGGACGTTGCTTAGTGAGAAGACGCGCGGAGGCGGCCTCATTCTATCTACGATGGACAGCTGGTGCTTAAACACAAAAACTGTAAGTAGCCACTGCTCCCCAGACCTGGAATACTTGACTGTTAAATGCCGACCCACATACCTCCCGATAGAATTCAACACAGTGTACATTACATGTGTTTACATTCCGCCTAACGCGGTTGGTAGCTTAGCATTGGCGGGGCTATATGACGTCATCAGTAGTGGACTGAGCGCGGACCCTCAAGCCGTACACATCATCGCGGGAGATTTCAATCATGCTGACCTGAAGGTAGTACTACCGAAGTTCTATCAGCATGTTAAATGTGCAACAAGAGGAGAAAAAACACTGGATAAGGTATACACCAACATCAAGCTTGCTTACAAGGCTAGACCGCTAGCTCATCTAGGCATGTCTGACCATGTGTCAATCCTCCTGATCCCAGCCTACACTCCCATGAGGAAAAGTGCTCCCATCACCACTAAGACTGTCAGAACCTGGCCAGCAGGGTCCGCTCCACCGCAGATCTGCCTGAATGACACCTCATGGCAGGAATATGAGCATGAGGACCTGGAACAGTTCACGTCGTCGGTTCTGAACCACATAGTGAACTGCACCAACTCAGCCACCGTGGACAAACAGGTCCGGGTCTACCCCAACACGAAGCCATGGATGACTGGGAAGGTCCAAAAACTGATCAAGGAGAGGGACAACGCCTTCGCAGGGAAGGGCACACTGCTGTACAGCACCACCAGGGCTAACCTAAAGCGCGGCATCCGGGAGGCCAAGGCAGACCACAGAGAGAAGATTGAGGAATGCTTCCTGAGCAACGACTCCAGGCGGGTGTGGCAGGGGGTTCAGCACATGACAAACTTCAGAGCCAACAGGCTCACAGCCGCGGAGGACGACCCCCTGCTGGCGGAAAAGCTGAACTCCTTCTACGCCCGGTTCGACGAGGGGCGAACGGAGGTAACCACAACACAAACACCACTCTCTCCAGCTCTCAGCAGCCTCACCCTCACAGAGCATGAAGTGAGACGCGTGCTGAAGGCGGTGGACCCCAGGAAAGCCTCAAGGCCGGATGGCGTCCTGGGACGGGTGCTGAGGGACTGCGCCGACCAGCTGGCCGGGGTTTTCACCAACATCTTCAACCAGTCCCTGTCCCAGGCCACCATCCCACCCTGCCTGAAAACATCAACTATCATCCCAGTCCCGAAGAAAAGCACGGTGAGCTGCCTAAACGACTACCGCCCGGTGGCACTCACACCAATCATCATGAAGTGCTTTGAGAAACTAGTCCGGGCCCACATAGTCACACGCCTCCCGCCCAACCTGGATCCATACCAGTTCGCCTACAGAGCCCACAGGTCCACAGAGGACGCCATAGCGACGACTCTCCACTCCACTCTATCCCACCTGGAAAGGGGAAACAGCTACGCGAGACTGCTCTTTGTGGACTTCAGCTCTGCGTTCAACACCATCCTTCCAGACAGGCTAGTGACCAAACTACTAGACCTGGGACTATCACACTCTACGTACCCACATTAGTTATTTTTTCGAGCAGTGTTCATTTAATTAAATACGTGTAATAAGTCTTCAAAATAAGCTTGTTTTATGAGATGAGTTTTCGAAGCTTGGGGGCGGGAACGTGAGCGCAGCTAAGAACAACAATCGGTGTGAATGGCTGTGAGCTCAATCGACGTTCATTGCTGACTACATGCACGGAGGCTCTCTTCGGAGACAGATCCACTGTCCTCCTCGGATTCCGATAGTGAAGAAGAAGACTCGCTTCAACCACGATCTCAGATAGCTGATCTCGCCGAAGATTGGTCTGACGAAAATGTTGAAAATGAGTTTACCGAGCAAGACTCCGAATTGGACAAAATCAAACTGAGTGCAAATGCAAGCTTACGCGCACAGACAATGCTCGACCGAGAATCTCTTGCAGCAAAAGACTGTCTTCTGAACTGATCTACGAGACGCGGTTGAATACAGCATCTTTAGATCCAGAGAACAAGGATTTGCTGGTTATGGGCGCTCTCTTGACGTCAATGAATCGTTCAGTAATGACTCAAGGTCTCAAAAAACTGCCTAAAAAAAGCAAGTTTTCCAGGGTTTCATACTCCATTCAGGGGACGAACGTCTGCCGTGACACCTTCTGGTTCGTATTGGGGTAAGCTCTTTAAAATGTATACGTTCTGTTAGTAGTTAAAATGACCTAGTATGTATTGTGGCGTTAGCCATGCTAGCTAGCAGACATTAGCTATTTCTACTGTGCTGTTATTTATACGTTCTGTTGTGTTGTTAGTAGTAATGACCTAGTATGTATCGTGGCGTTAGCCATGCTAGCTAGCAGACATTAGCTATTGCTATTAGTCTATTTATACATTCTGTTGTTTTTTTGCTCAGGATCAGCAGCCGAACTCTCCATACCATTTCCCAATGGTACCAGGACGTGCTCTGCCACGCGAGAGGAAGACATGTCAAAAAAACTAAAACTTTCACACCACTGATGACATCGAGGGAGTCGTGAAATTCATCAAAAACTACGCTGAAGATCACGCCATTATTCTTCCTGGCAGACACCCTGGACACAGGGACTACAGTGCTAAACTGCTGCCGTCCAATGTCACCAAAACCTCCGTCTGGCGTCTCTACAGTGATGCTCTGCAAAAATCTGGTATGTAAAATGTGTGTGTGGGACTACAATCCAAGATTACAGAAATGTAACATAATGTAAAATATGTTACATTGTGTTAAATATGCTAAAACAACTTTTTAAAATGACTTGACCTGGTTGTGTTGTTAACAGCCAGGCCCTGTGTTAAATACACTGTGATAGCCATGCTAATGTGCAATTAACAAATTCAGATTCATGAGCCTGAAGTTGCTATTGCCAATACAATGGGGGGGTTTGTTTAAAAAAAGGCACATTCATTGAGACTATAGAATAGATTATGTTAAGCACATGGGAATGGAATTCATGTGATAATAGCATGATTGTTACATCATCACATTTTGCCATTGCAATGAACATGAAACAACACGTAGCATTGACTGAGCAATCCAATCTCATACTCATAAAATCTTATTTTGCAGAGCAACGTGTTGTTAGTGCGCAAACCTTCCGAAAGCTGTGGGAGGACTTGCTCCCTGACATAACCAGCACCAAACCCCGGACAGATCTGTGCTGGGAGTGCCAGAGGAACAACTACCAAGTGTTCCGAAGTGCCAATCTGCCGGATGTGGTGAAATCAGCCAAGCTGAAGAAGCAGGAGCAGCATCTAGACCGTGTTGCAAAGGAGCGTTCTTGCTACCAGAACATGAATGCTGCATGTGCGAAGGTCTGTAAGGACTTGCAGCTCTCTCTTGGCCCCTCCACACCAGCAAGCAAGGAAATCACAATGCACTACCGTTTTGATTTTGCACAACAGGTGAGAATAAGTTCATCCTATGACACTGTTGATTTGGTTGATTGAATTTAATTTACCCACACACGTGATGTTACTTTTCACTGCATCTAATCTTTTTCTTCTCTTCCTCTTTTGCCTCTCTTTCTTAGGTCCACTACCCCACTGACCCTCATCAACCAGGGCCCATGTACTTTCTGACTCCACGCAAGTGCAACCTCTTTGGTGTCTCCTGCGAAGGGATGCCTAAGCAGGTGAACTACCTCATCGATGAAGGGATGGCATCGAGTAAGGGCAGCAACGCAGTCATCAATTACCTGCATCACTTCTTCGAGAAGTATGGAGTTGGAGAAACATACGTGGACCTGAACTGTGACAACTGCAGTGGCCAAAACAAGAACAACTTCATGTTGTGGTACTGTGCCTGGTGGACCATGCATGGCCTTCACAAGACACTGGGCCTCCACTTCCTGATTGCAGGCCACACCAAGTTTGGCCCCGACTGGTGCTTTGGCCTTGTCAAGCAGTGCTTCAGGAAGACCAGAGTGGATACTTTGGATGACATTGCTAGAGTCGTGAGGGCCAGCTCTCCAGTGAAACACGTCAACATCCCCCAGCTTGTAGGCCTGGAGAATGGCACCGTGCTGGTTCAAACCTACGACTGGCAAAAGCATCTGGGTGGCTACTTCCGAACGCTCCCACAGATTAAGAGTTACCAGCACTTCAGGTAATTCATTGTCATGTATTTACCTATTTCATTTTATGAACATAGTATGGCGGTCATATAATTTCATTTACTGTGGGCAATCATTTAATGCATTGTCTTCATTCTGTTGCAGCTTTGATGCTCGGAGACCTGGCGTGGTTATGGCCAGGGAATACCACGGGGCAGAACCAGTCGAGTTTCAGCTACTGAAACACACTGATGTCAAGCCCCCCAGAGGTGATCTTCCTGTGCAAGCCCCACCCGGACTTGACGTGGCCAGACAGAAGTACCTTTTTGACAAGATCAGAGAATTCTGTACTGATGAGGCGAAAGACACTACATGCCCCTGCCCACCAGACTCCACAGCACCTCTGAAAAAGGCACCTCAGAAAAAGGCTGTCCGTTTGTAGCTGCAGGAGAAACACACAGGAGGAATGCAGGAATTGCACACTGATTGTACTTTGCACAGCTTGCCGCACTATTGTTCTGCTTTTTCCTCCTTAATATTAGTCATGCCTGATGTTATTTTATAAAGTCTAGATTTGAGCTGTAACTCTGTGCCTCGGATAGGAGCAATTTATCACTGTAATAACGTGCCACTTTTTTACTCTTACTCTTTTTACATGGTTCATTCTGATTGCAGTACTGTGATTTGGTGCACTTTTACATTTGCCGTGGTTATTTATATATATTTATTTTTATTAGATGTGCTTTGGTCGACATGACGTGACGTGCAATATTGGTGTGAAGTGTTTGGCACTGTGTGCCCATATTCTGTGTATGACACAATATTTACAGTGATATCTTTATCCTACCTATTCTTGTGTACTGTAAAATAAATTCTGATTCTGATTGAAGACTTTTTTGTATCATTAAAAGACTAACAATAACAGTTACAACAACTAAATAATAATAAGCTGGGTAATTAGCTTAGGTAATACCTTGCTAGGTAATAATGTTATAGCTGTATAACTATAGCTGTCTGACCCAGTGACCAATACTGACAGGTATTGACAGCTGATAGCTGTCAATCTAGAGGGGGAGTGGTTGGGGGTGGGGTTGACCAGCATGTCGGGGTTTTCATGTCGTCTTACATTTTTTCCCGATGTCTATGTATGACACATCATTTGAAAGCTTACAATCTGTAGTTTAAGCATATGAAAAAAACAGAAAAATGACTTTGCCCCCTCCTTGATCATTCCACCAGATCGCGTCACAAATGAGCATCAGAGCATTGCACAAACACAACAACTAGCACTGAAAACAATGTCTATGGTTAGCATAATTGCGGTTAGGGTAAGGAATTCCCTCTTTGAGCAAGACTTTGAGCAAATTTAAAACACCATCAACTTTTTGCCTTGATTTTCTAGTACTTAACACATTGCCTTTGAAAGGTTACATGGTTGGGATGGGGTCGAAGCTAACAAAGCCCCCCAAACAAGGACCGGGATCAGAGGTGGGGGGTGGGGGTGTCAATGGGAGGTCCGGGGACCATCTGTTTTTAATTTAATTAGGTTCAATTTCATGTCATTGACAGCGTGTCTCTCCTCACTGTCGTCGAAGCAAAATACACCAGAATAGGCTTTGTTAAAGGATAGGCAGTCTTCATTAGGATTGAAGGCTGATTCTCATTTCAGATTTAATATCCTTCCTTCAATTACAGTGCACACGTATCACTCAGTCATATTGTTGTCTCATTATCTAGATCAAGCTATGTCAGGTGATAACAGACACATCCCATTCATGTGGATGACAACTTTATGCGGCTAATCATTACCTGCCTGTGAACAATTAAAGAGGTTCTTAATGGAAGACACTGCATATCTGTGAAGACGCTGCATATCTGTGAAGGCACTGCATATCTGTGAAGACACTGCATATCTGTGAAGACACTGCATATATGTGAAGACGCTGCATATCTGTGGGAATAATCTGAGCTGGCGTTGTAATAAATAGACACTTTTCTTTAGCCCATTTTGAATTTGAAGCTAAAACGTCCTATTTTTTGGTCCTATGCTGGAGATGTGTGAAAGGTCTACAGACCTGTAGAGAATGTGCTAAATTACAGTTCCAGTTCCTTGCACCAGCACAGCATGAAACAGTAGTGGCCAGCACAGCTAGCTAGTCCACCAGCACAGCTAGCTAGTCCACCTGCACAGCTAGCTAGTCCACCTGGGGCCTCATTTATAAAAAAAGTACTTGAACGTCATCTTTGACTTTCACGTAAGCAAATTTTTCTAAACGGACGTAGGCATTATTTATAAAACGGGCTGAGATGTTTTAAAGTTGCGTACGTGCTTCCTTCTATAAATACCAACGCAGGTAAAATGAATGCATGTGAATGAGGTTTGTATTAACGCCCTGTGATAGTGGCTCAATTATAGCGGCTGAATTAAGACAAGTGCTATAGGTTAGGCGTTCGTCTGGAAGCGGGAGAGGGCAGAGAAGGGTGGCTTCTCGGTAAGTTGCATTTGTAACGTTTGATCATGACAACTAACCAGGCACATGCTTATACTCAGTACTCAAGTTGTAAAAGAAAATCAGGGGAGGTGGTGGATTTGATCATATGAGGACAATTAGCATCCCCTCAGCGTCAGTGACTTCAGTGTCAGTAACTTGGTAAAAATGTAATTGCATGTGTGCCTTGAAATAGCAGTAATACCACGTTCATTGATAAAAAATAAAAAGACATAAAGTATGGAAAGAGGGGGACGATTTTGACCGTTTTTATTTCTGGGGGGATGCCATCCCCCCTCAACTTGAGTGCTGCTTATACTGTAATAATATAATGGTCTTATTCTTATCAGGTGGTCTTATTCTTCTATGGCTGCTCACTCCCTTTGCGAACTCCCAGACAACGGAGAAAATCCAGTATAATTTAGCGCGTGGCCGGGCAAGGTCCGTTGTGGAACGCACTAGGCATGTTGAATGGGAGATAGACAGCTCCGGAGGGATATAAAAGAAGACTGAAATACAATCATAAACATCAGTTCCTTTTAAATCTTGAATTAAACTCATTTTCTCGGCTGATAACAACATCGTTAATTTTATTACGAGTCACTTGCATGAATTACAGTAGGCAGTGCGGCTCACATGCCTGTAATAACTCTGCATAACCAGTAGGTAATGTGCGTACGCAAGGTCAATACTCGACGTAGAGGTACGATCGTTTCCACGGTAAAATTGACTCACGTTGAAATTGTATAAATCACTACGTTGACGTGGTTTTCTACGTACGACACGCGTAAGATCAACATTTTATCTGAGTACTTTCTATAAATGAGGCCCCTGCACAGCTAGCTAGTCCACTTGCACAGCAGTTCAAGACCTCTCCTCCTCCCAACAGCTGCACCCCAGCCCCAGCCCCTGTCCCCTGTCCCAGTCTCCGTCTCCTGTCTCTGTCTCTGTCTCTGTCCCCTGTCTCTGTCTCTATCCCAGTCCCAGTCCCTGTCTCCAGTCCCTGTCTCTGTCTCTGTCCCCTGTCCCTGTCCCTGTCTCTGTCCCAGTCTCCTGTCCCTGTCTCTGTCCCCTGTCTCTGTCCTTGTCTCTGTCTCTGTCTCTGTCCCAGTCCCTGTCTCCTGTCTCTGTCCCCTGTCCCTGTCTCTGTCTCTGTCCCTGTAGCTGTCTCTGTCCCAGTCTCCTGTCCCTGTCTCTGTCTCTGTCCTTGTTTCTGTCTCTGTCCCCTGTCTCTGTCTCTATCCCAGTCCCAGTCCCTGTCTCCAGTCCCTGTCCCTGTCTCTGTCTCTGTCCCTGTCTCTGTCCCAGTCTCCTGTCCCTGTCTCTGTCCCCTGTCTCTGTCCTTGTCTCTGTCCCAGTCCCTGTCTCCGTCTCCTGTCTCCTGTCTCTGTCCCTGTCTCTGTCTCTGTCCCTGTATCTGTCTCTGTCCCAGTCTCCTGTCCCTGTCTCTGTCTCTGTCCTTGTTTCTGTCTCTGTCCCCTGTCTCTGTCTCTGTCCCAGTCTCCTGTCCCTGTCTCTGTCTCTGTCCCCTGTCTCTGTCCTTGTCTCTGTCCCAGTCCCTGTCTCCGTCTCCTGTCTCCTGTCTCTGTCCCTGTCTCTGTCTCTGTCCCTGTATCTGTCTCTGTCCCAGTCTCCTGTCCCTGTCTCTGTCTCTGTCCCCTGTCTCTGTCCTTGTCTCTGTCTCTGTCCCTGTCTCTGTCTCTGTCTCTGTCCCAGTTCCTGTCTCCAGTCCCTGTCACTGTCTCTGTCCCTGTCTCCTGTCCCTGTCTCTGTCTCTGTCCCTGTCTCTGTCTCTGTCTCTGTCCCAGTCTCCTGTCCCTGTCTCTGTCCCCTGTCTCTGTCCCTGTCTCTGTCTCTGTCTCTTTCCCAGTCCCTGTCTCCAGTCCCTGTCTCCTGTCCCTGTCTCTGTCCCAGTCTCCTGTCCCTGTCTCTGTCCCCTGTCTCTGTCCTTGTCTCTGTCTCTGTCCCTGTCCCTGTCTCTGTCTCTGTCCCTGTCTCTGTCTGTCCCTGTCCCTGTCTCTGTCTCTGTCCCTGTCCCTGTCTCTATCCCCTGTCTTTGTCTCTGTCCCTGTCTCTGTCTCTGTCCCTGTCTCTGTCTCTGTCTCTGTCCCTGTCTCTGTCTCTGTCCCTGTCTCTGTCTCTGTCTCTGTCCATGTCCCACTTCCTGTCCAAGTCCCAGTCTCAGTCATTATCCCCAGTTCCCAGTCCCAGTCATTATATTATGGAGTTACTCTTCCAATTAATGGGACAACTGAAAATATATTTTAATGAGTAAAATGCATAGTTTAATATTATCAGTATTCATAGCATAATGATACTGCTGGCTGCACTGTTCTACACTGTGTTCAGACACTCAAGACATAATAAAATAGGCACATTGATGCTGAAAATCAATAAGGGAATCGATAAAGAATCGGGCTGATTAAGCAGAATCGATAATAGCATTGGTATCAATAAAATCTTCATTCCCATCCCTAGTCCTAGTCCCTGTCCCAGCCCCAGCAGCCCCAGCCTCAGCCTCAGCCCCAGCCCAGTCCCTCCCTCCATGCCTGGGTTCTTCTAGCCTAGCGGGAGGGTATGGGGGGGTCATTGTCCACCAGTCAGTAAAGCCCCCCGCTATGGGCTAACACCACAGGTGTGATCCAGACAGGCACAGTGACCACGCTGAGACACAAGAATAGACTAACCACAGTCACACACGACAGAGAGAGAGAGGACAGATGGATAGACTAACCACCGTCACACACAACAGAGAGAGAGAGGACAGATGAATAGACTAACCACCGTCATACACAACAGAGAGAGAGGACAGATGGATAGACTAACCACCGTCATACACAACAGAGAGAGAGGACAGATGGATAGACTAACCACCGTCATACACAACAGAGAGAGAGAGGACAGATGAATAGACTAACCACCGTCATACACAACAGAGAGAAAGAGGACAGATGAATAGACTAACCACCGTCATACACAACAGAGAGAGAGAGGACAGATGAATAGACTAACCACCGTCACACACAACAGAGAGAGAGAGGACAGATGAATAGACTAACCACCGTCATACACAACAGAGAGAGAGAGGACAGATGAATAGACTAACCACTGTCATACACAACAGAGAGAGAGAGGACAGATGAATAGACTAACCACCGTCACACACAACAGAGAGAGAGAGGACAGATGAATAGACTAACCACCGTCATACACAACAGAGAGAGAGAGAGGACAGATGGATAGACTAACCACCGTCATACACAACAGAGAGGGAGAGGACAGATGAATAGACTAACCACCGTCATACACAACAGAGAGAGAGGACAGATGAATAGACTAACCACAGTCACACACGACAGAGAGAGAGAGGACAGATGGATAGACTAACCACCGTCACACACAACAGAGAGAGAGAGGACAGATGAATAGACTAACCACCGTCATACACAACAGAGAGAGAGGACAGATGGATAGACTAACCACCGTCATACACAACAGAGAGAGAGGACAGATGGATAGACTAACCACCGTCATACACAACAGAGAGAGAGAGGACAGATAAATAGACTAACCACCGTCATACACAACAGAGAGAGAGAGGACAGATGAATAGACTAACCACCGTCATACACAACAGAGAGAGAGAGGACAGATGAATAGACTAACCACCGTCACACACAACAGAGAGAGAGAGAGGACAGATGAATAGACTAACCACCGTCATACACAACAGAGAGAGAGAGGACAGATGAATAGACTAACCACTGTCATACACAACAGAGAGAGAGAGGACAGATGAATAGACTAACCACCGTCACACACAACAGAGAGAGAGAGGACAGATGAATAGACTAACCACCGTCATACACAACAGAGAGAGAGAGAGGACAGATGGATAGACTAACCACCGTCATACACAACAGAGAGAGAGAGGACAGATGAATAGACTAACCACCGTCATACACAACAGAGAGAGAGGACAGATGAATAGACTAACCACTGTCATACACAACAGAGAGAGAGGACAGATGGATGGACTAACCACCGTCATACACAACAGAGAGAGAGGACAGATGAATAGACTAACCACCGTCATACACAACAGAGAGAGAGACAGATGGATAGACTAACCACCGTCATACACAACAGAGAGAGAGGACAGATGAATAGACTAACCACCGTCATACACAACAGAGAGAGAGAGGACAGATGGATGGACTAACCACCGTCATACACAACAGAGAGAGAGAGGACAGATGGATAGACTAACCACCGTCATACACAACAGAGAGAGAGGACAGATGAATAGACTAACCACCGTCACACACAACAGAGAGAGAGAGGACAGATGAATAGACAAACCACCGTCACACACAACAGAGAGAGAGAGGGCAGATGGATAGACTAACCACTGTCATACACAACAGAGAGAGAGGACAGATGAATAGACTAACCACCGTCATACACAACAGAGAGAGAGAGGACAGATGAATAGACTAACCACCGTCATACACAACAGAGAGAGAGAGGACAGATGAATAGACTAACCACCGTCACACACAACAGAGAGAGGACAGATGAATAGACTAACCACTGTCATACACAACAGAGAGAGAGGACAGATGGATAGACTAACCACTGTCATACACAACAGAGAGAGAGGACAGATGGATAGACTAACCACCGTCATCACACAACAGAGAGAGAGAGGACAGATTAATAGACTAACCACCGTCATACACAACAGAGAGAGAGGACAGATGGATAGACTAACCACTGTCATACACAACAGAGAGAGAGACAGATGAATAGACTAACCACTGTCATACACAACAGAGAGAGAGACAGATGAATAGACTAACCACCGTCATACACAACAGAGAGGACAGATGAATAGACTAACCACTGTCATACACAACAGAGAGAGAGGACAGATGGATAGACTAACCACTGTCATACACAACAGAGAGAGAGGACAGATGGATAGACTAACCACCGTCATACACAACAGAGAGAGAGGACAGATGGATAGACTAACCACCGTCATACACAACAGAGAGAGAGAGGACAGATGAATAGACTAACCACCGTCATACACAACAGAGAGAGAGGACAGATGAATAGACTAACCACCGTCATACACAACAGAGAGAGAGGACAGATGAATAGACTAACCACCGTCATACACAACAGAGAGAGAGGACAGATGGATAGACTAACCACCGTCATACACAACAGAGAGAGAGAGAGAGACAGATGAATAGACTAACCACTGTCATACACAACAGAGAGAGAGGACAGATGGATAGACTAACCACCGTCATACACAACAGAGAGAGAGGACAGATGGATAGACTAACCACCGTCATACACAACAGAGAGAGAGGACAGATGGATAGACTAACCACTGTCATACACAACAGAGAGAGAGGACAGATGAATAGACTAACCACCGTCATACACAACAGAGAGAGAGAGGACAGATGAATAGACTAACCACCGTCACACACAACAGAGAGAGAGAGGGCAGATGGATAGACTAACCACCGTCATACACAACAGAGAGAGAGAGGACAGATGAATAGACTAACCACCGTCACACACAACAGAGAGAGAGGACAGATGAATAGACTAACCACTGTCATACACAACAGAGAGAGAGACAGATGGATAGACTAACCACCGTCATACACAACAGAGAGAGAGAGAGACAGATGAATAGACTAACCACCGTCATACACAACAGAGAGAGAGAGGACAGATGAATAGACTAACCACCGTCACACACAACAGAGAGAGGACAGATGAATAGACTAACCACTGTCATACACAACAGAGAGAGAGACAGATGAATAGACTAACCACCGTCATACACAACAGAGAGAGAGACAGATGGATAGACTAACCACTGTCATACACAACAGAGAGAGAGGACAGATGGATAGACTAACCACTGTCATACACAACAGAGAGAGAGGACAGATGGATAGACTAACCACCGTCATACACAACAGAGAGAGAGAAGACAGATTAATAGACTAACCACCGTCATACACAACAGAGAGAGAGGACAGATGGATAGACTAACCACTGTCATACACAACAGAGAGAGAGGACAGATGGATAGACTAACCACCGTCATCACACAACAGAGAGAGAGGACAGATGGATAGACTAACCACCGTCATACACAACAGAGAGAGAGAGGACAGATGGATAGACTAACCACTGTCATACACAACAGAGAGAGAGGACAGATGGATAGACTAACCACCGTTATACACGACAGAGAGAGAGAGGACAGATGAATAGACTAACCACCGTCATACACAACAGAGAGAGAGGACAGATGAATAGACTAACCACCGTCATACACAACAGAGAGAGAGGACAGATGAATAGACTAACCACCGTCATACACAACAGAGAGAGAGGACAGATGGATAGACTAACCACCGTCATACACAACAGAGAGAGAGAGAGAGAGACAGATGAATAGACTAACCACTGTCATACACAACAGAGAGAGAGGACAGATGAATAGACTAACCACCGTCACACACAACAGAGAGAGAGAGACAGATGAATAGACTAACCACTGTCATACACAACAGAGAGAGAGGACAAATGAATAGACTAACCACCGTCATACACAACAGAGAGAGAGAGAGGACAGATGAATAGACTAACCACCGTCACACACAACAGAGAGAGAGAGACAGATGGAGGTGTTGATCATGTGATCCAACTAGGACATGGACATCAGGGGAGGCTGGTGGAGGTAGACATCTGAGGACAGGGTCATTGTAATGCACGGAATGGAATGAAGAATGGTATAAACCATGTTTGATACCGTTCCTCATTCCTTTCCATGTATTACAATGACCCTGTCCTCCGATGTCTACCTCCGCCATGCAGGCTCCGCTGATGGACACGCTTGTGTCGCTAACACATGCTCGTTACCACAGAAACAAAACCATGTCCCTTCCCCTTTCTCGCGGGCTTCATTGGCTCACAGTGTGAAACTTGTCGACCCTGTCAATGGAAAAGACGTGACCGAGTGAGTCACCTGTGGCGTTGTTTTCAACCTCTTTCAGCTTTGGGACAAAGACCTGTTTTCAGGGACTGGATTTGTAAAAAAAAAACTGTGTTAGCGAACTTCTAACAACTTACCATCAGAGCTCCTTATAAAACCGTTAATAGACATCTTTGGGGATATTATGCCAAACTGTTGTTTCGGTCAGACACAAGTGACATACGTGTCACACTGCTAAAGCAGCCGAAGCGTGGCAATTTCCACAGAAATGATGACAGCTCTATTCAGACTGATAGGAATAAATATGACAGGCTTTATTGAAGATAAGGGATGGCACCCAGCACCCACGCCTACACAGACAGACAGATGTTTGCTTCCAAACAAACAAGCCTTATGATTTGGATGGCTGTGCTTTTTTGTCAGCTCAAATGAAAGGATGTGAGGAATCGCTTACTCACACACACACACACACACGCACACACACACACACACACACACACACACACACACACACACACACACACACACACACACACGCACGCATCCACACACACACACACACACACACACACACACACACACACACACACATACACACACACACACACACACACACACACACACACACAGACAGACAGACAAATAAAATCATATCTTTCCCTCTCTCTGTTGAAATCCTCCACCCCCACCTCTCATCCTTTCCTCTCCCTCCATTCCTTTTCTCCTCTCTCACCTCCAGTAATCCCTCTGTTTCTTTTCCTCCTCTCCCACCGGTCAGTCAACCCCTGGGTCCACACACCAGTTCCTTTTAACTGTCTCAGCCGGTCTGAAACAGGGCACAGACAACCGACAGTGACAACACTGCTTTAAATGGATTTTCACATCATTACCTTCCAGATGGCTTTGCTCCAGTGGCTTAACCACTGAACTGGTCCAGGATAGTGAGGAAATTAATCATTAATAAAAATAAATAACCGAGTGTTATTGACTAACAAGGAGATAGTTCACACCACCATTTCCAAATGCTTTCCCGAAATAAGCAGAGTGGGTGTTATTTCTACAGTATGGAGATGATATCAATATCACTCCACTGTAATGTCCACCCTGGATTAATGTTATTCTAGGCTACAGGGGTAATAGCATTAATGTAAGACACACATAATGGACACAAGACATTGGAACACAAAAACATGATGGCTTTTTTTGTGATTGACAGGACACCCCACATCATGAATGATGTTCTGTTGGCAGACATCGTGGTTGCCACAAGAAAGTCAATCTGTAACTTTGCGGTAGGGTAGAGTTGGCACTATCTCTACGAATGTAACCGACTGTAAACATGAACAGTCTATATGAAATCCTGCAAAAAGTCGTTTCAGTGTCCAATAAAGGCGTACAATTGTGTAGCCCGTTACGTTACATGGTCGCTGAAGGTAACGGTAGAGAGAGGCGCAAACTTACCGTCCTGTGTCGCTCAAAGGGAATAGGTGAAATTCGATTCCAAAGACGTTAAAAAATACAATAAATAAATAAATAAAAACACTGGTGGCACTAATGTGCGAGAGAGCTGTATCTCCAAAATCAATGAATGAACACACCGCCCTCAATTTTCACTTGGGTTAGATCCAGGACCACTGGCGGTGCGTTCTCATCTGCTGCACCTTCCCGTACAGGCTACGCGCTTCTTCTGAGATTCGCCTCGGCTCCGAGGCAAGGGAGCTGTTTGCTACACGCCCACCACCACTACTGACACAAACAACATGTTCACCTCGCCTTTACTGTAAAGAGGCTCCCTTTGCCATTAAACTTCACTCAGCAACTCAGCTATTGTGATGTGTCAATGCGTAAGAGTGATTTTGCTGCCTCTTGGTTTGTGCTCCTTCATGAGTAATCTTATGTCGTGCTCAAGTGCAGACTCGGAGTTGATGACACCCAATCTTCTTGGGAATGTCTTTCTTTTGCAGATTGTCTTGCACCTTTAGTGTAACCCCTCTCTTCTCCTCCCTCCCAGTCAACCTTTCTCACCCAGCGGAATTGCTTTGCGCAGTCGTTTGCCTGACTGCATCAACATTCTTTGTCTAGAAGAGATGCGCACACAATAAAAAAGACGGTTTGCATTTTGGCCCTAACCCTAACTTAAAGTAATCATTGTTGAGAAAGGCTTTCACCAGAGTCAACACACACTCAATGGTGAGCAATTTATTTTCCTTTGTGCCATAGAAGAGCTTTCTTGTCAACAAGACAACAAAAACAAGGTTTACGACTTTGCCCACACTACAGACTACATCTCTCTGTAGATGTGAAGCTTTCAGTATTCCCCACAAAACTTCTCAGAATGACTCATGACTTATTGTGAGAGAGAGCCTCACATTATGGAGGAAGGTTGCTGTAGGGAGAATAGGCAACAGGAGGAAGGTGTTCAATAATGCAGCAGTCTTTCTAGTCTCCCGGTAGTGATGGGGGAAACAAAGCTTTCGACGCAATTGACACGTTCGACACAATTGTGTCGGAAAAAGTGTCGATCTTTCGATGCAGTCGATACAGCAACTCCATACTGCCACCTGCTGGTCAGGTCATGGTACTGCCTATACTGCCATCTGCTGGTCAGGTCGTGGTACAGCAGCTCCACAATGACATCGCTGGTCAGGTCGTGGTATGGCGGCTGTATCGACTTATTCACAACAAGTCAGGAATTTGAGGCAAAATACAATAAGCCCACCGTCATCTGCGATGTCTTGTTCAATAAAGGTGCTGTGACAAACTGTGTCGATGTGTATGTGGCCATATATGTGGTCTTAAAAGTTGGTGTGTCTAGTAGACTATAATAAATACATATATATGAATAAATAAATAAATGCAACTGTTGTGTCCATTTCTGATATGAATAGAATAGAATTTGCCATTTAGCAAACGCTTTTAATCCAAAAGCTACTTACAGGGACATTCCCCCTGGAGTAATTGTAGTACTCAAGGGCACACTAGTGGTGGTGTTTCAGGCAGGATTTGAACTCACAACCTTCCGATCACCAGTCCAATTCACTCCACTATCCCCTTGACATGTAAGGATACAAATCGGAATGACATTTCGGCATGTGTGGGACATGGCTGTTTGACAATTGGAGCAGATATAAATGGTCAACATGTCATAACAGGGTCAACAGTGTTGGGACGTGCTCGTGGAACAGGGAAAGAGTGCAAAACAAGGCTACATTGTGGAAACTGGACAGACTTGTGCTTATGTGAACAATCAAATATTTATTGCTTGTGTACATGAACAGGCAACGTTTTTTTATGTGTATCTATCTGGCTAGCCTATGTGTTGCAATTATGAATCTATGACTATCTCTGTATGTTCTATATCTATCTATCAATATCTACCAATCTCATGTCTATTTCTATCTCTATCTCTGTCTCTGTCAATAAATGTATTCTGTCTAGCGTCCGTATGTCTCCACTCTGACTACAACCCTCGAATATGAGTGAATATGAGTGAATATGAGAGAGTTCAACGTCATTTTATGCAGTACCAAACTTGGAACACTGCCCCGTTTGCGGAACGACTGACACACGCGTCAGATGTGCGTGTGTGACGTACGAATCTTTCTTCGAGTAGTCACATGGTTTTTGCCATTTGACACAAGCATCGATACATTTGTATCGACGCACATTGCGTCGGAAGATAGACGCCGTGTCGTGACTACTGCGTCGAGCGTAACATCCCTACCTGTAGGTGAGAAGACAGATCACAGCAGGACAGCCATGACGCATCGCTGGGAGTTACCTCAACCTTGGTCTCCTATTGAGCTAGAATGAGCTGAGTTTCCAACAGTAATGGTCTTTGTAAGAGGATTTTGGTGGTGTTGAGAAGAGAAGCAGAGATGGTAGTGTAGGTCAGAGAGGAAGTAGAGGTGATAGTGTAGGTCAGAGAGGAAGTAGAGGGGGTAGTGGTGGTCTAGTGGATAGTGAGTTGGACTTGGGATCGGAAGGTTGTGAGTTCAAATCCCGCCTGAAGCCACACCACTACTAGTGTGCCTTTGGGTAAGGCACTTAGCCCTCAGTTACTCCAGGGGGAATGTCCCTGTAATTCGTAGTTGTAAGTCGCTTTGGATAAAAGCGTCTGCTAAATGGCAAAATTATTAAATTAAAATTAAAATTTAGGTGATAGTGTAGGTCAGAGAGGAAGCAGATGTTACGGCCTGAATCAAGCGGTCAAATGTGGCAGCACCCCAGAACAGATGGACACAGAGACTAGGGTAATAATAAAGGATATTTATTAAAGGGGTTAGGCAGAGAATGGTCGTAGGGCAAGCGGGGGTCAGGCAGGGGGAGTAGTCGGCAGGCAGGCAGGGGGTTAGGCAGGAGGGGTAGTCGGCAGGCAGGCAGGGGCTTAGGCAGGAGGGGGTAGTCGGCAGGCAGGCAGGGGCTTAGGCAGGAGGAGTAGTCGTTAGGCAGGCAGGGGCTTCGGCAGGAGGAGTAGTCGTTAGGCAGGCAGGAGGGTAGGCAGGGCAGGCAGGCAGGAGTGGACTGGTGGAGGAGAGAAAACAAACAACGGTGAGAAAAATAATAAAACAACTGAGAAAAATAAACAAGTCTAATTTCGGATATATCATACACTGGGGACAAACGAGGGAGCGAGACGACTAACCACAAAGGATCAGATTGATCAAGCATCAGACGGCAGGTTGTGGGGCCTTTTATGCAGGTCTCTCCTGCTGAGATTGTAAACACCTGCTGGAGCCGGCGCAGCTGTCCCAGATTGGGCCTGATTGGACTCAACGAGCGGTGCCGAGGTGGAAACGAGTGGAGCCGAAGCGGGATCCACAACAGCAGAGATGGTAGTGTAGGTCAGAGAGGAAGCAGAGGTGATACTGTAGGTCAGAGAGGAAGCAGAGGTGATACAGAGGTGATACTCTGCCCAAGCTTCCTCCCTCTCCTCTGTTCTCATTCTCCTTGACCTGTCTGCTGCCTTCGACATAGTCAATCACCAGATCCTTCTCTCCATCCTCTCAGACCTGGGCATCTCTGGCACCGCACACTCCTGGTTTTCTTCCTACCTGGCGGGCCGCTCCTACCAGGTGACCTGGAGAGAATCGCTATCTTCTCCACGAACCCTCTCCACTGGAGTACCCCAGGGTTCTGTCCTAGGGCCCCTACTTTTCTCCCTCTACACCAAGTCTCTTGGCTCGGTAATCTCTTCACATGGGCTCTCCTACCACAGCTACGCAGACGACACTCAACTCTTCCTGTCCTTCCCCCCGTCTGATGTACACGTGACAACCCGTATCTCAGCATGTCTCGCTGACATTTCAACTTGGATGGCTGACCACCATCTCAAGCTCAATCTTAACAAGACCGAGCTCCTCTTCATCCCCGGGAAAGCCTGCCCTCTCCAAGACTTCTCCATCACAGTGGAGAACTCTACTGTAACCCCCTCCCTGACAGCCAAGAACCTTGGAGTGATCCTGGATAACCGACTATCCTGTGCGGAGAACATTGCAGCAACGGCTCGATCCTGCAGATTCTTCCTCTACAACATCAGAAGGATACGACCATTCCTTACCAGAGAGGCAGCGCAACTCTTGACCCAGGCACTGGTCATCTCCCGCCTGGATTACTGCAATGTACTCCTGGCTGGGCTCCCCGCTTCAGCCATTAGACCTCTGCAGCTCATCCAGAATGCTGCTGCCCGGCTGGTATTCAACCTCCCCAAATACTCTCATGTCACCCCTCTCCTTCGCACCCTGCACTGGCTCCCGATAGCAACTCGCATCAGATTCAAGACCCTGGTGCTTGCATACCAGGCAGCTAAAGGGACAGCCCCTGCCTACCTGAAGGAAATGGTAACCCCCCAAACCCCTGCCCGCTCACTCCGCTCCTCCACCTCGGCTGGCCGACTGGCCCCACCTCCTCTACACAGCAGTCGGGCTGCCCGATCACGTCTCTTCACAACACTGGCTCCCCGCTGGTGGAATGAGCTCCCCGCGGCTGTCAGAACGGCAGAGTCACTACCCATCTTCCGTCGTAGACTGAAGACCCATCTCTTCAGGTTACATCTTAACTGCTCCTCCTGAGACATCTTCTGACCCTCACCACTACGTCTCCTAAAGACACCCGCTTTCCCCTCTACTGTGTCCCTAAGAACTTCTATTGCCCCCCTTGTACTGTTTCTCAGTTTCTCCAGTAAAAAATAAATTAAAAAAATGTAATTTTTTGGGGGGTTTTAGTAGAAGGCGATAGGGAGAAGGTTTTTCCTTCTATCAGTGGCCCCGGGCCTGAGCTAGATTACTCTTCCTGCAACGAATGGTGGATTGCTGATTCACATGCTTAGTATTCAAATGTATTGATTGTAAGTCGCTTTGGAATAAGGCGTCTGCGAAATGCCAAAAATGTAAATGTAAAAGTAATACTGTAGGTCAGAGAGGAAGCAGAGGTGATAGTGTAGGTCAGAGAGGAAGCAGAGATGGTAGTGTAGGTCAGAGAGGAAGTAGAGGTGATAGTGTAGGTCAGAGAGGAAGTAGAGGTGATAGTGTAGGTCAGAGAGGAAGCAGAGGTGGTAGTGTAGGTCAGAGAGGAAGCAGAGGTGATACTGTAGGTCAGAGAGGAAGCAGAGGTGATAGTGTAGGTCAGAGAGGAAGTCGAGGTGATAGTGTAGGTCAGAGAGGAAGCAGAGGGGATAGTGTAGGTCACAGGGGAAGCAGAGATGGTAGTGTAGACAGAGAGGAAGCAGAGATGGTAGTGTAGGTCAGAGAGGTAGCAGAGGTGGTAGTGTAGGTCAGAGAGGTAGCAGAGGTGAAAGTGTAGGTCAGAGAGGTATTAGAGGTGATAGTGCAGGTCAGAGAGGAAGCAGAGGTGTTAGTGTAGGTCAGAGAGGAAGCAGAGGTGATACTGTAGGTCAGAGAGGAAGCAGAGATGGTAGTGTAGGTCAGAGAGGTAGCAGAGGTGGTAGTGTAGGTCAGAGAGGTAGCAGAGGTGATAGTGTAGGTCAGAGAGGTAGCAGAGGTGGTAGTGTAGGTCAGAGAGGTAGCAGAGGTGATAGTGTAGGTCAGAGAGGAAGCAGAGGTGATAGTGTAGGTCAGAGAGGAAGCAGGGGTGATAGTGTAGGTCAGAGAGGAAGCAGAGGTGATAGTGTAGGTCAGAGAGGAAGCAGAGATGGTAGTGTAGGTCAGAGAGGAAGCAGAGGTGATACTGTAGGTCAGAGAGGAAGCAGAGGTGGTAGTGTAGGTCAGAGAGGTAGCAGAGGTGATAGTGTAGGTCAGAGAGGTAGCAGAGGTGATAGTGTAGGTCAGAGAGGTAGCAGAGGTGGTAGTGTAGGTCAGAGAGGTAGCAGAGGTGATAGTGTAGGTCAGAGAGGTAGCAGAGGTGATAGTATAGGTCAGAGAGGAAGCAGAGATGGTAGTGTAGGTCAGAGAGGAAGTAGAGATGGTAGTGTAGGTCAGAGAGGAGGCAGAGGTGATACTGTAGGTCAGAGAGGAAGCAGAGATGGTAGTGTAGGTCAGAGAGGAAGCAGAAGTGATAGTGTAGGTCAGAGAGGAAGCAGGGGTGATAGTGTAGGTCAGAGAGGAAGTAGAGATGGTAGTGTAGGTCAGAGAGGAAGCAGAGGTGTTAGTGTAGGTCAGAGAGGAAGCAGAGATGGTAGTGTAGGTCAGAGAGGAAGCAGAGGTGATACTGTATGTCAGAGAGGAAGCAGAGATGATAGTGTAGGTCAGAGAGGAAGCAGAGGTGATAGTGTAGGTCAGAGAGGTAGCAGAGGTGATAGTGTAGGTCAGAGAGGTAGCAGAGGTGATAGTATAGGTCAGAGAGGAAGCAGAGATGGTAGTGTAGGTCAGAGAGGAAGTAGAGATGGTAGTGTAGGTCAGAGAGGAAGCAGAGGTGATAGTGTAGGTCAGAGAGGTAGCAGAGGTGATAGTGTAGGTCAGAGAGGTAGCAGAGGTGATAGTGTAGGTCAGAGAGGAAGCAGAGATGGTAGTGTAGGTCAGAGAGAAAGCAGAAGTGATAGTGTAGGTCAGAGAGGAAGCAGAGGTGAAACTGTAGGTCAGAGAGGAAGCAGAGATGATAGTGTAGGTCAGAGAGGAAGCAGAGGTGATAGTGTAGGTCAGAGAGGTAGCAGAGGTGATAGTGTAGGTCAGAGAGGTAGCAGAAGTGATAGTGTAGGTCAGAGAGGAAGTAGAGGTGATAGTGTAGGTCAGAGAGGAAGCAGGGGTGATAGTGTAAGTCAGAGAGGAAGTAGAGATGGTAGTGTAGGTCAGAGAGGAAGCAGAGGTGATAGTGTAGGTCAGAGAGGAAGTAGAGGTGATAATGTAGGTCAGAGAGGAAGCAGAGGTGATAGTGTAGGTCACAGGGGAAACAGAGATGGTAGTGTAGACAGAGAGGAAGCAGAGATGGTAGTGTAGTTCAGAGAGGTAGCAGAGGTGGTAGTGTAGGTCAGAGAGGTATTAGAGGTGATAGTGTAGGCCAGAGAGGTATTAGAGGTGATAGTGTAGGTCAGAGAGGAAGCAGAGATGGTAGTGTAGGTCAGAGAGGAAGCAGAGGTGATACTGTATGTCAGAGAGGAAGCAGAGATGATAGTGTAGGTCAGAGAGGAAGCAGAGGTGATAGTGTAGGTCAGAGAGGTAGCAGAGGTGATAGTGTAGGTCAGAGAGGTAGCAGAGGTGATAGTATAGGTCAGAGAGAAAGCAGAGATGGTAGTGTAGGTCAGAGAGGAAGTAGAGATGGTAGTGTAGGTCAGAGAGGAAGCAGAGGTGATAGTGTAGGTCAGAGAGGAAGCACAGATGGTAGTGTAGGTCAGAGAGGAAGCAGAGGTGATAGTGTAGGTCAGAGAGGATGCAGAGGTGATAGTGTAGGTCAGAGAGGAAGCAGAGGGGATAGTGTAGGTCAGAGAGGTAGCAGAGGTGATAGTGTAGGTCAGAGAGGTAGCAGAGGTGATAGTGTAGGTCAGAGAGGAAGCAGAGATGGTAGTGTAGGTCAGAGAGAAAGCAGAAGTGATAGTGTAGGTCAGAGAGGAAGCAGAGGTGAAACTGTAGGTCAGAGAGGAAGCAGAGGTGATAGTGTAGGTCAGAGAGGAAGCAGAGGTGATAGTGTAGGTCAGAGAGGTAGCAGAGGTGATAGTGTAGGTCAGAGAGGTAGCAGAAGTGATAGTGTAGGTCAGAGAGGAAGCAGAGGTGATAGTGTAGGTCAGAGAGGAAGTAGAGGTGATAGTGTAGGTCAGAGAGGAAGCAGGGGTGATAGTGTAAGTCAGAGAGGAAGTAGAGATGGTAGTGTAGGTCAGAGAGCAAGCAGAGGTGATAGTGTAGGTCAGAGAGGAAGTAGAGGTGATAGTGTAGGTCAGAGAGGAAGCAGAGGTGATAGTGTAGGTCAGAGAGGAAGTAGAGGTGATAGTGTAGGTCAGAGAGGAAGCAGAGGGGATAGTGTAGGTCACAGGGGAAACAGAGATGGTAGTGTAGACAGAGAGGAAGCAGAGATGGTAGTGTAGGTCAGAGAGGTAGCAGAGGTGGTAGTGTAGGTCAGAGAGGTAGCAGAGGTGATAGTGTAGGTCAGAGAGGTATTAGAGGTGATAGTGTAGGTCAGAGAGGAAGCAGAGGGGATAGTGTAGGTCAGAGAGGATGCAGAGGTGTTAGTGTAGGTCAGAGAGGAGGCAGAGGTGATACTGTAGGTCAGAGAGGAAGCAGAGATGATAGTGTAGGTCAGAGAGGAAGCAGAGGTGATAGTGTAGGTCAGAGAGGTAGCAGAGGTGATAGTGTAGGTCAGAGAGGTAGCAGAGGTGTCGGTCACGTGAGTGGTTGACGAGAATGGCGGCGTGAGGAAGAGCTGCGCCTATCCCTGCTCAAAATTTGCTGTAAAACTCGATAAAGAGCCCGTTTTTTTTACGTTGTTAACTTGTTAACTTGTTAAAACATCCAGTGTAATAAATGCACAAACTAAGAAGCGGCATGGCTGCCCCTAAAAATGACTCCGGCCGAGACGAAGCGAACTTTTGATTGATTGATTGAAAACTTTATTAGAATGTTTGCAGAAGTAGGTACATGAAAGTACATATTACATACAAGGTCAAACTAATAGGATAAAAACCCAAGAAAGCCACTGGCTTATTTCAATTGGGGTCCTTGATTTTCAATTCATCGTTACATGTAAGACAGACATAAGAAAAGAACTAGTACTATCTACATGATAATACAGACAAATAACTATTACTATCTACAAGATAAACGTACATCCATCATGGGAAGAACAATACAACAAAACATAAGGTATGTACAGCGGGTAGGACAGGTGGGGACATACACCACAGGTGGGGGCGGGGGACAAAACACAAAGTATGTACAGTGGGTAGTTCGGGTCTTTTAATCTGATTTTTGTTTTAGAGGGTCCAGTTACGGATTGCAGCCTCCTGTAAATGTTTTTTGAGAGTGGTTTTGAAGGTGGGCAGTGTTTTGCACTCCTTTAAGATTATAGGAAGGGCGTTCCACATCTTTACTGCATAGTTTGCAAACGAGTTTAATCCCTTGTTTGTGGTGCAACGCGGTTGAACGTGGTTCGTGGAGCTTCCACTGGTGTTGTAAGTGTGGACGTTGTTCACTTTTTGGAAGTATGTTGACAGGTACTTGGGTGTCTTTGTGGTGTAGCGTATCTTGAAGACTAGGCCCAGTGCAAGCTGCTGCACTCTGTCAACTACTCGTAGCCAATCAAGGCTCAAAAAATGAGCAGCGGTTAGATGTGTCCTAGGGTTGAGGCCTAGCAGAAGCCTAACCAGTTTATTTTGGGCTGTCTGGAGTCTTGTTTTATGGGCCTTTGTGGTTCTATAGTACCATGATGTTACGGCATAGTCGAAGTGACATTGAATGAGAGCTCCTGATAGGGTCCTCAGTGTGTTTTTACTGACAAGTGAGGATATCCTGTACAAGAATCTAGTTTTATGGTTCACTTTTTTGATTACTTTTGCTGCCATTTTATCTCCGGAAAGATTGGCCTCTAAGATGGAGCCCAGGTATGTAATATCCTCTTTTCTTGTGATATTAATGTTACCCACTTTTATTTTAAAATTTTCAGCCTTTCTGAGTTTAGATGGGGATCCGTATAGGATGGTTTCAGTTTTACCTAGGTGTATTGATAGTTTATTGTCAGCTAGCCAGATGCAGATTCTACTCAGTTCAGTGCTTAGCGCTTTTTCCACCTGCAATATGTCCCTGTCAGAGACCAGCAGAGCCGAGTCATCCGCGAACAGGAACAAATTGCAATTACATGCTGATGACATGTCATTCACATATATTAGGAACAGTAAAGGTCCCAATATGCTTCCTTGTGGAACGCCGCAGGTCACTGGGAGGGGGGGGGACAGTGTTCCGTTCACACTAACCACCTGTTCCCTCCCCTCTAAGTAGGATTGCATCCAGCTCACCGATGTTCTATCGAACCCAATTGCTTTCAGTTTATCTAACAATATGTGGTGATCTACTGTGTCGAAGGCCTTCTGGAGGTCCAGCATGACCATGCCGCAGTACTTGCCCGAGTCCACCTCATGGTTGATGTGGTCGTTCAAATAGAGAAGGCATGTGTCAGTGGAATGGGATGTTCTGAATCCTGATTGAAATTCATACATCAGATTTTTTTCGGTAAGGTACCTATCGACCTGTTCATAAACTATTTTTTCCATAAGTTTCGAGATGGAATTAAGAATAGAAACAGGTCGGTAGTTGCCTGGGTCTAATTTGCTTCCTTTTTTATACAGTGGGGTTACCCTTGCTATTTTAAAGTCAAGGGGGACGTGTCCCTGTTTGATGGAGAGGTTTATTATGTGGGTGATGATTGGGGTAATGGAGGCAGCTGAGTCTTTTAGAAATCTGGCTGGAATATTGTCATGGCCCGTGGCCTTTTCTGAGTGTAGAGCGCCTAGCTTTTTAAACACCTCATCGTTAGACACCATGGAGAGTTTAAAATCATCATTGCGTACACCCAGTTTATTGTAGAACGCACGGATGTGCTCTACACCATAACGCCCTGAGTGGGGTGGTAGATTGTTAACTAATTTAGTGGCTATGGTTGTAAAGAAAGTGTTTAAGCACTTAGCCACATCCAGCTTGTCTGTAAGGAGAGAATCACCAGATTTTATGCTGATGTTTGTAGACCTGGTTTTGAGTTTTTGACTGCAACCTAGTTGGCTATTAAGTAGCTTCCAAAGGTCACGTGGTTTGTTTAAGTTTTCTTCGATTTTGTTATCGAGGTATTCTTTCTTAGCAGATTTGGTCATGGTAATTACCTGATTGCATAGTTTGTTGCATTGTTTTTTAATTTTCTCAAAGTGGGTTTTGTGATCTTCGTTTAAGTGTTTCACTAATTTTGATTTGCATTTTTGAACTTCAGAGCATTTTAGGTCTCTGACTTTCATAGCATTTAGAATGTCCGAATTCATCCATGATTCCGATCGGGTTTTAACCCTGGTGGTTCTCATGGGGGCTATACTGTCAATAATATTTAGGAATTTGGTTTTGAAACCTAGCCATGCCTCTTCAACCTGTGTGCATTTTAGTTCATCTAACCAGTCTTGATTCTCCAGTTTATGGTTTAAGGCCTCACTAGAATAGGATTTAAGGGATCTAGTGGTTACAGTTTTATGACCGCCAGCCTTGGGTTTATGTTTTTTACGAGTGCAAAAGATCATGTAATGATCACTTAGCCCACATACAATAACCCCACTCTTGGAGATTTTGGACTCATCCGATGTTAGAATGAGATCTATGGTGGTTTGAGTAGAAATACACACCCTAGTGGGTTTGGTAATTTGTTGACGGAGACCGTGTAATTCAGAAAACCTAGTGAAGGATTTGAAAACGGATGCTTCATTTCTGAGCATGTCCGTTTTCAAATCTCCAATAAGAATCTTTTCCACACAGTCAACGTCATCCAAGCACCCCTCAAGAATATCATAGAAATCATTCTGATCGGGAGGTCTGTAGATAGTACCAACCAGCACCGGTTTTGCTTTGTTAAAGATAATTTCAACCCAAACAGATTCTAATTTGTCACGATTCAGGTCATCACGGGTGTTAAAGATAATATCGTTGTGAATGTACATGCAGACACCACCCCCATACCTGTTTCTGTCGTTTCTGATGACTGTGTAGTTAACTATTTCAATCTCTGGGTCTTTGATGGATTCATCAAACTTGGTCTCAGAGAAGCTCAAAATGTGAACCTTACTGTCATGGAACATTTCTCTGATTTGGTCCAGTTTAGGCACAAGACTGTTCAAGGTGAACAAGGTGGCTGACGCGAGTACTAGTCAAACTCCCGACCCAGCTAGCACAGCCACACGTGAAGACACCACCCCTGGGGATGTACTCAGAGAGCTTGCTAAAATAACCGCACTAATCATGACCCACGATGAGAAGCTGGAGGCTATTCGGGTAACAACAAGTGCCACTAATAACAAACTGACTGAAATCGTGAACCGCATCTCTCATGTTGAGAGCCGTGTATCCTTCCTGGAGGAGGCTAACAACCGCCAGCAGGCTAACCCCCCAGCGACAGCCACAGAAGTGGAGGCCCTTCGGCTAAAGGTGGATGACATCGAGAACAGGGAGCGGAGGAATAACTTACGTTTCATCGGGTTTCCGGAGGGCTGTGAGGATGGGGACACTCTCTCCTTCCTTGTTAAGTGCCTACCGGAGATTCTGAACATTAACTTCCCCGGGGGACTGGAGGTCGACAGAGCACATAGGCTGGGGGTACTGCGCAAGAGTCCGGATAACCGACAGCTACCAGCGCGACCCACCATCGGCAAACTCCTGAGATTCCAGGATCGGAACCGCATCGCCGAGGCTGCACGCAAGATGGGCACAGTCACCTGGAAGGACCATCGCGTCATGGTCTTCGCCGACTACTCCAAGCTGCTGATCGAGAAGCGCATGAAGTTCAACGAGTGCAAGAAGATGCTTCATGATAAACGCATCAAATTCTCTCTGGATTATCCAGCAATCCTCACTGTGAGGTCGGAGCAAGGAAAGCGCCGATTTGACGACCATAAAGGGGCAATGGACTACATTCACTCCCTGAGATGACTGTCGCAGCGTTTGTGCTCCTTTTCCCCTGGGTTTACGAGTACCTGCCTCAGAGAAATCACGGGGGTGAGGTTAGTAAACTCTTTATATGAGGCGATGTTAAGCTGATATCGTTACGGATTTACACTGTTAAAGGTTACTGTAATGTAATACATTCTGGATGCGAAACTTATCAACGTGTTTTATTTAACTTTATTTATTATGTTTTTTTTTTTTTTTTTTATCTTCTCTTTCTTTTAATATACTATACATATCGGCCCAATGCATAGAGTTATATAGCCTATACTTTGCATACACAACAGGGTTGTGTGGGTTACCGGCTATGGATGTTAAACTTTGGATGTGAAGTTTGTTAATGTATAGCGTTATAGCCTATAGCCTATAACGGCGGCTCGCCCATTATGCTGACTCCTGAGCATGGGTGTTTTAGTTCCAGCAATTTGTTTTCTTCACATACCAGACCGCGTCAATGTTTAAAACCACCGCTAGACAGTTTTAGAGGTGTGTACTTGGTTATTATTATGACGTGTGATTGGGTTACACAAGTAGAGAGGAGAGGGGCTCGGCCACAAGCTTTGAAGCGGGGAGGGGCGGGGCATTCTGTGCAGCTGTTCGTTAGAGAGTCACGGACCAAAATGAGGGTGGGTTATGTGTCTGTCTATAGACACATATTTGTAGTGTTAATTGTATGTATGTGTAGTTGTATTCTGTTTGTTGTCTCTTATAATTTGGTGAAGGCAGGAATAGAGAGGACATTAAAAAAAATGTTATTATGGAAATTACAGCAGGACTTGTGTAACATGAACTTTTCATCATATCAGTTAGTAGGAAAAACGGTTTGAAGTTCATGAGCTGGAATGTCAGAGGCCTTCATAATGCAGTCAAGAAAAAGAAAGTATTAACTTTTATTAAAGCAAAGAAATGTGACATAGTATTTATGCAGGAGACCCACCTACTAGTACAAGAATCTCGGAGACTTTGTTGTGACTGGGTGGGCTATGTGGGGTCGGCTTGTGGCAGTAGTAACAGTAGAGGGGTGGCAATATTAATTAATAAGCAACTACAATTCAAATGTCTAAGAGAGAGTACGGATGAGGCAGGGAGAATTCTACTGATGCTATGTGAGATTCAGGGTAACTATATTATACTAGCAAATGTGTACGGCCCAAATATAGATGACCCTGCATTTTTTGGACTACTTGAAAAGAAATTTAATGACATGGGAGACTATCCCATTATTATGGGTGGCGATTTTAATGAAGTAATGGACCCGGTGTTGGATCGTAGCTCTTCATTAACCCGCACTTCTAGAGCGCATATGGTGCTCAAAGATTTGTCCAGGGCGTCTGGTCTGGTGGACGTCTGGCGGCTACAAAACCCGTCTTCAAGGGATTATACATTCTTCTCTTCCCCCCACCGTTCTTTCTCTAGGATAGACTCTTTCTGGTTTCTCAGTCATTGTTGTCCGCTGTAGCATCGAGTGACATCGGCAATATAATCTTGTCGGATCATAGTCCAATATTTCTCCATATACTGTCCGTTAATAGGCAGAATAGGTCGACTAGATGGAGACTAAATTCTAGTCTTTTACTGGATGAGACTTTTAAGGAATCACTTAGATCACAAATCGAGCTCTATATAGAAACAAATTTACCAACAGCGCCATCTGCAGGGATAGCCTGGGAAGCCTTGAAAGCTGTTTCGAGATGTCATATAATTCAACATTCTTCGTTTAAAAAGAAGGAACACTATGCTAAACTACAGGAACTAGAGAAACAGATCAAAGTCGCAGAGTCAGAGTTTAAAAAAAATACATCATCTGTCAATCTTACCAGGTTGACTAAACTAAAATTTGAATTTAATTCAATTATGACCAAAAAGGCTGAATTCTGTCTCTTTCGGGCTAGACAAAAATATTTTGAGGAGGGAGATAAGGCCGGTAGACTACTCGCCAGATATATTAAACAAAGAGAAGCACAGAGCACTATTCCAGCCATTAGGGGGAGTGATGGGCATCTTCTTTATGACCCCAAAGAAATAAATGGTGCATTCCGAGACTTCTATGTAAACCTATACACCTCTGAACAAGGTGAACAAAACAGACATCACTTCTTTTTTATCAACTCTCAATCTTCCGTCGTTATCTGAGGACCAGCTCGAGAGTCTTGACTCACATATTACTATTGAGGAGATAGTTGACGTTATTAAGCACCTACCTTCAAGTAAAGCGCCAGGTGTAGATGGCTTCACGGCCGAGTTCTACAAGGCCTACTCCAAAGAACTTGCTCCATTACTACTAAACACCTATAATGAAGCCCTGGAAAAGGGAAAACTTCCTCCTACTCTATCGGAGGCCATTATTACCCTTATTTTGAAGGAAGGGAAGGACCCTTTAGATTGTAAGAATTTTAGACCTATCAGTTTAACCTCCTGCGATAGTAAGATATTATCAAAAATTCTGGCTAACCGCCTTGACAAGGTGATAAACTCTCTGATTCACCCCGACCAGGTTGGTTTTATACGCTCCCGTTCCTCTGCAGACAATGTTAGGAGATTTGTTGATATTATGTGGGCCACTCGGGACAATGCCTCTCCCATGGCCGCCATCTCGTTGGACGCTGAGAAGGCGTTCGACAGGGTGGAGTGGCAATACTTGCTCTCCGCCCTGGAATGCTTTGGTTTCAGCAAGAAGTTTATAGAGTGGATTAATCTTATATATACTAACCCTACGGCATCAGTGCTTACCAATGGCATTATGTCATCTCCCTTTGAGCTGGGTAGGGGTACGAGACAGGGGGACGCCCTCTCCCCCCTGCTCTTCGCTGTTGCTCTCGAACCGTTAGCAATGGCTATCCGGAGAGAACCCACGTTTCCAGGTATTCAAATCGGTGATAGATGTCATAAACTGATGCTATATGCGGATGACATTCTTTTATTTGTCTCAGATCCAGAACGCTCTCTTTCCTCCCTATTTAGAATCATTGACAAGTTTTCATCTATTTCAGGTTATAAAGTGAACTGGACAAAGTCGGAGGCTCTTCCTCTCTCGCCATATTGTCCCAAATCCCTCTTTCAAGCAGGCACCTTTTCTTGGCCTAAGAAAGGCATTAGATATCTTGGCCTAACATTCCCCCCCTTACTGGCTGACTTAGTTAAAATAAACTTTGTTCCCCTATTGGATAAACTGCGGGCAGATGTAGAGCGGTGGTCTCCACTATTTCTCTCCATGTGGGGCAAAGTAAATATAATTAAGATGACCTGTGTTCCTAAATTTAACTACCTGTTACAAGCTCTCCCAGTCCGAATCCCACTACACTATTTTAAACAATTTGATCAAATTTGTAATAAATTCTTATGGAACAACAAACGTCCTAGAATGAGCCTGCGGAAACTGCAGAGGCCTGTAGACCGAGGAGGTCTTGGTGTTCCTAACCTGTTATATTACCATTATGCTTTCACTCTCAGGCACATGGCACACTGGACTCTGCCTCCAGAGAGAGCCCCCCCGTGGTTCCATATTGAAAGTACCATCTGCACCCCTCTGGCACTCAGGTGCTGTATTACGGCCAGACTAGCCCAAGAGAATCGATCGCACCCTATTTTGTCCCATATACAAATGGGTTTGGAAGAGAGTCGCTTACATCTTTAAATTTGACCCCTATCTTCACCAGTCTGCTGGGATCTGGCTGAACCCTAAGCTGTGTATAGATAAATCGCCCTTCTTTTGGAAGCCCTGGTTTCAAAAAGGTATCGAAGTTCTAGGAGACCTATATCAGGATGGAACGCTAAAATCTTTTGAGGCTCTTAGAAGGGAATTTGATTTACCATACAATCAATTTTGGAAGTATCTACAGCTAAGACACTTAATAGTGCAAACATTTGGCTCCCCCACAATTGCCCCACCTAGTGGTGATACACTTGAATGGTTTTTGAACATTTTTGGACTAGGTCATGAAGCCTCTGCTTACTACTCGAGGATCCTAGTGGCCTCAGACCCAAACATAATATGGTCCCTTAAACTAGCATGGGAAACAGATTTAAAGGTATCATTTACAGAGGCAGAATGGGGAAGAATTCTCAAGAATGGGAAAAAAATGTCAAGGGAACTCCGAACGAGATTGATCCAATTCAAGATTATTAATAGAATCTACTGGACACCATCCAGGCTACATAGAGTGGGTCTGGTTGACAGCTCGGAGTGCTGGAGGTGTAGTGACAGGAATGGTACTCTAGTGCATATGCTTTGGGGATGTCCAAAAACCCAGGAGTTTTGGCTAGCCATACATGGTTTTCTGGAAAAAATTGTTGGCCTTGACATTCCGTTCACCCCCAGTCTTTTTATTTTGGGTGACCCCAAAGCATTAAGTGAGGTGACTCCACCACTCGCCAATTGGATCCAGACTGCGTTAATGCTAGGACGGAAACTATTGGTTAAAGAGTGGAAGGCCTCATCAGCACCAGCACCGTCTCTGTGGCACATTTCTCTTGGGCAGCTGGCAGCCTTAGAACAATTATCATATAGGCTGCTAGAGAAGGTGGAGGATTACCGCTTGAAATGGGGGCAGTATCACTCATATATTGAGAAATAATGGCAATTCCAGCTCATGTAAATAGCAATATTTTTTAATTTTTTAATTTACTTTCATTTATGTATAAATAGCAATATCCCAAATGTAAAACGTGAAAGTAAACTGCTATAAGTAGGATTGTTATGCTGTAGATGTATATTGCTGTACATCACCTTCATGTTTTGTTGTGTCTATTATTTGTCTTTTTAATTTATTGTCCAACGTCAACTGTTACTTGTGATGTATGTCTGTTCATTGTCTGTTTATTGAAAATAATAAAAACTATAAATCATAAAAAAAGAGAGGTAGAAGAGGTGATAGTGTAGGTCAGAGAGGAAGCAGAGATGGTAGTGTTGGTCAGAGAGGAAGCAGAAGTGATAGTGTAGGTCAGAGAGGAAGCAGAGGTGATAGTGTAGGTCAGAGAGGAAGTAGAGATGGTAGTGTAGGTCAGAGAGGTAGCAGAGGTGATAGTGTAGGTCAGAGAGGAAGCAGAGATGGTAGTGTAGGTCAGAGAGAAAGCAGAAGTGATAGTGTAGGTCAGAGAGGAAGCAGAGGTGAAACTGTAGGTCAGAGAGGAAGCAGAGGTGATAGTGTAGGTCAGAGAGGAAGCAGAGGTGATAGTGTAGGTCAGAGAGGTAGCAGAGGTGATAGTGTAGGTCAGAGAGGAAGCAGAGGTGATAGTGTAGGTCAGAGAGGAAGTAGAGGTGATAGTGTAGGTCAGAGAGGAAGCAGGGGTGATAGTGTAAGTCAGAGAGGAAGTAGAGATGGTAGTGTAGGTCAGAGAGGAAGCAGAGGTGATAGTGTAGGTCAGAGAGGAAGTAGAGGTGATAGTGTAGGTCAGAGAGGAAGCAGAGGTGATAGTGTAGGTCAGAGAGGAAGTAGAGGTGATAGTGTAGGTCAGAGAGGAAGCAGAGGTGATAGTGTAGGTCAGAGAGGAAGTAGAGGTGATAGTGTAGGTCAGAGAGGAAGCAGAGGTGATAGTGTAGGTCAGAGAGGAAGTAGAGATGGTAGTGTAGGTCAGAGAGGTAGCAGAGGTGATAGTGTAGGTCAGAGAGGAAGCAGAGATGGTAGTGTAGGTCAGAGAGAAAGCAGAAGTGATAGTGTAGGTCAGAGAGGAAGCAGAGGTGAAACTGTAGGTCAGAGAGGAAGCAGAGGTGATAGTGTAGGTCAGAGAGGAAGCAGAGGTGATAGTGTAGGTCAGAGAGGTAGCAGAGGTGATAGTGTAGGTCAGAGAGGTAGCAGAAGTGATAGTGTAGGTCAGAGAGGAAGCAGAGGTGATAGTGTAGGTCAGAGAGGAAGTAGAGGTGATAGTGTAGGTCAGAGAGGAAGCAGGGGTGATAGTGTAAGTCAGAGAGGAAGTAGAGATGGTAGTGTAGGTCAGAGAGGAAGCAGAGGTGATAGTGTAGGTCAGAGAGGAAGTAGAGGTGATAGTGTAGGTCAGAGAGGAAGCAGAGGTGATAGTGTAGGTCAGAGAGGAAGTAGAGGTGATAGTGTAGGTCAGAGAGGAAGCAGAGGTGATAGTGTAGGTCAGAGAGGAAGTAGAGGTGATAGTGTAGGTCAGAGAGGAAGCAGAGGTGATAGTGTAGGTCAGAGAGGAAGTAGAGGTGATAGTGTAGGTCAGAGAGGAAGTAGAGGTGATAGTGTAGGTCACAGGGGAAACAGAGATGGTAGTGTAGACAGAGAGGAAGCAGAGATGGTAGTGTAAATCAGAGAGGTAGCAGAGGTGGTAGTGTAGGTCAGAGAGGTAGCAGAGGTGATAGTGTAGGTCAGAGAGGTATTAGAGGTGATAGTGTAGGTCAGAGAGGAAGCAGGGGGGATAGTGTAGGTCAGAGAGGATGCAGAGGTGTTAGTGTAGGTCAGAGAGGAGGCAGAGGTGATACTGTAGGTCAGAGAGGAAGCAGAGATGATAGTGTAGGTCAGAGAGGAAGCAGAGGTGATAGTGTAGGTCAGAGAGGTAGCAGAGGTGATAGTGTAGGTCAGAGAGGAAGCAGAGGTGATAGTGTAGGTCAGAGAGGAAGCACAGATGGTAATGTAGGTCAGAGAGGAAGCAGAGATGGTAGTGTAGGTCAGAGAGGAAGCAGAGGTGATAGTGTAGGTCAGAGAGGAAGCAGAGATGGTAGTGTAGGTCAGAGAGGACGCAGAGGGGATAGTGTAGGTCAGAGAGGAAGCAGAGATGGTAGTGTAGGTCAGAGAGGTAGCAGAGGTGATAGTGTAGGTCAGAGAGGAAGCAGAGATGGTAGTGTAGGTCAGAGAGGAAGCAGAGGGGATAGTGTAGGTCAGAGAGGAAGCAGAGATGGTAGTGTAGGTCAGAGAGGAAGCAGAGGTGATAGTGTACTTCAGAGAGGAAGCAGAGATGGTAGTGTAGGTCAGAGAGGAAGCACAGATGGTAGTGTAGGTCAGAGAGGAAGCAGAGGTGACAGTGTAGGTAAGAGAGGAAGCAGAGGTGGTAGTGTAGGTCAGAGAGGAAGCAGAGATGGTAGTGTAGGTCAGAGAGGAAGCAGAGGTGACAGTGTAGGTAAGAGAGGAAGCAGAGGTGATAGTGTAGGTCAGAGAGGTAGCAGAGGTGATAGTGTAGGTCAGAGAGGTAGCAGAGGTTATAGTGTAGGTCAGAGAGGTAGCAGAGGTGATAGTGTAGGTCAGAGAGGAAGCAGAGGTGATAGTGTAGGTCAGAGAGGAAGTAGAGGTGATAGTGTAGGTCAGAGAAGAAGCAGAGGGGATAGTATAGGTCAGAGAGGAAGCAGAGATGGTAGTGTAGACAGAGAGGAAGCAGAGATGGTAGTGTAGGTCAGAGAGGTAGCAGAGGTGGTAGTGTAGGTCAGAGAGGTAGCAGAGGTGGTAGTGTAGGTCAGAAAGGTAGCAGAGGTGATAGTGTAGGTCAGAGAGGTAGCAGAGGTGATAGTGTAGGTCAGAGAGGTATTAGAGGTGATAGTGTAGGTCAGAGAGGAAGCAGAGGGGATAGTGTAGGTCAGAGAGGAAGCAGAGGTGGTAGTGTAGGTCAGAGAGGAAGCAGAGGTGATACTGTAGGTCAGAGAGGAAGCAGAGATGATAGTGTAGGTCAGAGAGGAAGCAGAGGTGATAGTGTAGGTCAGAGAGGAAGCAGAGGTGATAGTGTAGGTCAGAGAGGAAGCAGAGGTGATAGTGTAGGTCAGTGAGGAAGCAGAGGTGATACTGTAGGTCAGAGAGGAAGCAGAGGTGATTGTGTAGGTCAGAGAGGAAGCAGAGGTGATAGTGTAGGTCAGAGAGGAAGCAGAGATGGTAGTGTAGGTCAGAGAGGAAGCAGAGGGGATAGTGTAGGTCAGAGAGGAAGCAGAGATGGTAGTGTAGGTCAGAGAGGTAGCAGAGGTGATAGTGTAGGTCAGAGAGGAAGCAGAGATGGTAGTGTAGGTCAGAGAGGAAGCAGAGGGGATAGTGTAGGTCAGAGAGGAAGCAGAGATGGTAGTGTAGGTCAGAGAGGAAGCAGAGGTGATAGTGTACTTCAGAGAGGAAGCAGAGATGGTAGTGTAGGTCAGAGAGGAAGCACAGATGGTAGTGTAGGTCAGAGAGGAAGCAGAGGTGACAGTGTAGGTAAGAGAGGAAGCAGAGGTGGTAGTGTAGGTCAGAGAGGAAGCAGAGATGGTAGTGTAGGTCAGAGAGGAAGCAGAGGTGACAGTGTAGGTAAGAGAGGAAGCAGAGGTGATAGTGTAGGTCAGAGAGGTAGCAGAGGTGATAGTGTAGGTCAGAGAGGTAGCAGAGGTTATAGTGTAGGTCAGAGAGGTAGCAGAGGTGATAGTGTAGGTCAGAGAGGAAGCAGAGGTGATAGTGTAGGTCAGAGAGGAAGTAGAGGTGATAGTGTAGGTCAGAGAAGAAGCAGAGGGGATAGTATAGGTCAGAGAGGAAGCAGAGATGGTAGTGTAGACAGAGAGGAAGCAGAGATGGTAGTGTAGGTCAGAGAGGTAGCAGAGGTGGTAGTGTAGGTCAGAGAGGTAGCAGAGGTGGTAGTGTAGGTCAGAGAGGTAGCAGAGGTGATAGTGTAGGTCAGAGAGGTAGCAGAGGTGATAGTGTAGGTCAGAGAGGTATTAGAGGTGATAGTGTAGGTCAGAGAGGAAGCA
The DNA here is from genome assembly GCF_963989245.1 of Nansenia antarctica. Classification (NCBI taxonomy): domain Eukaryota; kingdom Metazoa; phylum Chordata; class Actinopteri; order Argentiniformes; family Microstomatidae; genus Nansenia; species Nansenia antarctica. The sequence continues at coordinate 39,197,244 of NC_137690.1, forward strand.
GAGGGGATAGTGTAGGTCAGAGAGGAAGCAGAGGTGGTAGTGTAGGTCAGAGAGGAAGCAGAGGTGATACTGTAGGTCAGAGAGGAAGCAGAGATGATAGTGTAGGTCAGAGAGGAAGCAGAGGTGATAGTGTAGGTCAGAGAGGAAGCAGAGGTGATAGTGTAGGTCAGAGAGGAAGCAGAGGTGATAGTGTAGGTCAGTGAGGAAGCAGAGGTGATACTGTAGGTCAGAGAGGAAGCAGAGGTGATTGTGTAGGTCAGAGAGGTAGCAGAGGTGATAGTGTAGGTCAGAGAGGAAGCACAGATGGTAGTGTAGGTCAGAGAGGAAGCAGAGGTGATACTGTAGGTCAGAGAGGAAGCAGAGATGGTAGTGTAGGTCAGAGAGGAAGTAGAGATGGTAGTGTAGGTCAGAGAGGAAGCAGAGGTGATAGTGTATGTCAGAGAGGAGGTAGAGATGGTAGTGTAGGTCAGAGAGGAAGCAGAGGTGATAGTGTAGGTCAGAGAGGAAGCAGAGGTGATACTGTAGGTCAGAGAGGAAGCAGAGATGATAGTGTAGGTCAGAGAGGAAGCAGAGGTGATAGTGTAGGTCAGAGAGGAAGCAGAGGTGATAGTGTAGGTCAGAGAGGAAGCAGAGGTGATAGTGTAGGTCAGTGAGGAAGCAGAGGTGATAGTGTAGGTAAGAGAGGAAGCAGAGGTGATAGTGTAGGTCAGAGAGGAAGCAGAGGTGATAGTGTATGTCAGAGAGGAGGTAGAGATGGTAGTGTAGGTCAGAGAGGAAGCAGAGGTGATAGTGTAGGTCAGAGAGGAAGCAGAGGTGATTGTGTAGGTCAGAGAGGTAGCAGAGGTGATAGTGTACGTCAGAGAGGAAGCACAGATGGTAGTGTAGGTCAGAAAGGAAGCAGAGATGGTAGTGTAGTCAGAGAGAAAGCAGAAGTGATAGTGTAGGTCAGAGAGGAAGCAGAGATGATAGTGTAGGTCAGAGAGGAAGCAGAGATGGTAGTGTAGGTCAGAGAGGAAGCAGAGGTGATAGTGTAGGTCAGAGAGGTAGCAGAGGTGATAGTGTAGGTCAGAGAGGAAGCAGAGATGGTAGTGTAGGTCAGAGAGGAAGCAGAGGTGATAGTGTAGGTCAGAGAGGAAGCAGAGGTGATAGTGTAGGTCAGAGAGGAAGTAGAGGTGATAGTGTAGGTCAGAGAGGTAGCAGAGGTGATAGTGTAGGTCAGAGAGGTAGCAGAGGTGAGGTGATAGTGTAGGTCAGAGAGGTAGCAGAGGTGATAGTGTAGGTCAGAGAGGAAGCAGAGGTGATAGTGTAGGTCAGAGAGGAAGCAGAGATGGTAGTGTAGGTCAGAGAGGAAGTAGAGATGGTAGTGTAGGTCAGAGAGGAAGCAGTAGTGATAGTGTAAGTCAGAGAGGAAGCTGAAGTGATAGTGTAGGTCAGAGAGGAAGCAGAGATGGTAGTGTAGGTCAGAGAGGAAGCAGAGGTGATAGTGTAGGTCAGAGAGGTATTAGAGGTGATAGTGTAGGTCAGAGAGGAAGCAGAGGGGATAGTGTAGGTCAGAGAGATAGCAGAGATGGTACACAGCAAAAATGGCAGTGTTAAAATTACAGTGTTAGCACTTTTCAGTGTAAAGTGTTATGATTTCAGTGTTCCTTCAAGCATGTTAACACCACTTGTTGTTAATACCCTATTGAGCACAGAGTTGGATTATGGTGTTGATCATAATTAACACTGAACACCACATCCGGGACATTTACGTGCTGTGCGTGAGGTGAGCGCTAATTGTCTCGATCTCCGCCATCTTTCTCTCTCTTGACTTGATGCAGCGAGGTGAGGTACTCAACATCGCGTCGCTCGACATTACCTTTATCAAGGTAAATTTCATCGACATGTATGTTATCATTTTTGTTAATTCGTTATATTATATATGCTTGTGTCGAAAACAGTGTATTTGTGTGGTATGAAACTTAGTTTGAGAAAGTTTAGCAAGCGTGGGGGGGCACTAGGCTAGCTAACGTTATCAACCATAAATTCAAATGACAGTGGAAAAGAATGACTCCAAATATTGACACTTTTGTGTGCATATTTATAGGCTCAAATGTAATATTTGAAAATGTGCATATTCGTTTGTGTAAGTTAACGTTACGCTAGCCTGCTAATGATATGGTCCATGCACCTGCTGGCTTTGCTAGCTATCATTAACCATAGCTGGCTGTCGAAATATGTATTATTTGATTTATTCGTTTATTGTAATTGTATTTATTTTGTATACATTTAAGTAGCACTAACTGTTATTTCCTTTCTAATGGTACATTCTGGTCGGCCATCAAGTAACCATCCACAAACCAGCAACGGTATGTTTGGCCATCTGCTAGCTTAACGTTACCTAAGAATGGTTGTATTGCTGCGCCAGGCACGCGGGAAGGTATTTTGACTGGGGGTGCTGAGGTGCTGTCTATATACGCTACAGGGAAAAAAATTGCCAGGGAAAAAATTATAACGATTTCGCTGATTGCTCGTTCGCTCACACGCACACAGTGGCATAACGACGGGCCCCAATGCACGGGCAATAATAGTTAAGCACGCACGCATGCACCCACACACTACAAAGACGTAACGTTAAATATTTTACCAACAATGTGTTGGAATTTACAGTAATTTCCACTCAGCTCACAGTGTCCCACAATGTCCACAAACATGATGTTGACCATTATTACAGACAGCACTCCATGTCGATTGGTATTGCATCTTAACGGAAGCCCTTCGCTGCCGAAGAATCGGATGGATCTGAATATCAGTTCTAATACGTTTCTGGCCGTCTGTTGCTCTTTCTCAACAACGTCCGACAGTAGAGCATTAATGGGAGTGTTGTTAAGCGAAGCAAGCAATCTCACCGATTCTGAATGTATGTCAGACATCTCGTGTTGGCTAAACTTACAAAAGCCTCCTACTGTAAATGCACTTGTCTTTCTGTCGTGGTGCCTTAACCCCTTCTCTATATAGCTTTACTGCAAGAGAAGCAAAGAACAGGGTCTCTTTCAGTGACATAATGCAACCATTTCCACCTGGTAAACCAGCTTTTTTAAAATGAAATGAAACTCGAATGTCTCTGTTCCAATTTTCCTCCCAGGAAAACGTATGTCTGGTCGACACGGCTCGTCAAACGGGGGTGGGGGTGGGGGTGTCAAGACTCGGATGTCAAGTCCCTAGCAAGATATGACCATGTGATCACTAACATTAAAACTAACAAACACATTTTTACATTTATTACAAAAAACACATTTATTTTTATTCCCAAAAGCAACAATAGTTATTATATTGTTTTAAATTATTGTTTGAATAATATTTTTATTTTTAAAATTCAGGCAGGAGGAGCTCCTTCTGCTTGCCGCTAGGGGGTGCTGCAGCACCCTCAGCACCCCCCTTCCCGCGTCCCTGTGCTGCGCACTGAATTTCATCGACATGTATGTTATCATTTTTGTTAATTCGTTATATTATATATGCTTGTGTCGAAAACAGTGTATTTGTGTGGTATGAAACTTAGTTTGAGAAAGTTTAGCAAGCGTGGGGGGCTTTAGCTTGTTAGAGTTGACGCTGCCATGCCAAATTGTTTCACGGTGATGGAATCAGAATCCTCTTGCGCTGGGAAACTTTGGCTAACGTTAGCTAGTTTACTATCAAGGTAACGATAGCTGGGTAGCTTGCCGCCACTGCGATGAGGAACAGTGATATTCCGACATCGCCCGGACAGTATTTGACTTGGCAGTGTTATGACACGGGGGCGAGGGGGCTCAAGGACACGACAATGGAGGCAGAATACTGTGAAGCCCCGTAGGGTATTTGATGGTTGATTGGGAGTGGAGACATCCCACTGATGCTGTGTGTCTTTTTCTGTTCCCCTGGCTACATAGGAAGTGTCCCAAAAATGAGCCTAAAGTTCCGGAGGTCGCCAATGTTAAACGGCTGAGTAAATTGAAGGCTGACTAAATTGAAGAGAGGTGAGTGACTAAATTGAATGCGGTTTGGTGATACATTGGGCTAGAGACTTGAAATCACTTTTGGCTGAAAGCTGGCATCCCACTGCTGCTGTGTGTCTTTTTCTGTTCCCCTGGCTACATAGGAAGTGTCCCAAAAGTGAGCCTAAAGTTCTGGAGGTCGCCAATGTTAAACGGCTGAGTGGAGAGGGGTAGTGAGTGACTAAATTGAATGCGGTTTGGTGATACATTGGGCTAGAGACTTGAAATCACTTTTGGCTGAAAGCTGGCATCCCACTGCTGCTGTGTGTCTTTTTCTGTTCCCCTGGCTACATAGGAAGTGTCCCAAAAATGAGCCTAAAGTTCCAGAGGTCGCCAATGTTAAACGGCTGAGTGGAGAGGGGTAGTGAGTGACTAAATTGAATGCGGTTTGGTGATACATTGGGCTAGAGATTTGAAATCACTTTTGTCTGAAAGCTGGCATCCCACTGCTGCTGTGTGTCGTTTTCTGTTCCCCTGGCTACATAGGAAGTGTCCCAAAAATGAGCCTAAAGTTCCGGAGGTCGCCAATGTTAAACGGCTGAGTAAATTGAAGGCTGACTAAATTGAAGAGAGGTGAGTGACTAAATTGAATGCGGTTTGGTGATACATTGGGCTAGAGACTTGAAATCACTTTTGGCTGAAAGCTGGCATCCCACTGCTGCTGTGTGTCTTTTTCTGTTCCCCTGGCTACATAGGAAGTGTCCCAAAAATGAGCCTAAAGTTCCGGAGGTCGCCAATGTTAAACGGCTGAGTGGAGAGGGGTAGTGAGTGACTAAATTGAATGCGGTTTGGTGATACATTGGGCTAGAGACTTGAAATCACTTTTGGCTGAAAGCTGGCATCCCACTGATGCTGTGTGTCTTTTTCTGTTCCCCTGGCTACATAGGAAGTGTCCCAAAAATGAGCCTAAAGTTCCGGAGGTCGCCAATGTTAAACGGCTGAGTAAATTGAAGGCTGACTAAATTGAAGAGAGGTGAGTGACTAAATTGAATGCGGTTTGGTGATACATTGGGCTAGAGACTTGAAATCACTTTTGGCTGAAAGCTGGCATCCCACTGCTGCTGTGTGTCTTTTTCTGTTCCCCTGGCTACATAGGAAGTGTCCCAAAAGTGAGCCTAAAGTTCTGGAGGTCGCCAATGTTAAACGGCTGAGTGGAGAGGGGTAGTGAGTGACTAAATTGAATGCGGTTTGGTGATACATTGGGCTAGAGACTTGAAATCACTTTTGGCTGAAAGCTGGCATCCCACTGCTGCTGTGTGTCTTTTTCTGTTCCCCTGGCTACATAGGAAGTGTCCCAAAAATGAGCCTAAAGTTCCAGAGGTCGCCAATGTTAAACGGCTGAGTGGAGAGGGGTAGTGAGTGACTAAATTGAATGCGGTTTGGTGATACATTGGGCTAGAGATTTGAAATCACTTTTGGCTGAAAGCTGGCATCCCACTGCTGCTGTGTGTCGTTTTCTGTTCCCCTGGCTACATAGGAAGTGTCCCAAAAATGAGCCTAAAGTTCCGGAGGTCGCCAATGTTAAACGGCTGAGTAAATTGAAGGCTGACTAAATTGAAGAGAGGTGAGTGACTAAATTGAATGCGGTTTGGTGATACATTGGGCTAGAGACTTGAAATCACTTTTGGCTGAAAGCTGGCATCCCACTGCTGCTGTGTGTCTTTTTCTGTTCCCCTGGCTACATAGGAAGTGTCCCAAAAATGAGCCTAAAGTTCCGGAGGTCGCCAATGTTAAACGGCTGAGTAAATTGAAGGCTGACTAAATTGAAGAGAGGTGAGTGACTAAATTGAATGCGGTTTGGTGATACATTGGGCTAGAGACTTGAAATCACTTTTGGCTGAAAGCTGGCATCCCACTGCTGCTGTGTGTCTTTTTCTGTTCCCCTGGCTACATAGGAAGTGTCCCAAAAGTGAGCCTAAAGTTCTGGAGGTCGCCAATGTTAAACGGCTGAGTGGAGAGGGGTAGTGAGTGACTAAATTGAATGCGGTTTGGTGATACATTGGGCTAGAGATTTGAAATCACTTTTGTCTGAAAGCTGGCATCCCACTGCTGCTGTGTGTCGTTTTCTGTTCCCCTGGCTACATAGGAAGTGTCCCAAAAATGAGCCTAAAGTTCCGGAGGTCGCCAATGTTAAACGGCTGAGTAAATTGAAGGCTGACTAAATTGAAGAGAGGTGAGTGACTAAATTGAATGCGGTTTGGTGATACATTGGGCTAGAGACTTGAAATCACTTTTGGCTGAAAGCTGGCATCCCACTGCTGCTGTGTGTCTTTTTCTGTTCCCCTGGCTACATAGGAAGTGTCCCAAAAATGAGCCTAAAGTTCCGGAGGTCGCCAATGTTAAACGGCTGAGTGGAGAGGGGTAGTGAGTGACTAAATTGAATGCGGTTTGGTGATACATTGGGCTAGAGATTTGAAATCACTTTTGTCTGAAAGCTGGCATCCCACTGCTGCTGTGTGTCGTTTTCTGTTCCCCTGGCTACATAGGAAGTGTCCCAAAAATGAGCCTAAAGTTCCGGAGGTCGCCAATGTTAAACGGCTGAGTAAATTGAAGGCTGACTAAATTGAAGAGAGGTGAGTGACTAAATTGAATGCGGTTTGGTGATACATTGGGCTAGAGACTTGAAATCACTTTTGGCTGAAAGCTGGCATCCCACTGCTGCTGTGTGTCTTTTTCTGTTCCCCTGGCTACATAGGAAGTGTCCCAAAAATGAGCCTAAAGTTCCGGAGGTCGCCAATGTTAAACGGCTGAGTGGAGAGGGGTAGTGAGTGACTAAATTGAATGCGGTTTGGTGATACATTGGGCTAGAGATTTGAAATCACTTTTGTCTGAAAGCTGGCATCCCACTGCTGCTGTGTGTCGTTTTCTGTTCCCCTGGCTACATAGGAAGTGTCCCAAAAATGAGCCTAAAGTTCCGGAGGTCGCCAATGTTAAACGGCTGAGTAAATTGAAGGCTGACTAAATTGAAGAGAGGTGAGTGACTAAATTGAATGCGGTTTGGTGATACATTGGGCTAGAGACTTGAAATCACTTTTGGCTGAAAGCTGGCATCCCACTGCTGCTGTGTGTCTTTTTCTGTTCCCCTGGCTACATAGGAAGTGTCCCAAAAATGAGCCTAAAGTTCCGGAGGTCGCCAATGTTAAACGGCTGAGTAAATTGAAGGCTGACTAAATTGAAGAGAGGTGAGTGACTAAATTGAATGCGGTTTGGTGATACATTGGGCTAGAGACTTGAAATCACTTTTGGCTGAAAGCTGGCATCCCACTGCTGCTGTGTGTCTTTTTCTGTTCCCCTGGCTACATAGGAAGTGTCCCAAAAATGAGCCTAAAGTTCCGGAGGTCGCCAATGTTAAACGGCTGAGTGGAGAGGGGTAGTGAGTGACTAAATTGAATGCGGTTTGGTGATACATTGGGCTAGAGACTTGAAATCACTTTTGGCTGAAAGCTGGCATCCCACTGATGCTGTGTGTCTTTTTCTGTTCCCCTGGCTACATAGGAAGTGTCCCAAAAATGAGCCTAAAGTTCCGGAGGTCGCCAATGTTAAACGGCTGAGTAAATTGAAGGCTGACTAAATTGAAGAGAGGTGAGTGACTAAATTGAATGCGGTTTGGTGATACATTGGGCTAGAGACTTGAAATCACTTTTGGCTGAAAGCTGGCATCCCACTGCTGCTGTGTGTCTTTTTCTGTTCCCCTGGCTACATAGGAAGTGTCCCAAAAGTGAGCCTAAAGTTCTGGAGGTCGCCAATGTTAAACGGCTGAGTGGAGAGGGGTAGTGAGTGACTAAATTGAATGCGGTTTGGTGATACATTGGGCTAGAGACTTGAAATCACTTTTGGCTGAAAGCTGGCATCCCACTGCTGCTGTGTGTCTTTTTCTGTTCCCCTGGCTACATAGGAAGTGTCCCAAAAATGAGCCTAAAGTTCCGGAGGTCGCCAATGTTAAACGGCTGAGTGGAGAGGGGTAGTGAGTGACTAAATTGAATGCGGTTTGGTGATACATTGGGCTAGAGACTTGAAATCACTTTTGGCTGAAAGCTGGCATCCCACTGATGCTGTGTGTCTTTTTCTGTTCCCCTGGCTACATAGGAAGTGTCCCAAAAATGAGCCTAAAGTTCCGGAGGTCGCCAATGTTAAACGGCTGAGTAAATTGAAGGCTGACTAAATTGAAGAGAGGTGAGTGACTAAATTGAATGCGGTTTGGTGATACATTGGGCTAGAGACTTGAAATCACTTTTGGCTGAAAGCTGGCATCCCACTGCTGCTGTGTGTCTTTTTCTGTTTCCCTGGCTACATAGGAAGTGTCCCAAAAGTGAGCCTAAAGTTCTGGAGGTCGCCAATGTTAAACGGCTGAGTGGAGAGGGGTAGTGAGTGACTAAATTGAATGCGGTTTGGTGATACATTGGGCTAGAGACTTGAAATCACTTTTGGCTGAAAGCTGGCATCCCACTGCTGCTGTGTGTCTTTTTCTGTTTCCCTGGCTACATAGGAAGTGTCCCAAAAATGAGCCTAAAGTTCCGGAGGTCGCCAATGTTAAACGGCTGAGTAAATTGAAGGCTGACTAAATTGAAGAGAGGTGAGTGACTAAATTGAATGCGGTTTGGTGATACATTGGGCTAGAGACTTGAAATCACTTTTGGCTGAAAGCTGGCATCCCACTGCTGCTGTGTGTCTTTTTCTGTTCCCCTGGCTACATAGGAAGTGTCCCAAAAATGAGCCTAAAGTTCCGGAGGTCGCCAATGTTAAACGGCTGAGTAAATTGAAGGCTGACTAAATTGAAGAGAGGTGAGTGACTAAATTGAATGCGGTTTGGTGATACATTGGGCTAGAGACTTGAAATCACTTTTGGCTGAAAGCTGGCATCCCACTGCTGCTGTGTGTCTTTTTCTGTTCCCCTGGCTACATAGGAAGTGTCCCAAAAATGAGCCTAAAGTTCCGGAGGTCGCCAATGTTAAACGGCTGAGTAAATTGAAGGCTGACTAAATTGAAGAGAGGTGAGTGACTAAATTGAATGCGGTTTGGTGATACATTGGGCTAGAGACTTGAAATCACTTTTGGCTGAAAGCTGGCATCCCACTGCTGCTGTGTGTCTTTTTCTGTTCCCCTGGCTACATAGGAAGTGTCCCAAAAGTGAGCCTAAAGTTCTGGAGGTCGCCAATGTTAAACGGCTGAGTGGAGAGGGGTAGTGAGTGACTAAATTGAATGCGGTTTGGTGATACATTGGGCTAGAGACTTGAAATCACTTTTGGCTGAAAGCTGGCATCCCACTGCTGCTGTGTGTCTTTTTCTGTTCCCCTGGCTACATAGGAAGTGTCCCAAAAATGAGCCTAAAGTTCCAGAGGTCGCCAATGTTAAACGGCTGAGTGGAGAGGGGTAGTGAGTGACTAAATTGAATGCGGTTTGGTGATACATTGGGCTAGAGATTTGAAATCACTTTTGTCTGAAAGCTGGCATCCCACTGCTGCTGTGTGTCGTTTTCTGTTCCCCTGGCTACATAGGAAGTGTCCCAAAAATGAGCCTAAAGTTCCGGAGGTCGCCAATGTTAAACGGCTGAGTAAATTGAAGGCTGACTAAATTGAAGAGAGGTGAGTGACTAAATTGAATGCGGTTTGGTGATACATTGGGCTAGAGACTTGAAATCACTTTTGGCTGAAAGCTGGCATCCCACTGCTGCTGTGTGTCTTTTTCTGTTCCCCTGGCTACATAGGAAGTGTCCCAAAAATGAGCCTAAAGTTCCGGAGGTCGCCAATGTTAAACGGCTGAGTAAATTGAAGGCTGACTAAATTGAAGAGAGGTGAGTGACTAAATTGAATGCGGTTTGGTGATACATTGGGCTAGATACTTGAAATCACTTTTGGCTGAAAGCTGGCATCCCACTGCTGCTGTGTGTCTTTTTCTGTTCCCCTGGCTACATAGGAAGTGTCCCAAAAATGAGCCTAAAGTTCCGGAGGTCGCCAATGTTAAACGGCTGAGTGGAGAGGGGTAGTGAGTGACTAAATTGAATGCGGTTTGGTGATACATTGGGCTAGAGACTTGAAATCACTTTTGGCTGAAAGCTGGCATCCCACTGATGCTGTGTGTCTTTTTCTGTTCCCCTGGCTACATAGGAAGTGTCCCAAAAATGAGCCTAAAGTTCCGGAGGTCGCCAATGTTAAACGGCTGAGTAAATTGAAGGCTGACTAAATTGAAGAGAGGTGAGTGACTAAATTGAATGCGGTTTGGTGATACATTGGGCTAGAGACTTGAAATCACTTTTGGCTGAAAGCTGGCATCCCACTGCTGCTGTGTGTCTTTTTCTGTTTCCCTGGCTACATAGGAAGTGTCCCAAAAGTGAGCCTAAAGTTCTGGAGGTCGCCAATGTTAAACGGCTGAGTGGAGAGGGGTAGTGAGTGACTAAATTGAATGCGGTTTGGTGATACATTGGGCTAGAGACTTGAAATCACTTTTGGCTGAAAGATGGCATCCCACTGCTGCTGTGTGTCGTTTTCTGTTCCCCTGGCTACATAGGAAGTGTCCCAAAAGTGAGCCTAAAGTTCCGGAGGTCGCCAATGTTAAACGGCTGAGTGGAGAGGGGTAGTGAGTGACTAAATTGAATGCGGTTTGGTGATACATTGGGCTAGAGACTTGAAATCACTTTTGGCTGAAAGCTGGCATCCCACTGATGCTGTGTGTCGTTTTCTGTTCCCCTGGCTACATAGGAAGTGTCCCAAAAGTGAGCCTAAAGTTCCGGAGGTCGCCAATGTTAAACGGCTGAGTGGAGAGGGGTAGTGAGTGACTAAATTGAATGCGGTTTGGTGATACATTGGGCTAGAGACTTGAAATCACTTTTTACAGTATATAGCAGGAACCTAATTTAATTAGTATGTTAGGAATTCCTAACTTGGTATCAGGATCCTGATACAGACACACCCATAGCTTCACAATGAACTACACTGAGAGGAGTTCTGCTGAACTCTAGGATTTTCCCATTTTTGCTTTGATGGATTTTAAGTATCCAATAAGGACTAGATCCTTTCTCTACTAATTTGGCAGGGGATATTGTTGTCCTCATCACATTTAGCTCAGGTCTACATTTTTGGACTAACTTTAGAATTTCAAAACAAAAATCATTTCACACCTTTCTTCCCTGTGTAGCACACATTGTTAACACATTGAGACAAAAACGAAAAAAATAGATATATTGAAAGATATATTCATATTTTTGGTCTGATGTTGCCTTGTTTTACAGGAACAGTTCTATGATCTTGCCAGTGGACAGGGTTACCTGGGCTACAGATTGAAAACAGTGCAGAGCAACATGAGAAGTGCCTCCAAAGAAACCCGGAGGAGCTCCAAGTCTTCTCATCAAGATGGCCCCAAGAGTCAGCGTGAGACATCTACACCCGCACAGCTGTCAGGTGATGAATGCAGAGAAGCAATATCCATGATGAAAATTATGGAACAGAGTACCACATTGGAATGTATGTTTGCACTCATGTTGAAAATGAAATGCCTATTTTCAATAAGATTGTCAATGTCATTATTAAGGATGAAGAAGCATTGTTTTTGACCACTAAGGTCATTACGATGTATTTTGACGATCACTTGAATGCTTTCAGTATTGGTGAGGTGGATGATGTGTTCACTGTCATTAGTGTGTCTCAGTTGGTGTATTATAGACCGTATGACAGGCAGTTTTCAACTGAGAATGATGAGAGGACATACATTGTGCCCTATTGCAGTTTTGTCTGAACCCAAGTGCAGAACTTTTATTTTTATGGAATGTGCCATTTTATTATTTCATGTACAAAGTACATGGCTGGGTCAATAAAGATGACTTAACAACCATTTCTGCAATTTGTCTTGTATGTATTTAGGCTAAGTGGGAAAACTGTTTTGTTGTATCCACACTACACAGGGTTGTTCTTAACACTGTATTTTAACACCCAACACCAGTGTAGTGTGAATACAACATTTTTGGTGTTAATTGTTACATTGTGGAGTGTTGAATCACTGCAAATTTGGTGTTAAATCAACAAAAAAATGGTGTTGAATCAACACAAATTTGGTGTTTAATCAACACAAATTTGGTGTTGGATCAACACAAATTTGGTGTTGAATCAACATAAATTTGGTGTTGAATCAACACAAATTTGGTGTTGAATCAACACAAATTTGGTGTTGAATCAACACAAATTTGGTGTTTAATCAACAAAAATGTGGTGTTGAATCGACACAAATTTGGTGTTGAATCAACAAAAATTTGGTGTAAAATTTTTAACACCATCAAAAGTGTTACTTTAACACTCAATAAAGTGGATGCATATGCACACTTTGCTGGTGTTAAAATTAACACTGTGGGTGTTAATTTAACACTAGTGATTTTGCAGTGTAGTGTAGACAGAGAGGAAGCAGAGATGGTAGTGTAGGTCAGAGAGGTAGCAGAGGTGGTAGTGTAGGTCAGAGAGGTAGCAGAGGTGATAGTGTAGGTCAGAGAGGTAGCAGAGGTGATAGTGTAGGTCAGAGAGGTATTAGAGGTGATAGTGTAGGTCAGAGAGGAAGCAGAGGGGATAGTGTAGGTCAGAGAGGATGCAGAGGTGGTAGTGTAGGTCAGAGAGGAAGCAGAGGTGATAGTGTAGGTCAGAGAGGAAGCAGAGATGATAGTGTAGGTCAGAGAGGAAGCAGAGGTGATAGTGTAGGTCAGAGAGGAAGCAGAGGTGATAGTGTAGGTCAGAGAGGAAGCAGAGGTGATAGTGTAGGTCAGAGAGGAAGCAGAGGTGATAGTGTAGGTCAGAGAGGAAGCAGAGGTGATAGTGTAGGTCAGAGAGGAAGCAGAGGTGATAGTGTAGGTCAGAGAGGAAGCAGAGGTGATAGTGTAGGTCAGAGAGGAAGCAGAGGTGATACTGTAGGTCAGAGAGGAAGCAGAGGTGATTGTGTAGGTCAGAGAGGAAGCAGAGATGGTAGTGTAGGTCAGAGAGGAAGCAGAGATGGTAGTGTAGGTCAGAGAGGTAGCAGAGGTGATTGTGTAGGTCAGAGAGGAAGCAGAGATGGTAGTGTAGGTCAGAGAGGAAGCAGAGGTGATAGTGTAGGTCAGAGAGGAAGCACAGATGGTAGTGTAGGTCAGAGAGGAAGCAGAGGTGATACTGTAGGTCAGAGAGGAAGCAGAGATGGTAGTGTAGGTCAGAGAGGAAGTAGAGATGGTAGTGTAGGTCAGAGAGGAAGCAGAAGTGATAGTGTATGTCAGAGAGGAGGTAGAGATGGTAGTGTAGGTCAGAGAGGAAGCAGAGGTGATAGTGTATGTCAGAGAGGAGGTAGAGATGGTAGTGTAGGTCAGAGAGGAAGCAGAGGTGATTGTGTAGGTCAGAGAGGTAGCAGAGGTGATAGTGTACGTCAGAGAGGAAGCACAGATGGTAGTGTAGGTCAGAGAGGAAGCAGAGATGGTAGTGTAGGTCAGAGAGGAAGCAGAGATGGTAGTGTAGGTCAGAGAGGAAGCAGAGGTGATAGTGTAGGTCAGAGAGGAAGCAGAGATGATAGTGTAGGTCAGAGAGGAAGCAGAGGTGATAGTGTAGGTCAGAGAGGTAGCAGAGGTGATAGTGTAGGTCAGAGAGGTAGCAGAGGTGATAGTGTAGGTCAGAGAGGTAGCAGAGGTGATAGTGTAGGTCAGAGAGGTAGCAGAGGTGATAGTGTAGGTTAGAGAGGTAGCAGAGGTGATAGTGTAGGTCAGAGAGGAAGCAGAGGTGATAGCAGCTTGAGCATTGTAAAGAGGGGGTCATGTGACCCCCGAGGCGGCTCTTTTAGTAGGTAAAAAAGGCACGGCTGTTCTAGTGTTACAGAATGACCTGATGGAGTTGCTAAGCCATAGGGACAGTTATGGTAAGTTAGGGGGGGGGGGGGTGCATGTCTAGTCAGTGACCTCCTCATCTCAGCACAGTCTACCCCTGTGCTGAGATGCACACATACACACACACTCACACACACACACACACACACTAATACACACACAGGTGCACCCGTGATCCGGACACACACCAACACACACTCGCACACACACACACACTCACACACACACACACACACACACACACACACACACACACACACACATACGCCTGTGCAGTCATACACACCTGACACACCAACGCCTCTTACAGTTTGGTAGGAGTTAGCATGCTGACCTATGTCAACACACTCTTTCAATGTCCACCTTCCCTCCACCCTGGACTGTCCCACTGTCATGTGAACCAAATTGAGGGGACAGAAACGCTGATCCTTTTGTTGTGGTTTGTTGTGGTTGGAATCCCAGATTGCCCCTTTATAAGTAGCTAAAGGTTAACCAAACTCAGGAGTCAAGATTCAAGATTCAAGATTAACTTTATTGTCCCACAAAATAGACATTTGGCCTGGGGTGTCACCCATATTGCAGCCGTAAAAGACAAATATTCCACATACAAAAAGCATACAAGTGGCCTGGGGTGGTCCAGTGGTCTAGCACCGTGGTCTACAGTGCACACATATGCCCATGTCGGCATGGGTTAGAATCCGGCCCTGCTGACATGCCCTCTCTCCCTTCTTCTCCTTACTTTCCTGTCTGTCTTCACTGTATCTGTCCAATACAATGAAAAATATGAGTAGGACTGCCCCACTCAGAAAAAAAACTTTGTTAGTGAATACATGCAGCGAGACTCCTAAAAGCACCTATTATATACAAACAGAAAAAACAAACTTGTCAATAAAAGTAAAGATCTGCACAAATCCCTTTAATAAAAACAAACCTGTGGAGGTTAAACAAACCCAAGACACTCCATAGCACTTCCTTCTTTTCCCAGGATGGTCAGGGTTGCCAGATGGGGCGGGTTCCCGCCGAATGGGCTACTGGATTAGCGGTTATAGACTGGTTAGGCTGTAAATTGTCAATCCCATCTGGCAACCCTGTTTCTGAGTAGTATTGATGGGAGGTTAGAGGACAGAAGCTTTTGAGCCTCACACCTGATTGATCTGCCAATGCATATCCAGTCTGACAATAGAGTCATGAAAAACAACACCAACAGACAATTAGAGTTCTTACAGAGTGTGTGTGTGTGTGTGTGTGTGTGTGTGTGTGTGTGTGCGTGTATGTGTGTGTGTGTGTGTGTGTGTGTGTGTGTGCGTGTGCGTTTGTTCCAGGGGAGGCTGATGGAGGTAGACAAATCAGAGGACGGGGCTCATTCTAACTCATGGAACGGAATGAGGAACGCTCGTGTTTGATACGGTTCCTCATTCTGTTCCATGCGTGTTCGCGTCTCCTCACATCTCTATATAGGGTGTTGTAAGTAAGTAAGTAAAGCATTATTTATATAGCACCTTTCATTTAAGAAATGCAGCTCAAAGTGCTTTACAACAGGAATAAGAACATAAAGTGAATATAAAAACATAGATAAAAACATATACAAGCATAGAATGACTATAAAAGCAGGGGAAAACAGTAAAAAGAAAAGGTAAAGATAAAAAAAAAAAAAAAAAGGGAAACAATGTACAACCTCTGCCTTAACGTTTAGTAACCGCTATCCATCTTATCATCAACAGAATACCTTTCCCTATCATTTCATTTCATCTCCCTACCTTACACAGTCTTTCTGTACTTCTCACTGGCAAAAATCGAGTATCAACATTACAGTTTCTTTCTTTTGCACTTACTCGAACCTTCTGACAACGTACAATCACCTCTTTCTCATCGATCCGGCAGTGTCAGATCACAGTATTTTAACCAACTGGATCTGTAGCCTAACTGTGGTCTGTCTCTGGACACAGCAGTTGTCTGTGCTAGGGGTTGATTCTCACCAACACTGTTATGTTGACTGAGTACACTGCCCTCCTGGTGACCCCTGTGACTTCACATGGACCAGAGAGAGAGAGAGGGGGGGGGAGACTCCTGAGTCTCAACACAGAATAAACAATGACTGTTCAACCCACAGAGACCTGCAGGTGTTACAGCAACATCAATTACACTCCAGGCCGTGGTGTAGTCTACGTGATACGCAGGACTACGCCGTTAACCCACTAGGAAAGGCCAAGGAGTTCCATATACCCACTTAAAAATGTGTGAGGATACATAACAGCGTTTTGTGACAGAACTTTCACTTTCATTCATAAAACTCACCCCATCTGTGTTACTAAACACTTGAATTTTGGACCATTGGGACTGACTATAGCGTCATATACCATCAAAGGGGCGACATGCGACATGAACTATGTCAAAATGCAGCACTATCAATCATGCACAGATCAGCCTTATAACATGTAATTTATATATATATATATATATATGTATATATATATATATATATATATATATATATATATATATATATATATATAACGTTAAACAGGGAGCGCAGATTTATTTTTATGGGGTTCCGAAATGAACGATATGAGGCTGGGAGGGAAAAATCACATTATACCCACTAGAAAAAACTAGACTACACCACTGACTCCAGGGGAGTTCCAGTGTGCTACGTTAGCCCCAGAAAGCCTGTAGTATAGAGCAGAACTGTTGGTTGTTGTGAGGTCATAGTGACCTGACCAGAAAAAAAAAAAGCTTTGACCTGGCATGACAGAGTGAGAACAGGGTAGGGGGTCGGAGTACCAAACCCTTCAGTAGGCTATTGTGGAATCTTTTCATTCAGGATCTGGTCTGGTGAATTGCAGAAGTGTAGAAAGTGTACCCTCCATGTGAATGAACGTAAGCCCCGCCCGTACGACTTAACGACTTCCTCTGTGTCTCCATTAGCTTTCATTGAGAAGTGAAATTCAATTATGCAGAGTGAGGACGATTAGGAGCATACTGGTCTGGTCTGGGTCTGTGTGTGTGTGTGTGTGTGTGTGTGTGTGTGTGTGTTTTGATTTTGATTTTATTTTATTTTATTAATTCATGCTTGCAGTGGAGCCAAGGCCCCACTGAAAAACTGCAGAACTTACATAGATATGACACACAATATTAGCAGCACAACAATTAGACAACAATTTTAAAGTTTAAAAATATTTCAAGGCGGCAAAGCAAGGGCAGGTAGCAGTCATGGTAGCCATGCTGTATTATGTGTGAGTCTAGATATTGTCATTGTACAGTCTAACTGCAGTATGCAGGGTTGAGTTTTTCAGCCTGCTGGTTTTGGCCTTTGGTTCAGCCAGCTTGTGCTGGTTCCTCAGTGTCCTGGCAGTGCAGCTGCCTCGTGTTGGAGGTAGCAGGTCATGCAGAGGGTGTTGCTCGTCATGCATGTTCCTGACCAGCTTCACTGCGGCCTCCTCCCTCCTTGTCTGGAGTGATGGTAGGGGTTGTGAGATCTCACCAGTTCTCCTTCTGATGATTCTGCAGGCACGTGTCTGGACTCGCTCTAGCTCAGCCTGTTGTTTTTTAGAGCAGCCCACCAAGAGCACTGAGCTGTATTCCAGACACGGCCTGATGAGAGTGGTGTAGATGGTGATGAGGTCATCCGCAGGTAGACCGTGTCTTGCCATGACCGTGAGATAGTGCAGCCGCTTGGAGGCAGTTTTTATTGCCTTCTCAATGTGCACATCTCCAGTCAGCTTTTGATCCAGATGGTATCCCAGATACTTTGTTGTTTCCACAACAGGTACTTCCTGTCCCCCCAGCATCAGCGGGGGAGGTTGTGGTGGGTTCCGGGCAAAACATATGCGCAGCTCAACCGACTTTTTCCCATTGAGTGTCATTTTGTTCTTGGCTGCCCATTCGTCCAGCCTTTGTGCCTCCAGGGGCATTGATGGGTCTGACATGATGTTGGATATGGGAATTGCTCTCGACAGCGCAATGTCATCTGCATATCCCACATCAAGAGTGTCCTCAAACATAGCATCCCGGGTGGCCATATAGAGGAGGAAGACATATGGGGAGGCTACCCCCCCTTGTGGCACCCCAGATGTGACTTCGATCCAGGGGCTATGAGCCCCATTTGCCACCACTCTTTGTCTCCTCCCTGTGATGTAGCTGTGTATCCAGGCTGTCAGAGATGGGCACAGTAACAAGTCCAGTATGTTTTGCATCAGGGTTCCGTGGTAAATTTGGTCAAACGCCTTTGACATATCTGCCAACAGTACTCTCACCATTGTTGGATTGGAGTCGGTTTCAGTGAGCCAGGTGTGCATTGCTCTAACTAAAGCCGTTGTGGTGCTGTGCTTGGGTAGATATGCATATTGGTTTTTGCACACGTTGAGCACAGTGGGCATGAGCTTTTTCAAGACAAATCTTTCTATTGTTTTCCCCACACAAGAGGTTAGGGAGATGGGACGCCAGTCTGAGATGTGTGTATGTGTGTGTGTGTGTGTGTGTGTGTGTGGTATCTTTGTGAGAGACAATGTGAGGGACAGTGTTCAGTCACACACACTCACACACACACACACACACACGCGCGCGTGTCTCGTCTGTTTCCTGTCAGCTGTTGTTTTTCACTCAGAGACCTCTGTCGCCAGGGATGTGTCATGTCCTGTCTGTCCACCATGACCTTGGCATAGAGCAA
Organism: Nansenia antarctica; assembly: GCF_963989245.1. Classification (NCBI taxonomy): domain Eukaryota; kingdom Metazoa; phylum Chordata; class Actinopteri; order Argentiniformes; family Microstomatidae; genus Nansenia; species Nansenia antarctica. Next base: position 39,215,737 of record NC_137690.1, read on the forward strand.
CTCTTAAAAGGGAGACAATCCAAGTGAGAGATTTGATCGGGTGATTTTCCTTCAAAGCAATCTACATGTTGGACAGTCATACAGCAACAATTGGAGTGTTGAAATGTCAGGGTTAAACATGATTTCCACTCCCAAAGTGTAACTTTTAACACCTTCTGATTTAAATGGTGTTCAGTCTTGGAATTATTTGTCAGAGTTGATCACATCAGTGGTAGCTAGGGATGGGAATTGATAAGATGTTATTGATAGCGATTCCATTATCAATTATCATTTCTGCTTATCGGTTTGATTCTTTATTGATTCCTGATCCCATCCCTCGTGTTAGCCCAACTCCACAGATGTAATTAAGTTCCGCCCACACATATTATTATATTCATTTAAACATGTTTTCAGTGTAGATACAGTAGCTTGACACTTTAGGGAGTGAAACTAAAGCCCAATTTATGCTTCTGCGTAAAATCGACGGCGTAGCCTACGGCGCACACCTCTCCAAAAATGTAACTACGCAGCAGTGCCTACGCAACCGTAAGCACTGTGATTGGTCCGCTTGGTAGCACATGATTCCGATATGATTCCGACTCTCTCGGAGACCAAAATGCGGAAGCCATGACAGAAATGTCATTTACTTTTTCTGTAATTACTTATTAATTGATAACCATTGTATTATCTTAGTTTAATGTCATGTCAATGCATCATAGAACTTTTATTTACAACAAGCATAACAAAAAGAAATCGCTATTATGCCGCTTTGAGCTCCGTTGAGTTCCAACGGAGCGCCCTATGGAAGCGTCAGGCACAGCCTTCCTATAAGGAGCGCGATTCACATTTACGAGATGTACAATCCTGTTTATTTAGAAATAAATGATTAGTTACAGGGAGCCCCATGGCTGTTCGTTGGGTTTAAATTATATTTATGATACATATTTAATGTTAAGTTATCTATAAGAACTGTGATTGGTCCGCTTGGTAGCGTCACATTCCGACTCTCTCGTAAATGCGGAAGTCATGACAGAAATGTCATTTACTTTTTCTGTAATTACTTATTAATAAAGATTTGAAAATGTATGATAACCATCTTATTATCTTAGTTTACTGTCATTTCAATGCATTATAGACATTTTCTTTACAACAAGCATAACAAAAATACGTTATTATGCCGCTATGAGTACACCGACCAACGCGACGCGGTCCGCGGACCAACGTAGAACTATAAACTTGGAGAGCCCTCGCGTAGGCTACGGCGTAGCCGCGCGTAAATTCGACGCAGGAGTATAAATCAGGCTTAACACTACCCACATAGTAGAAAATGTAACTCAGAGCTGTGTTATTTATCTAATCCCTTAGTGTTACTTTAACTGTGTTTTGCGAGTTAAAGAAGGAACTCTGGCATAGTGTTAAACATCAAATTATTTTGAAAGTGTTAATTTAACTCTGGAGAGTGTGAAGCTACAGTGGGGTGCAACAATTTGGGCACCCCTGATTTAAATTTCTGTTACAATTAATCTCCAAGTGATTCAAAGCAAACCTGAACACTAAATGCTACAAAGTTAAGCATGACACCTTTCTGCAAATTTTAAAGCAAGGCTTATTTTTATTTTTATTTTTTCAGAGTTTTTACATGATAAAAAAGGAAAAGGGCCCTGTGCAAAAGTTTGGGAACCCTTTTGGATTATTCTTTGTTATCTTTTTAGAAGATGATTACTAAGGCACCATGGTGATTTACTCGTTAGGGCTTCAATCACACTCTATATGTGCATGGATCAAGGACTTCCTGTCTGACCGCCCCCAGAGGGTGCGGGTGGGCTCCCACACCTCCACAGCCCTCAGACTCAGCACTGGGTCCCCCCAGGGCTGCGTGCTAAGCCCCATCCTCTACAACCTCTACACCTACGACTTCACCCCCGTCCACCCCAGCAACTCCATCGTAAAGTTTGCAGACGACACCACTGTGGTGGGCTGCATCTCGGGGGGGGACGAGGCGGCGTACAGGGATGAGGTGGAGCAGCTGGGCAAGCTGTGCAAGGTTAACAACCTGCTGCTGAACCAGTCAAAGACCCAGGAAATCATCGTGGACTTCAGGAGGAAAAAATATGAGGTCCAGCCCCTGCTCGTCGATGGAGGGAGTGTGGAGAGAGTCTCAACCCTCCGATTCCTGGGGGTGCACATACAGGATGACCTGTCCTGGAAGATCAACACAGCAGCCATCATCAAGAAGGCACAACAGCGGCTCTACTTCCTGAGAGTCCTCAGGAAAGACCACATCGGACAGGAGATGCTGGTGACCTTCTACCGCTGCGCAGTGGAGAGCATCCTCACCTACTGCATCTGCATCTGGTTCTCCAGCTGCACAGCCGCAGAGAGGAATGCGCTACAGAGAGTCGTGAGATCGGCCCAGAAGATCACCGGCGCCCCCCTCCCCTCTCTGGAAGAGCTGTACAACACACGCTGCCTCAGGAAGGCCTCCAAGATCTCCAGAGACCCATCCCACCCTGGGTACGAACACTTTGCTCGGCTGCCCTCGAACAGGCGGTTCAGGACCATGTTCGCAAGGACAAACAGACTGAAGCTCAGCTTCTACCCCAGGCCCTGAACACAGCAAAGACCTAGGTTCTAGGCCCTGGACAATCTTGACAATTTGATGGCAGCTACTAGATTGAAATCAAGTGCAACACTGAAACACAACTGTGAACATTTCAAACCTGCAAACTGCGACACTTTAAATGAATGTGCAATAACACTATGTGAAATATGACAACCCTCGGGTACATAAGGTTCAGAGATAGGAAATGTTAGAATAGGTATAGCATAGCATAAAGTACAGCACAGTGTTTTATTTGTATAGTATAGTATAGTGGATAGTGTACATAGCCTTTATTTATGTAAACCAGCTCTTTTCCCTTCTTGTTTTTAGTTTTTTTTCCTAGCACCAGGGGAGCCCCCCCTCCCAAATTTCGTTGTTTGGTACCTGTACTATATCAATGACAATAAAGACCATTCATTCATTCATTCATTCAATGAGTCAGGTGAATGTAATTCCAGGGTTGAACTATATATTCTGAAGTAGCTCCATGCCTTCTTCAGTATCCGATAGGGCTGGGTGCAAAAAATCGATTTCCCGATTCTGAATCGATCTTCATTAAATGAGCGATTTCTTCAACTTTCTTTTTTTTCTTCTTTTTTTTTTTGCTTGCAGCTTCAACCCGCAACGAGATCTCGTGGCCAGATCTCGCGCTACAAGAATTTATCATATCTCACGCAACGTGAGGTCTCAACACTAAAATCTAAAAACATGGCGATGGCAGGGACACTCAAGTCACCACCAGGCTTAAAGTCAGATGTCTGGGTGCATTTTGGATTTAAAAAATGTGACGATAGAGATGAGCTGGACTCAACAATGCTACATGTTATAGGGTTCCTTGAACCATTTATAGCATTAGTTCGGAGAATCTCTTTCATATTCAAGCAAAAAATGTATATTGTAACTAGATCGAATCGGAATCGAATCGAATCGTGAATCGAATCGGGAGCTGTGAATCGGAATCGAATCGTTTTGGGAAATCAGTGGCGATACCCAGCCCTAGTATCCGACTGCGGTGGCTGTTGTGTCTGGTGTTAAACACCATGGGTTCCTCTAAACAAGATAGTTCACTTCCACCATCAAGGAGAAGGCTACAAAAAACTCTCGCAACATTTCAAACTACCCATTTCCACTGTCAGAAACATCATCAGAAAATGTAAAATAAATGGAACAATTGAAATCAAGGCAAGATCTGGAAGACCAAGAAAATGTTCAGATAGAATGGCCCGAGATCTGGTGAGAAATGCTCAGAAGAACCCACACATTACTGCAAAAGAAATGCAAAAAAGAGTAGCAGACACCGGTATAGTTGTTCACAGGACAACAATACAGCGTACCTTAAACAACAAAGACCTATATGGCAGAGTTGCCAGACAGAAGCCTTTCCTACGACCTCAACACAAAATTAAGCATCTGAAGTATGCAAAAGAAAACCTTAAGAAACCTGAAGCCTATTGGAAAAATGTGCTTTGGACTGACAAAAGCAAAATTGAACTTTTTGGCCACAACCAAAGAAGGTTGAAAAAAGGGTGAAGCATTTGTAGAGAAGAACACCTTGCCAACTGTTAAGCATGGAGGTGGATCCAATATGCTTTGGGGTTGTGTAGCAGCTGGGGGTACAGGCAATATTGTGCGGGTGGAAGGAAGAATGGATTCCACCAAATATCAAGCCATTCTAGAGGCTAACGTTCAAAGGTCAGTCCAGAAATTGTAGTTGAAGAGAGGTTGGGTATTCCAGCAAGACAATGACCCGAAGCATACCTCAAAATCAACCATGAAGTACCTCCAGGAAAGACAGATTAAGGTTTTGGAATGGCCATCACAGTCCCCAGACTTGAATATTATTGAAAATCTGTGGAGAGATCTCAAGTGTGCATGCAAGAAGGCCAAATAATATTTCTGAGCTAGAGGTGTTCTGCCAGGAAGAATGGGGAAAAATTCCCAAAACAAGAATTGAAAGACTCTTAGCTGGCTACAGGAAGCATTTGCAAGCTGTTATAGTTGCCCGAGGAGGAGTTACAAAGTACTAGCTGACAGGGTTCCCAAACCTTTGCACAAGGCTTTTTTTCTTGTTTTATTATTTTGAAACTGTAAAAAGTAAAAAATAAAAAATAATCTTGCTTTAAAATGTAATGAAATGTGTCATGTTTAACTTTGTACCATTTAGAGGTTAGGTTTGCTTCTTTCCACTTAGATATAAATTGTAAAAGGCATTTTGACTAGGGGTGCCCAGAGTTTTGCACCCCACTGTATATAAACCATACAATCAACCATATGGGAGTTACTGTATATAAACCATACAATCAACCATATGGGAGTTACAGTTTTTTTTATGATTGCTAAGTCGCAGTGTTCAAATTCAAAACTGAAGTCACATTGTCAAAACTCTTCATACAGTCTGCATTACTAACATGCATCTTCATACAGTCTGCATTACTAACATGCATCTTGGCAAAACACTTCATACATGTCTCAAAAGAAGCTCGTTCAACCATACACTGGCAACAATGTTCACTCAGAAAGCATACACAGTCATTCATAACACTCTGACCTACAAAACCCTAACAACAGGGAGCATTGCATAGTTTGAATGATTTTCACAAGAATCAATATTTCATTATAACAATGGTTTGATTTATAGTAATCATAGACAGAATAGTTGACTGTACAACTGTAAAGTATTAGGCAATAAGAATGAATCAGAAACGCCGCAATTTGCTTCTATCCTTTAGTGGGGGGTTTTTCTCTGTATTTTTTCTGTATCTTTCAGTATATCAATTGATACTCTTCAATTCCAGCACCTCAGCAAAATAATTGAGTGCAAAATAACAGCATCTGCACACTCAAACACTGTGCAAAAAACTGTTTATTGCAAGCTTTCTGATAGAAATATGATTACTGCAAAAATGCACCAAATCATTCTCTTTTGAATGTGTTCTTCACAGTTTTGCACACAGTGTGTTAAATGTTGGAGAAATGTGTAAACACATTTGAGAAAAGTGTTGCAAATACATAGTGTTTTGCAGGTGGTGGAGTTTGAATGAGGGAAAAGTTCATGGATTTTGGAGAACGTGGTCATTGAATGCATTTTGTGTGAAAGCAACGTAACATGAGTCACTGTTTGGTCCACATGGACTTCTGTTTCGCTGACTGTATGAAGAGTTTTGACAATGTGACTTCAGTTTTGAACACCGCGACTTAGCAATCGTAAAAAAAACTGTTATTCAACACTGGACTTTTTTGTCCTGGAGCTCCTAGGCACGCACAGAAGAGGATACACACACAGACACACAGACACACACACAGACACACACACACACACAGACACACAGACACACAGACACACACACACACACACACACACTGAACTGTAGAGATAGGTGCATGCGTGCGCGCGTGTGTGTGTGTGTGTGTGTGTGTGTGTTTGTGTGTATGTATGTGGGTGTGTGTGGGTGTCTGTGTATGTGTGTGGGTGGTGGCCGGATGTGAAAGGAGCTGGCAGATTGAAGAGCTATTGTTACAGACCGGGAGAGAAGAGGGGAGGGAGGGGGAGAGAAGAGGGGAGGGAGGAGGAGAGGAAGAGGGAGAGAAGAGGAGTAGGAGGAGGAGAGGAAGGAGAAATGAGGAGAGGAGAGGAGAGGACATTCAGTGGGCATGAACATTACATAACACGGGTACAGTATGAGGTCATCCCACAGAGGCCAGCAGCAGAGGATTGTGGGTAGAGGCCCTATGCCTCCATATTTCATGAGCCTGGAGATGACAGGTGCTGAAGTAGGCAACTCAGATGCACGGTACAGTGCCCCATGGGATCTAGACCAGGTTTAGGTCATGGAAGGTACATGGGATCTAGACCAGGTTTAGGTCATGGGAGGTACATGGGATCTAGACCAGGTTTAGGTCATGGAAGGTACATGGGATCTAGACCAGGTTTAGGTCATTGAAGCTACATGGGATCTAGACCAGGTTTAGGTCATGGAAGGTACACAGGATCTAGACCAGGTTTAGGTCATGGAAGGTACATGGGATCTAGACCAGGTTTAGGTCATGGAAGGTACATGGGATCTAGACCAGGTTTAGGTCATGGAAGCTACATGGGATCTAGACCAGGTTTAGGTCATGAAAGGTACATGGGATCGAGACCAGGTTTAGGTCATGGAAGATACATGGGATCTAGACCAGGTTTAGGTAATTGAAGGTACAGTGCCTTTTGCGGTTGCTGCCATTCACGTTTTTTTTGTTGTGTTATAAAGTCAACTTAAAATTGAGGGCGGGGGCGGCTGTGGCACAGGAGGTAGAGTCGCCGTCTAATGATCACAAGGTTGGCAGATCGGCGGTTCGAGCCCCAGCTGGCCACATGTCGAAGTGTCCTTGGGCAAGACACTGAACCCCAAACTTGCTCCCAGTGAGCGGGCCAGCACCTTGCATGGTAGCTTGCTGCCATTGGTGTGTGAATGTGTGTGTGAATGGGAGAATGAGAGGCCGTTGTAAAGCGCTTTGGAGCAGCAAAAAAGGCGCTATATAAGTTCAGTTCATTTACCATTTAAAATTGATTAAATTAATAGAATTTGCCATCAATCCACACACAATACCACAGAAGTGAAAACATGTTAGGAATTTCTGTAAATTCATTCAAAGTGAAATACAGAAATACAGAAATACATCATGTCCATAAGTATTCAGACCCGTTGCTATGGCACACAAAAATGTCATCTATTATAATGCACTATTATAATGCAAGGATAATAGTTCATGTAATTTTGGAATGAATATCTTTGTTTTTATAGGGTCCATGAATAAATTCACTGAAATAAAAAAAAAAGCTTTATGGGGTAACTATATATAGTTCTCAAAAACTGTCACTGATAACAAGGTCATGTGATAAACAAATCTTCATAATTGGAGTGTTTGTGCAGGGATATTACTGCAATGTATGGTAAAACAGTTCAAACGTGTCATAACTGTTATCTCATAAATTAATCAAGGAATAAAGCATTGTGAATGCTTGTGCTGTATAAGAATACGATTAAAACAGGATAACATTAAGATTAAGATTAAGAGTTGGTGCACGTCTCCCCAAGGGAGAACAGAGCTCTGGGCTCTGGGCACAGGGTCAACCATCTTCGCCCAACCTGGAGCAGTAAGGGGGCAGTTAAGTGCCTTGCTTAAGTACACAACGGCAGTGGTAGGCACCCCAGCTCACATCATAATGGATACCAATGGACAGCAGGCTAATCATGGCCTTCTACTTGTTCAAGATCCAGAATGGTGAGACTAAAGTCCTGTTGTTGAGAAACCCTAGCACCTGTCAATCAAGTTGTGTCATCATTCCCCTGGTTTCTCTCTCCACATTCTAAGTGAAAACAGATCACCTGGTGACCCTCCTGGTGACCCTCCTGGGTTTGAGTTAGGTGACCCTCCTGGGTTTGAGTTTGAGATCAGAGTGCTAGCTCTCCCATGTGGCTTTGCGCTGTAACTTCAGTTAGGAGAGGGTTATCTCTCTTATCTCTCTGATATGCTTATCTCTCATTTGCCACTCTGAACCACACAGTTAACAAAACACTAAAAACAATTCTCTACATTTGGCGCAATCTTCCTTGCTAAAATCTCTTGTGTTCACATGGAAAACACCACCACCACCAAACACCACACACTGACACTCCTCATATGGGCAAACACCTATTGCTTTTGAATTAGCAATCATAGCTTTAGCCATAGAAGATGAACTCTCCTGTATTGGAGAACAGTGGATGCCAACTTGGCAGAGAGAGGTAAATGGACTGCACTTATATAGCGCCTTTTTGCTGCTACAAAGCTGCTCCAAAGCGCTTTACAACGGCCTCTCATTCACCCATTCACACACACATTCACACACCAATGGCGGCAAGCTGCCATGCAAGGCGCCGGCCCGCTCACTGGCGAGAGGTGTGATGATGAAGAAGTAGTAGGGGTAGTGGTGGTCTACCGAGAGCACATTAGTCTGTTCATTAGAACGTGCACATCCAATCATATCGCCGATTTTAAATTTTTCTTGTTTCTGGTGGGATTTGAACCGGTGACCTTCTGATCCATTCTTCCCCCCCATACAAAAATGGCAACGGCGATTTTTTTTATTGTGCATTAATTGTTTAGAATACATTGAGACTATTAAACATGTAGATAATCAGGGTATATACAGGAATCTTGAGGTTCATTTCAATACCTTTCTAAGACTTTTTAAAGACCTTGTCAATATTTTTCCAGACCTCACCGCCACTTCGAGCTGTAACCGTTTACATCAGTGACACCTTTAACTTAACAGTTTTAGTTTGCAATGGACTAGACCACTATCATACAACAGAATTTCCGGTTCACCTTAGTTTTTTAATAAAACGAATAAATTCACGAACTTTTACTAAACGTTTTTAGGACGCAAACTCTTTGGACAGAGTCTAATTCAGAAAAATACCTACAAAATTCAAGACCTCATAACATCGAGATAAGACTTTTTAATACTTATTAAGGGTCTTGATTTTCCCAAAATTTATTTATCAACTTTTAATACTTTTCAAGACACCGCGGATACCATGATAATGGAAAAGAAGCCTCCATCGCTCTCTCTTCCTTTTCTTTTCCCTCTTTTTCTCCCTTTTTCCTCTCTTTTTCCTCCCTTTTCTTCTTCCCCCTCTTGCACTTTCTTCCCCACCCTTAACAGTATTCTCACATGAAAGTTCTCCCCATCCACCTTCACTCAATCATCTACCTTCACTCACTCATCCACCTTTACTCACTCTGACAGGAAAAATGTATCATGGAGCCAAGAGATTCTAGATTGCATTGTTCCCAGAGATCTCCAAAACCACAGACCAGTGACAACTGCAGCTGTGCTGGATGGTGCTGTGCTTGTCCAAATGCTTCGTCCTGGAAGTGCCGTGACCATTGGACACTACTTTACAGATGTGTTTGCACCGTACATCCTTTCATGGTTTGCTTAGGTTGCACCTGATTGGTCTAAAAAATAATGCTACTAAAGGACACATGTAAAATTATGCAAGTAACTGGACCTCTTAAAACAATTTAAAATAAAAGATTTGGAAAATCACCTTGATGACACTTCATTTTTAATGGAATTTGTATATTTTACCCCAGATTGTCATGCTAAGAAGAAAACTATTGGGGTTTCATCCTTGTACAGTTTGACACCAAATTTGTAATTATAGCTATAACAGTAGCAAATATATGGGGTGTGGTAATTGCCAATGGGCTCTGATGTATTGTTGGCGGCCATTTTGAAAAAAAAGCAGATCTCACTTGTGTCTTTGGATAAAAGTTTTTCTATCACCCTAAGGTACTTGCATGCCAAAGGGAACATTTGTTGCATGAACTGAAGTCAAAAGTTGTTAACAGCCTCTACCATAAGTAGGTATGCGGACGACACTGCAGTATATGCATCAGCAAAAACAGCAGAGGAACAGACAGTCATACTTAAGAGTAGTGTTGTTCCGATACCGATACTAGTATCGGCATGGCCACCGATACGCACAAAAATGCTGGTATCGGTATCGGCGAGTACTACTTATTTTTTATTTTTTTTTATTTTTTTTAAGTACTAAAGTTATTTTGTTTGTAAATGTTCACTTGCTGTTGCACTACTACTACGACTGTTTAATATCTTAAATGGATATTGCACTGATTGGCATCTGTGAGAGCCACATTTCAGGTTTTATAAGGGGTTGATTTTCTTGTCACCATACCAGGTAGACAATAAAAAAAAGTTCTATAGCATTCACTCTCTGTTGGTATTTTTTCCTGTTTTACAAAGGTTTTGAGCAGTGCCAGACTAAGTGTTAGCAATAATTTTACATCGAGGTGAGTATGCGGCTCAAAAAACATGTTTTTTTGTTTTGTTTTTTCAAACGCCGTGGTATCGGATCGGTACTCGGTATCGGCAAGTACTGCACGGTCAGGTATCGGTATCGGTATCGGGATCAAAAAATTGTATCGGAACAACACTACTTAAGAGGGAGCTAAGCTCCATTTGAAAGTGGGTCCATGAAAACAAGATGGTACTGAACTTAGCCAAAACAAAAAGCATCATCTTTGGGTCAAATCAATCTCTCAGAGCAGAGCCAGGGCTTAGACTGTGTATTAAAGGAACATCTATTCAGCAAGTAAGAGAAACTACGTTATTGGGAATCACCCCTGATGACAAACTGTCCTGGTCAAAGCACATTGACACTATTGTCAATAAAATGGGCAAAGCACTAGCCGTAGTCAGACGATGGAGAAATCATCTTGCACCTGATCTAAGGAAACTGGTTGTTACTTCTCTGGTTCTGTCACAGCTGGTGGGCTGGGCCGGACGCGCCGGTGGTGGGTCGGGTGAGTCGGGTGTGTGGGGTCCCTCGGGGGAGGGAGGTGGGGGAGCCACGGCTTTGCACTGGTGGGCAAACTGGATAGTAGTCGCTCTACAACTAGAGAGCTGCAGGGGAATTTTTTCCCGGATGCACAGCGAACAGGTTTTTTACCCCTGCCTCCTACCGACACTGGAACCTGGACACTGAACACTGAACACTGAACATTACACTACACTGGACAATACACTGAACACTGAGCACTTTAGTTAGTTTAATGTTGGTTGTTGTTGAATGTAATGTCTTAAATGTCTGATTGTTTGATTAATTGATTGTATACACGGTGTTGCGTTTTTATAAAAACCAATAAAAAACACTGTCACAGCTGGTGAGCTGGACTACTGCCAGACAGTTTGGGCTAATACTACAAAGAAAGACCTGAGCAAACTACAGTTAGTACAGAACAAAGCTGCACGCTTTGCTCTACAGTGTCCATATAGAACTAGCATAGTATGCATGCTAGTCTCCAATGGCTAAAAGTTGAAGACAAGGATGGCCGCTGCACTTCTTTTGTCAACATGGAGCCTTTTACAGTCTAAAACTCCAGCAGATCAGTATACCAAAATAAATAATAACTTGGCTTCACATACCTATGTCACTAGACGAGTAACAGAACAGGTTTTCACTCCCTAAAGCTAATACCAATTTTCTTAGACGCACGGTGGGATACAGAGCCATGAAGTCATGGAACCTACTACCAACAGAAATTATAAACATGACAAGTAAACGTATGTTCAAAAGCAAATAGTGACCTGGGGTGGTCCAGTGGTCTAGCACTGCGGTCAACAGTGCACACATATGCCAGTGTTTCCTCTACATGCATTTCATCGTGGCGGACCGCCACGATGGAATTTCCTCCGCCACCATTCAGATTTCTCAACCCAAAAAAAAAAAAAAATTTAGGCCGCTTTTCAGACCTTCACAGCGCTAGACACACCCACAAGCGCTGAAACTGGACCAGTCCGTGTGTGTCGCGAGTATTGAACTTGAGGCTGCGTTCGTAAATTCGCTCTGAGAGCCCCGGAGCGCACACTGGGTTCAACGTCATAAAGGGACCAAGTCATTTGATTGGACAAGAGGCATTCCGTGAGTGCTGATCAGATTTCCAGAGCGTATTTACGAACGCGCCCTGGCTGTCACCCGAACACCGCGAGCTAGCGTAGTGTAGTGTAGTATAGGATGCGTAGTGTAGTGTAGTGTAGGATGGAGAGAGAGAGGAGAAGCCTCTCTATGTGTTACCTATGTCCAGTGTACTAGAACCACTCTAACAGGAGTGTTTGTCCGTGAATAACACCGGCTATGCCCGGGGTAGAAACACAAGACTATAGCTGGATAAGGTCTACAGGTCTACACGGTCATTTTAAGCCGTCGACCAGCCCTCTACGACCACGGGAAGTCATGTTAAAAGTGAAGATACTTCTGTTAAACTAAGCTAAGCTAAACATCGCTAATCGCTAACTCCCTCCTGGGCTTAAAGTGACAAGTAATAACGTTGTGAAAAAAAACGTCAGATCAGTGTTTTTGTTTTTATTGACAACGGAATTACATGCTGGAAAAACATGCAGACACAGACAATAAGAGACACACGGGAGAAGTACAGGAAAACATTTTATTTTTTTGGGCCATCCTCGAGTTTTGGCTGAAATTACGTCGTTGTTTTGAGCGCGCGTGCGCGTTTCATGCGCGTGCACGCGAAAACATCGGTCAGCACTACCCGCCACCATTGTAAAAATTCCTGGAGGAAACACTGTATGCCCATGTTGGCATGGGTTTGAATCTGGCCTGTGCCCTGCTGACATGCCCTCTCTCCCTTCTTCTCCTTACTGTCTTCACTGTTGCTGTCCAATAAATAAAAAAGAAGCAAATAAGGAAACACCTGGGTACAGCAAACTTGTGACACTAGATGGTGACGCACAGTAGATGGAAATGTGTAGTCCTCTCTAACATGGTTGTAATTGGTTCTATTTCTATGTAACTAGGTGTTTTATATTATGCCAAATGTAAAATTGCATAATGTATGATATATTTTAATGTTTGATATTTGTAATTTAAGTATGTTTTATATGTTATTTGTAATGTATGTTTTAAATGTGGACCCCACTAAAAGTAGCTCATGCCTATGGCTATACTGTAGCTAATGGGGATCCTTCCAATAAATAAACAAAAATAAACAAATAAACGTCCTCCAAGGGACAGACGATTGTTGTAAATGAACAGGATTTAATGTAAAGAAGTGTGAAACTGAAATAAACACAAAACCATACATCAGTATACTGTTATGAGGTTATGGGAAAGGACTGTATAAGGTGAATAGTTCAATGAGAGTATGCTCCATTCGCCCCTGGGGCGTCGATCAGGACACACATGACAGGAGATTGTCTTTGTGTTCAGGTTTCTTTTAGTGGATTCAGGCAGGGTACAGATCAGGCATGGGTAGGATGATTGCAAACACTACAATGGGTGTATGTGTGTGGTTCTGCAATAAACAGAAAGAGGTATTACAGTACACATGTTGTTACTAATCTGAATTATAACACCAACTTAAGACAGTACTCGAATAACAATCTCTGCGGCGTGAACTGCGCCAAACGAGCTTCATTGAAGAGCACGCAATAGCGGCGCCCATAGAAAGCACATGGCCAGACTAATTGCTAGTGCTAATATAGAGTGCAGAAAACGGCAGTATCCAAATCAACACAACAAATATGTACAACCTAAATACTGGGTGAAACATTGTACTTACAGTAGTTCAGTGACGCACATTGACACTCTAATGCTGCACAACGATGCTAACTGATTGAACACGAGAAACTTGTGGTACTTTCAACTTCTTCTCTGATCTGAATCAATGCGGTCCAGAATGCACTGCGCACTTAAGGTGGCAGGTGATATTACGCACAGCTTAGCTCTTAAGGTGGAAATGATAACCAAATATAATAATCATGAACTTAGAATATTGGAACCTTTCTAACAGTATACAATAGCTTACTCAAGCTGGTTAACATAACTAATTCGTTATTTTGTAAGAAGTTAAGGTAACCCTAAAACTATAATTTCTTTACCAAAATAATTAAATGTAAAATATAAGATGAACTAATCAGATAGGTATTACATAGAACATCGCATTTATGCTAATCAGTGCATCTTGTATAAATAATTATAGCCTGAATGCTAATCAGTGCATCCTGTATCAAAAAGAATAGCCTGAATGCTATCATTATAATGTGCTATCGTACATGCCACCAAACTGTGCAAACTGTAGTAAATATGCCGAAACACTTAAAGATAAACAGTATAACAATGATGGATAATAATTTAACTTACATTGCCACTCAAAGGGTTAGAAACTAAACAATGACTAACGATGGGGCAAGAATATTGATGCTGTAAAAAACGATAGTTTTAAACGATAGACTACATTTTCTTGTAGTCATGGAAACCAGGAAGTGCGGAGCAAGAAGCAGCACCGAACACCACTAGATGGCTAGGCGAAAGACTCTGAAGATAAAACAACTATGCCCCCTAGTGGCAGAAGAAGGACTCAAATAATACATGGAAACCGTTCCATTACAACATAACTACACATCATTTCTGCCAAGTCTCACGCAATCGCCGTGAGACTCACGCATTTCAACCAGTTCTCACGCTCTCACGCCGCATCTCTATTTCTCACTGTGAGAAATAACAATTGTTTTACGGGACTTTTATTTTTGAAATTCCTTGAAAGAAAGCTACCGGACATGAGTTTTGTGGCATCTTTCTGCACGGCGTTAACTTGAGTCTGCAATCGAAGCGGCAGGCGAGCGCTGATGGAAGAACCTGTGTTCACGCGAGCTGCAAGAACGTAGCAAGCAGTGTTGCCAGATTGGGCTACTTTTGGTCACACTGGACAGGTGGATTCGGCAGCTTTTAGACCGGTTGGGCTGGACATTGTCAATTCCGTCTGGCAACCGTGGTAGCAAAATATGTGCATACATTACAACATCGTATCTGGTAGCCTACTGGACTGGGTTGCACCAATATGGCTTAAGTCATTACTAAATGCAGGCATTTAGTGAAGAAATACGCTCCTCAATGTCAATCAAGAATTTAATGACAAAGATGAAGAAGCCCTGCAGTGATACAAACAATAGAAGCATGAACTGAGACAGTAGGCTAACTCTCACATGTGAATATAATACACTAATGATAATATAACAATATATATATATAATGTATAAAGTATAAGCAGGGTAAATGTATAATATGTAATTTAACCATAAACATTCGAATAACAGACTTACAGGAATTAGGTGGACAGCTTAATAGACAACCACCGTAACATGAACGTCTGAAACTAATCAACAATAATATGGCCGACTCCTAACTGAGCCGGACAGGATAACAAGCGAAATACTGCCACCTAGTGGGCGGCGGTATATCCTTCATCCCCCCCAGTCCGGAAAGCTATAAACTGAAATAGGTAACCGGACTCAGTCCCACGTCCAAAGGCCTGTTTCGGGCTCGTAGTGCTTGGGTGGCTCCCTTGTACGGCTAGGCCGCGTAGGACGGGGCAGCGACAGTGGCGACTGCGACACTGGAAGCGAGGCGTTCAGGGTGGCATCAGCGGGGACAGGGTCGCCCTGGGACCCGAGGCCAGGGGCCGCCTCACCAGCAGGCGCCGGCAAGGAGGAGCCCAGAGCCGGGCCACAGGGTCCATCCGCCGGCTGCTGGACGATCCCCTGGGGCACCACCGGGCACGGTTGGACAGATAGGGAGCGGTGTACCAGGGGCGTAGGTGGAGGGGACATAGCAGCTGGCTGCTGAGGAGCATAGGGGGTGTAGCCACGGAGGAACCGCCGGTTGCGCAAAGTCAGGCGTCCAGACCCATCAACCTTAACCCGATACTGATCGTGATCACGTGACTCCACCACCACCCCTGACCTGTCCCACTTGTTAGGGCTAGGGCCCTGCTGATTCTGGAGGAACACCCTCTCACCAAGTGCCAATGGGCGGAGTGGCCTCAAGTGAGCCTGCAGGGACTCGGCGGTACGGGACATCCGGGTCCGAAGGGCATCCTCCTTTGCTGCCCATGCTTGGCGCCAGAGCGGTCGGATATGTGGGTTCGAGAACTTCTCAAGCCTGTTGACGAAGGAAAGCGAACCTCGAAGGTGTTGACCAAAGATAATCTGCGCCGGTGAGAGGTTGCAGTCGGGGTCAGGCGTGTTGCGTAACTGTATCATGGCACGCAGAAAGCGGTCATGATCGAGACTGCCAGTGGGCCAGTGTTGGACATCAGGAGGCGCTTAGCAGACTTCACTGCAACTTCCGCTCTACCGTTTGACTGTGGGAAAGCAACAGAGGACACACAGTGTTTGACGCCCGACAAGCGGAGGAAGTCCTGTGTCTGACCTGCTGTGAACTCCGGACCACCGTCGCTCGAAAGTTCCTCCGGCACGCCAAAGGAGCCAAAGAACGCACGGAGGTGGCGAACCAGCCCAGCTGAGCCTCCCATATCAGTGCCTGCTGTGGAGCATAGGACCTCCACCCAGCCCAATAGCCGATCTCCGATAACTAGGTAGTGACGACCTCCATAGTCAAAGAAGTCAGCAAACACCGCCTCGAATGGGGTGGACGGTGGTGAGGATGGTAGGGGGGGCGTGGCTGCTTGTGACGGAGCGTTCCGGTTACAGTCCGCACATCCGTACCTGGCGGCTCGGATGTCCTCTGACATCCCTGGCCAGTAGACTATAGCACGGGCCTGT
This sequence comes from Nansenia antarctica, assembly GCF_963989245.1. Lineage (NCBI taxonomy): Eukaryota > Metazoa > Chordata > Actinopteri > Argentiniformes > Microstomatidae > Nansenia > Nansenia antarctica. The sequence goes on from NC_137690.1 coordinate 39,232,452, forward strand.
TGCCCCATCGCCGAGATCCCTTGGTGGGCGGCATGGAGGTGTCGAAGGACGCTGTCGCAGAGGGATGGAGGGACCACGACGCGGTCGTGATATAGCAGGACGCCGTCCTGTGCGTAAATTGACTCACAGACTGGTGATAGACTCGCCAGGGCGCGGTCGTTCATATCAACCCTGTCTCCATGTTCGATCAGGTGCAGAAGGTGGCTGAGGCATGCGTCACCTGCTGTTTCTCGTGCAAGGAGGGTCCAAGAGACGGCTCCGAGCTCTTGTGCATCGGCGCGGATGGAAGCCATTAGTGCTGACTCCACGGCGTCAGGCACGCCCGGCAATCCCAGTGAGAGGCTGTTCGCTGAGCCTGATGGAGACGGATGTCTTGAGGTTGCGTCAGCGGCATAGTTGCTCTTTCCAGGCAGGTGCACAATGTCGAAGCGCCATGAGAGGGTACGCTGCTTGAGTCTAAACAGGCGTGAGTTTGTTATCTCATCTAGCATACGGTCGCCAAAGATCTTCACCAGGGGCTTATGGTCGGTAACTACGACGAGGTTGTCGCTCCCCTGCGTGAAGTACCGTGCTTGCTCCAGACCCCAGGCCACGGCTAGGGCCTCTCTTTCGATGGCCGCATAGCGCTGCTCGGCCGGGGACAGGAAGCTTGAACCAGCGAGGGTGATTCTCCATCCTCCCGGGCAGCAGTCTGGTATGCCCGAGGCGCAGCTACAATGTTGTTGGAGCAGGAAGTAACCAATACCGCGCATGGACCAGTCAGGGCGGAGGCAGGTGTGCTTCTGCATGTCGTAGATCTCCACGCCCTCACGGATGGCTCCAACAATAGCACGTTTGGACGTTTGAAAGGCTTCCTCCAGTTCGGGTGACCATGAGAATTTACAGCGTGGGCTGAGGAATGGCTTGAATGGAGCCATCGTGTCGCGCAACTGGGCATAGTTCGACACCTGGTTAACAAGGCCGAACCAGCTCCTGACATCCGTCGTGGAGTCCGGGGTGGGGAAGTCTCGGATAGCGTCCAAGTACTTGGGGAGTGGCTCGATAGTAGTGTCCGACACCCTGAAGCCAGCAAACTCGACGTTCCTCTCCGCAAACTGAAACTTGTCCGGGTTCAACACAATGCCTGCCCGGCCAACACGAGTCAGGAAGTCGATGGTCCTCCACCAGTGCTGCTCCAGGTCGGTGTCATAGTGGATGGTGTCATTCACACAACGTTCCTTGCGCTCATAGTCCGAGAGGACCCCATCGAAACGGCGGTTGTAGCCATCCCCCGACGATAGGAAACCTTGTGGCACCCTGGTGTAGCGCCAGCGGCCAAAGGGCGTGATAAATGTGGTCAGATGACGATCCGATTCACGCAGGGGCACACTGTGGTAGCCATTCCAGGCGTCCGTGACAGTCTTCCAGGTGTCCTTTGGGATACGACGTCCGAGGTGGAATGGGGACTCGGTGGCGAACGTCTCACGTAGGCAGAACTTGTTGAGAGGTCAGAGGTCCACGGTCCTGCGGGGGTAGCCATTGTGCTTCCGAGTGACCACCATACGATGGCACCATGTCACTGGTTCGCCTCACAAGGGCCTCATCCCGGAGAAGGTCATCGTGGACTCTCTGCTGCCAGTGTAGAAGCACAACGGCCGCGGTGTGGCATGCTCTTGGTGTGGCTGCGGGGTCCACATGCATTTCAATGGGTGGCCCTTCCATGCACGGCAGCGCCCGATGAGGGCAAGTGTTGAATGTGGGTAGCCAATCCTTCATCCGGCTGTTGTTCTCTGGTGTGACAGTGAAAGGTAGCGCCGCAGGGCGTACCGGAGGGACCGTACGCTGGGGACATGAGCACTGGGCGCTGTGGGGGTTACTCGGGTCGCCGCAGCCGCCGTTGGTGGACCTCGTAGCATTGACGGACAGGGGCTGGTTTGGCGTGTAAGATCCACGCTTGTCGTTGGGCCCCCCTACGATGTCACCTGATAGGAAGTCCATAGACAAGAGGCCGAGGTTGAGCAGCGACTCGTAGGATAGGTACATGGCCCGGACTGAGCTGCTCACGTACACCATGGAGCGGCAGGACGCCACTCCACCGCTGCTGGAGGCTGTCGAGAGTCTAGCGAAGAATGCGCCTTCGACAGCTATGGGGGAGCGGTTGGCGGCCGACATGCTGAGATGGACGGGACGCAGGTCGTCACGTGAGAATCCGCAGGCAATGAACTCCTCTAGGGACCAAAGGTCCGACTGTGCACCAGTGTCCGCGATGGCGGATACCCTCGCCCTGTTGACCGAGCCACGGTCGCTGGTGCCTGCACTCGGTCCGACAGGCATGTCAACCGAGATAGTGATCAGCGCTCGGGGATGGTCTCTCAGCCTGGCCCTTCTCCATTCGCCCTTGGAGAAAATGTGGTGCTCAAGTCTGATGGGAGTGGGGGCGTGGCGTTGGTGGTGACTCCCACGACGTCGGCCAGGGCGGGCATCAGCCCCTTGCGTCGGCGGGCCCTATAACAGTCAATACAAAGCTGGTGGGGCTTGGTATTCCATCCGCGAGATCCCTCTGTGAAGACATTAAAGGTTCTCTTACACTCTGGGCACGGGGCTCGTTTCGCCACGTCCGCTGGGCCTGGGGTTGGGGTGGGGCTCGCCTGTGGACTCTTTTTTAAGCGCTGGAATGACGACATGGCCGAAAGGGCAGATGACGGGAGAGCATTGCAGGCCATCTCTTTATTTTCAACGAGTGCAACCACGTCATTCACTGGCATTTAAGGATGTCTGGCGTCCCTAGTATCTCTCTGCGAATGTCCGAATCAGAGATACCATTGACTAGAACGTCGCGGATGATGTGGTCGGTATAGTCCACATCCTCGCCACACCCACATACTGTAACGTAGGCGCATGTCTCCGCTTTCCCCTGCACTCTGGCAGTGAAGGCGCAGAATGTCTCATCACGCACCTGGCGTAACTGGAGCAGCTCGGTGCGCAGGACACATGTGGCGACTGGAATGACTGCTAGTGAACGCAAGGCGGCAATTAGGTGTGGCAAAGGTTCGGAAGTGGCGTTGGGGTTGACTTTCAACAGGCTGTCACCAAGTTCAGGCCCAGCGCACTGAAACAACTGGAAAGGGGCCTCGGCGGCTCCTATGCCTGAGCCAGTGCAGAAGACGTCCCAACGACGGATGAACACTTTCCATTCCTCAATTGATACGCCTACATCGACTTTAGGCCGATCCAGTTTCGGGCCTCGGGGGGCCGGCGCAGCTGTGACAGGCGATGTGCTTTGATGGGCAAATCCATGATTAGTCAACAGGGCAACGGCGAGTGCTTCAGACACGTCTTCAGTTCCGAAAGCGCAGCCAGGGACAGAGCATACAACGACGACCATGGCTGCCTGGCTTCTTCATGAAGAAATACGCTCCTCAATGTCAATCAAGAATTTAATGACAAAGATGAAGAAGCCCTGCAGTGATACAAACAATAGAAGCATGAACTGAGACAGTAGGCTAACTCTCACATGTGAATATAATACACTAATGATAATATAACAATATATATATAATGTATAAAGTATAAGCAGGGTAAATGTATAATATGTAACTTAACCATAAACATTCGAATAACAGACTTACAGGAATTAGGTGGACTGAGTTGATTCCAAGTGTGGCATTTGCATTTGGAAGCTGTTGCTGTATACACACAACATGCAGTCAACAGAGCTCTCAATGCAAGTGAAACAGGCCATCCTTAGGCAGCAAACACAACCACAAAATCCATCAGAGAGATTGCGGGAACATTAGGAGTGGGCAAATTAACTGTTTGGTACATTCTGAGGGAAAAAAAAGAACGCACTGGTGAGCTCTGCACCACAAAAAGGTCTGGACGTCCATGAAAGACAAGAGTGGTGCATGATCACAGGATCCTTTACATGGTCACAACATCCAGCCAAGTGAAGAACAGTCTCCAGGAGGTAGGCATATCATTATCCAAGTGTACCATAAAGGGAAGACTTCACATGAACAAATATGGAGGGTTCACTACAAGGTGCAAGCCATTCATAAGCCTCAAGAATAGAAAGGCCAGATTAGACTTTGCGAAAAAACATTAAACCTGTACCAGAATGATGGGAAGAAAAAAGTATGGAGAAAGCTTGGAACGGCTCATGATCCGACGCATACCATATCATCTGTAAAAAACGGTGGAGGCAGTGTGATGGCATGGGCATGCATGGCTTCCAATGGCACTGGGTCACTAGTGTTTATTGATGATGTGACAGAAGACGGAAGCAGACGGATGAATTCTGAAGTGTTCTGTCTGCTCAGATTCAGACAAATTCAGCAAAGTTGATTGGATGGTGCTTCACAATACAGATGGACAATGACCCAAAACATACTGTGTAAGCAACCCAGGACTTTTTTTAAGGCAAAGAAGTGGAATATTCTGCAATGGCCAGAGTCAATCACCTGATCTCAACCCAATCAAGCATGCATTTCACTTGCTGAAGACAAAACTAAAGGCAGAAAGACCCACGAACAAACAACAACTAAAGACAGCTGCAGTAAAGGCCTGGCAAAGCATCACAAAGGAGGAAACCCAGCATTTGGTGATGTCCATGTGTTCCAGATTTCAGGCAGTCATTGCCTGCAAAGGATTCTTGACAAAGTAATAAAAATGAACATTTTATTTATGATTATGTTAATTTGTCCAATTACTTTTGAGCTCCTGAAAATAGGGGACTGGGTATAAAAATGGTTGCAATTCCTAAACGTTTCATACAATATTTTTGTTCACCCCCTTGAATTAAAGCTGAAAGTATGCACTTCAATTACATCTTGATTGTTTCATTTCAAATCCTTTGTGGTGGCATACAGAGCCAAAATTATGGAAATTGTGTCACTGTCCAAATACTTCCGGACCTAACTGTATATAAATAAATGAATGTCAATGACCCCAGGTGTGGGACTTTATTAGGTCAAACAGAAGGCAAAGGACTTGGTGGAGTCAGGCAAGGGTCAGGCAATCATCGTTGTAATCCATGGAGCAGGGCAGGAACCGTGGTGCAAGGTGCTGGGCTGGAGGTGTCCATGGTGCTGAGTGCCCACTGATGAGCTAAATAAAACATTCTATTTCTGATGAGTCAACAGCACTAGGGCTCCTTCACAAAACCCTTACTGGAATCGTCATACACTCTGTGAATTAGTCTTTACTTTCTGATGAGTCAACAGCACTAACCCCATCCAGTGCGACATGTAGATAGCATATATTTAGAATATGTAAAATGCAAACACCAGAAATGCAAGAAAGTTTATGAGGTATACCAAATGGAATTAATAACAAGCGTTACAACCCTTCTGTCTAGAGTAAAATAAGGGCCTAACAGGGTAGAGTGCAGAATGTACAGGTGTGTTGCAACACAAATGCCAAAAAGTGTACAAGGGATCAAATCAATTCAAGTTTTATTGGTATAGCGCATCTCACAAGATGCGACTCAATGCGCTTTACGTAATGACAGATGTTCAGTGTCCAGTGTAGTGTAGTGTTCAGTGTTGTGTCCAGTGTCCAGGTTCCAGTGATAGCTTGGTCAAAAGGACGCAAGGGTAAAAAACCTGTGCACTGTGCATCCAGGAAAATTCCCCTGCAGCCCTCTAGTCGTAGAGCAACTACTTACCAGTTTGCCCAACAGTGCAAAGCCGCAGCCCCCACAACCCCCCCGAGGGACCCCACACGCCCGACCCGCCCCACCACCGGCACACTTGGCCCAGCCCACCAGGCTCAGACTATCATAGCCCTGCACGAGGCTAGCCGGGTCAGGTGCACCAGCGGCAGAACAGACCAAGCACGCAGGCCGGCCGGGGGCCCCCGAGGAGAGGCCCAGGGAGCCCGGCGCACGGCAGGCAAGCAGGGGCGAAAAACCTGTACACAGCGCCTCCAGGAAAAGTGCCACTAGACCTTAGGGGTCTAGCTGATGTGTATCTTATGAGTGATAAATCATTGCTGTTTGCACTTTATCGCCAATGCTCTTTTAACATTGTCTCTATGGTCTTTCAGCTTCCTTTTTTCTTCTTCGCTCAAATTTTCGACCATATCATGGTCAAACAGCTTCTCACTGTTGAGACAAAATGTTATAAAGAAGTGATTAATAAATCATGTAAGAAACTCACATGCATCAGTGGTTGCAAACTGTCATGGAAATTCTATTAGCACTCTCCAGCTTACCTCAAGTCATACTGTGGTCCAAATGTATACATTTCCATGGCTTTCTTATTGGAAACACAGTCCACAGATAATTTAAAAAACAAGAATTAGACATAAATAGGGGGGGATATAAATAAAAATAGAATAGAAATACATTAACTGTACATAGGTCATAACTGTATATAACTGTATATAATTATCTTTGTTTTGTCACTATTTGTGTTCATTAATCATATTTCGAAATTCTCACCTGAGCTGTATTTGCCATTGTCCTTTAAAATCTCGCGGTACTCTAACGTCCTTTAGAATCTCGAGGTTTCTCGCGGTTACTTCTGTGATGACGCGCTCGAACCAAATATGGTTTTCATGCGTCCGGGTGTCGCTACACCGGACGCAGCTGGACCCTTCTCACCAGAGCTGCTGCCTGTGAATTTAATGTTTATTTCTCTACCATAAGCCGCCTCGATCTATTGATGCAGCCGATACAGCAGCTCCATAGTGACATCTGCTGGTCAGGTCGTGGTATGGCAGCTGTATCGACTGATTGAAGTCAGGAATTGAAGTCAGCAGCAGGCGGCGATGGCGCGGGCCAGCCACGACGCCCTGATGGACATGGCCCGCGCCCAGGCCGAGGACCGGGCGGACCTCCGGGCCATCATCCGCGACCGGGAGGGTAACGGGGACTACGGCGTGGCAGGCGGTGGGACCCGAGTCCGGATGTTGCGGATGACGGAGGGGGACGACCCGGAGGCGTACCTCGAGACGTTCGAGGGGGTGGCCCGGAGACAACGGTGGCCAGAGGACGAGTGGGCCCACCAGCTCCGGCCCCTGCTGATCGGGGAGGCGCAGCTCGCGCTGGCGGGTCTCCCGGCGGCCAGCCAGGCCGACTACCCGACAGTGGTCAGGGCCATCCGGGACCGGCTCGGGCTGAGCCCGGAAGAGCACCGGCGCCGGTTCCGTGCCCTGACCCTGGAGGCCGGCGGGAGGCCGTTCCTGTACGGCCAGCGGGTGCTGGACCAGGCGCGGCGGTGGCTGCAGCCCGAGGAGAGATCGGCGGCGGAGGTGGTGGAGCAGGTCGCCCTGGAGAGGTTCGTGGGGGGCCTACCGGCACGGACCGCTGCCTGGGTAGCCTACCACCGGCCCGCCAACCTCACCACCGCCATCGGGCTGGCCGAGAACCACCTGCCCTCTCCAGACACGGGGGTGGCGGGACCCGCCGCGGTCCCGGGCCCAGCTCCCCGCCGCCAGGGGGGGGGGGGGGCTGCCCGGACCGGACCCGTGGCGGAGACACAGCGTGAGAGGCCGATGGCCGCTCCCCGGGGCGGGTGGCCGGAGGCAACGCAGGGGCCACCCGAGGTGCCGCTGCCGGTGTTTCCTCCGGTGGGAGATTTTCCCCTCAAACAGTCTCGTGACGCTACCCTACGCTCAGCCTATGACCAGGTGATGGTGATTGATGGTGCACGGGTACAGCCAGACGCGGCGCTCGCTCCCCCATATTTTACGTTGGTTAGGGACAGACTATATAGAGTGAGTCGTGACACTCGCAGGGAAGAGGATATCACCACAGTTACTGGTTCCCCGGGGCTGCCGGGAATCGATATTCCAGGCGGCACATTATAACCCCATGGCGGGCCACCTAGGATATGATAAAACACTTAGTCGCATAATGGACCGATTCTACTGGCCGGGGATACGGGCGGAGGTGCGCCGGTGGTGCGCCTCCTGCCGCGAATGCCAGCTAGCCAACTGCTAGCCAACAGCTGGGCCGTCCCGCGGGCGCCGTTATACCCTCTCCCCCTGGTTGAGGCCCCGTTTGACCGTATTGGAATGGACATTATCGGCCCATTAGAGCGATGTGCACAAGGCTATCGGTTTGTGTTAGTCTTGATAGATTACGCAACCCGATACCCCGAGGCAATTCCCCTGCGCTCCATCTCAGCGAAGAGTGTGGCGCAGGCGTTGTTTCAGGTCACCTCCCGGGTGGGGATCCCGAAAGAGATCCTCGCTGACCAAGGTACCAATTTTATGTCACGCACCCTCAAAGAGCTGTACGGATTATTGAATATTAAAGCGGTCCGGACGAGCGTGTACCACCCGGCCAGCGATGGTCTGTGCGAGCGGTTCAACCGGACGCTAAAATCAATGATCCGTAAGTTCGTTCACGAGGATAGTCAAAATTGGCACCAATGGCTAGCCCCCCTGTTATTCGCGGTGCGGGAAGTCCCCCAGGCTTCCACTGGGTTTTCCCCATTCGAGCTCTTATATGGGCGCAAGCCTCGCGGCGTCCTGGACCTCATTAAAGAAAGCTGGGAGGAGGGGTCCAGCGACAGTAAAAATGAGATTCAATACGTCTTGGACCTGCGTGCAAAGCTCCACACGTTAGGGGTTATATCACGGGAGCATTTGCACCAGGCCCAGGAACGACAAAAGCGCCTGTATGACAGGGGGTCTAAGCTGCGCATCTTTGCACCGGGAGACAGGGTCCTTGTACTACTGCCCACTTCCAGCTCTAAATTACTCGCCAAGTGGCAAGGGCCGTTCGCGGTCACACGGCGGGTGGGGGAGGTGGACTATGAGGTGGTGCGTTCGGATCGGGGGATAGCACGCAGATATATCACGTAAATCTCTTTAAAAAATGGACCGAGGTGATCCCTGTCGCGCTGGCTACGCTACTTCCCGAGAGGGATGAGTTCGGGCCGGAGGTCCCAAAGTCTAAAATTAGTACCCCGGCCCACTTAGGAGACCATCTTTCGGCGGCCCAGCGAGCGGACGTGGCCGAGTTGCAACAGAGGTTCGCTGACGTGTTTTCCCCCCTACCCGGGCGCACCACGCTGATAGAACACCACATAGAGACGCCACCGGGCGTTACGGTGCGTACACGGCCGTATTCATAGCTTTCAGTCACGTGGTTTCTTCCCTAGCAACCACCGACGCTGACGGCGTCCTAACGATTCCCACCGAAGTTGGGCGCAGTTGGGCGCTCCGCCACGCCCCCAGCAGGCTCGCCACGCCCCCAGCGGGCTCGACGCGCGAAACGGCATACATTTTGCCGTCGCCACGCCCCCAGCGGGCTCGCGCCCAGCGGGCTCGACTGCGAAACGGCATACATTTTGCCGGACTGCATACATTTTCACGCACTGCGTCGCTATTTTAAACATTACCGTTTCAATCAACCACGTAATATGTCACTGTCAGATATTTATTCACCAGAACTAGTAAAACAGAGGTAGAGGACAACAGAGGGGCCAGAAAAGTGAGCTGTAAAAAAATATTCCCTGACCTCTCTTAACGAGACGAGCGATAAGTTACATTAAATTACAATATCAGAGCATAAAAACATCACAGGAGAGACATGGCAAATGTGCGTCCATGAGTGTGAGTCCATCCCACCATGTTCTGCCTATGTATCCTCTTGAGGATAAAACATGTGAGATCAGGTTTTGTATAGATTTGTAAAAATGAACATTAGAACCTGAAATGAACTGATTGAAAAGAACCGATTGATATGAACAGATTGAAGTAAACAGATTGACAATAGCAGGCCTATTAAATACAATGGCAGTCAAAACTGTCCTTTTGAGCCGTCTTTGGGTCTTCAATATATACAAAGGGGTAGAGGAGCACCAAAATATTATGAATGAAAAAAACGTTATTGTCGCCAATGGGGAAATTTTGTTGTCAAACAGCTTAGTAGGGCAGACAGAAAACATTCAATAAATAATGTGTGAAGGCGTTTCATCAGTGGGGAGCATATCGCGATGAGAGGAGCTCCAGCAGAGGAAGTGGTCATCCTGGCACACACTTCTCCACACTTGGTGTTGTACTCCACCACCTGTCGTTCCAGAGCTTCCAGCATAGAAGGGCCTTGCTGTGCACCATACTCTCCCCTGCACACCTTTTGGAAGAGTCTGAACAAAAAAATGTTAGCCAATAAAGTTATAATATGCATGCTGTATACCGTTTCAAACTATACATCCCACTCCACTGCTCATATGTGTTCAAATGTGTGACACATACACAACCATCATCAACATAGTATTATACAGTCTCAACCCCAATCATGTGAGGGGTCTTTTGACAATACATACATAATAACTACAATATGATCTTAAAAAAAAGGTGCACCTTTGGACAAACTGGAGGTCTGGGCAGATCTCTCTGTTCGCTGAGGCATGGACATATCTCACGCCAAAGTAATGGAGAGCGTAAAATAGAGGTGTAGAAGATAGTGCAAGCTGGGTGGAGTGGGTGGAGAAGTGTCTTAAGAATGATTTGTGACAGAATGCTACCAGAATTCTACCACCAATAGTGAAAAGGAAAGTTTACACGTGGTGGCATTGTCTGACAAATAACTAAACAAGAGGCAGAGCTTGGTTTTGGACATGGCAGATAGGAGACAAGCTGGTAGGGGTAAGGATGCTGGAGATAGAGCTGAAGGAAAAGGCGGAGGCCTAAAAGAAGGTATATGGTGTGGTGAGGGTGGACCTGCAGATGGTTGGAGTGAGAGAAGCTGATACAGGACAGTTTAAAATGGAAAAAAATACTCTGCTAACGAGGATGAATATAACAACATGATTATCAGCGTACAGTAGACCTGCATACATCTCTCCGCTAATCCGCCGCCTTAGAGGCTGGCACTGTTTCAGGGTGAGAGACATTGTGGCTGGACAGCATGTGTTTTTAGATGAAGGTCTCGAATTGGCCGTCATAGACCTCACATCAACATGGTGCTGACACTTGTAGTCCACCTAAACAAAACATTATATTCACTATATAAACGTAAAGTGGAAGGAGTTGAGAACCTATGTGAATGCCATCCGCCTGATACGTGACTGTTTGGAGCAGGCACAAGACATTTTAACTGTTACCCTGAAAAGAACGCGCATATTTTAACTTTAGAAACGTTGATAAATGAAACCTACGCGGGCGCAGCATAAGTGCGGCAGTCTTGCATCGACATCTTGCAGCGAGGCATCGACATCTTGCAGCGAGGAAAGAGATGCGCAGCCTTCAATTGAGGATATTCCTCCACGTTTTCCCTGACATCTGAGCACACACTGACCTGAGTGCGCGCAGCCTGGGGGGCGGAGCCCGCTGGGCGTGGCGAAGCCAATCGTTAGGACGCAGCCCGCTGGGGGCGTGGCGGAGCGCCCAACTTCGGTGGGAATCGTTAGGACGCAACCTGACGGGCAAAAAGTATCATAGCAACATCGCTCAACATGGCTGCCTACTATTTAGACCACCTCACTCATGAAGAACTATCAAGATACACGACGGTGATAGGAGTGGAGGATTGACACCATTCAAATAGTGTTGGATTCCCTGTCTTCTACTCTATCCGGACACGTTGGAATTATTTTCCTAACCCCCGGAGAATCAAAGTTATTGACCTGCAAAGGGTGCCTCCTTGACCGGCTTTTCCCGTGAATAACACCGGTTATGGAGGTGGTACAAACATAAGACTATTATTGCTAAATTCACCATCAGTATACGGTCATTTTGAGCCCTTAACCACCGCGCTGACACCCCGAGAAGATACTTTTAATATGAAACTCGATCAACCGGGCGTTCACCGGCTGCTGGACGAAACTCCCACCTCCCGCTGTCAGCGAGGCGAGGGAATATTTATATCCGGGAATTCGCTCCTTGCTGTGTCCACGGTGATAGGAGTGGAGGATCGACTCCATTCAAATAGTGTTGGATTCCCTGTCTTCTACTCTATCCGGACACGTTGGAATTATTTTCCTAACCCCCGGAGAATCAAAGTTATTGACCTGCAAAGGGTGCCTCCCAGTGGCGGCTGGCCGATAGAGGGCGCTGGGGCGCCGCCCCCACCTTCACTTCCTAGTTGCGATTTGAAGAAGAAAAACATTGTTTATTCACAAAATGCGGCTGATATTCTGTCGGCGCCTATCAGCATTCATTAAAAATCCTCCAATACAATAAACATTTTTATCTGTGTGTGTGTGTGTGTGTGTGTGTGTAAAACTCACTGTTAAAATACATAGGGGAGAACGCGGGGCGCCGGTCAATTGCAAGTCTATGCCAGGACGAATACTTTTCGCGTACACGTGAGCTGTAGCAGCGCTCCAATTGGCTGTCTCTATTTCTTGGCCAGGGCGCACAAATGTGCGTCCTCCTGAATCTCCGGTTGTATTGCAGACAATGCATTAAGCTGAGGACTCCCGACTTCCGGTTTTCCGGACTTCGGGCTTCCGGAGTATTTTAAATGAACATTCGTAATGTCTGTCTCTGATGTTCATGGTCAATTAAATCAGCCTATTTTGTGCAACTAATAATGTTCCCGCTAATGGGTTAACCAAGCAGCCTCGCACCTAACGTGCAAGCACCTATCTTCGAACTATTCATAGCAATATGCGCGGAGCAAGGCGGAGGTACGGGTAAACACGGCTCATGTTCTGTCATCAAAGGTAAGGGTTGGTTTTCTTTAACTCAGCTGATGCATTGTTGTGTTTCTGACATGGTCTGGTTGTGTTTCTGACATGGTCTGGTTGTGTTACAGACATGGTCTGGTTGTGTTTCTGACATTGTCTGGTTGTGTTACAGACATGGTCTGGTTGTGTTTCTGACATGGTCTGGTTGTGATACAGACATGGTCTGGTTGTGTTTCTGACATGGTCTGGTTGTGATACAGACATGGTCTGGTTGTGTTTCTGACATGGTCTGGTTGTGTTTCTGACATGGTCTGGTTGTGTTTCTGACATGGTCTGGTTGTGTTTCTGACATGGTCTGGTTGTGATACATCATTGAATGTGTTGACCTGCTGTGATGTGTTGACCACCATCACTCTCCATCATCATCCATCATGTGTCTATGAAATAGATAGTACTGTACTACTGACTGCAGCATTCATCTCTGCTCATTGATGTAGCCATGTCACACAGACACATAGTACACATATTCATCTGCTACCTTTATTAACCTGAGTGTAGCTGTGAGGCCTGTACTAGCCTTGTTGACTAGACTTCCTCCTTGTCTGACACTGGGTATTGGACCGTACCGACGTCCATAGACCGGTCACTCTTCCACCTCAGTGTCTGTAGTTGACAGGGTAACTTCTCCATGGCCCACACGGTCATTTTAAGGGTGAAAGTTGAAATTATACAATGGTTGTAACGCCAGTGCGTGTTTTATGCGCGTGCACGAGGAAAAAAAATCGTGCACGCAGAAAAAATCGAAAGAGGACCCCCCCGCCACACTGCTGTGCCCCACCCAAAAATGTTTGCACCAGCCGCCACTGGTGCCTCCTTGACCGGCTTTTCCCGTGAATAACACCGGTTATGGAGGTGGTACAAACATAAGACTATTATTGCTAAATTCACCATCAGTATACGGTCATTTTGAGCCCTTAACCACCGCGCTGACACCCCGAGAAGATATACTTTTAATATGAAACTCGATCAACCGGGCGTTCACCGGCTGCTGGACGAAACTCCCAACTCCCGCTGTCAGCGAGGCGAGGGAATATTTATATCCGGGAATTCGCTCCTTGCTGTGTCCACGGTGATAGGAGTGGAGGATCGACTCCATTCAAATAGTGTTGGATTCCCTGTCTTCTACTCTATCCGGACACGTTGGAATTATTTTCCTAACCCACGGGAAATCAAAGTTATTAACCCGCAAAAAGTGGGTTTTGCCCGTGGGTTTTGCCCGCAAAAAGTGCCTTTTGCCCGTCAGGTGGGCGTTTCCACTATGCTGTGACGTCACATGAAAGCTATAAATAGGCTGCCGGCTCACAAACGCGACGTGGTGAGCCGGGAATTAGAGGCAATGCTGGAACTGGGCGTGGTAGAAGAGTCCCACAGTGATTGGTGCAGCCCTATCGTGCTGGTGACCAAGCGAGATGGGGCTGTACGGTTCTGTGTGGACTACCGACGGGTGAACGCGGTGTCTAAATTCGATGCCTATCCAATGCCCAGGGTCGACGAGCTCTTGGACCGGCTTGGCGCGGCTAAATTTTATACGACCCTGGACTGTACGAAGGGATACTGGCAGATTCCACTGTCGCCAGGGTCCCGTGAGAAAACAGCGTTCTCCACCCCGCGCGGTCTATACCAGTTCACCGCGCTGCCGTTCGGGTTGTTCGGGGCCCCGGCTACGTTCCAGCGGCTCATGGATCGTATCCTACGGCCGCACTCTGCATATGCAGCGGCCTACCTCGACGACATCGTGATTTACAGCGATACGTGGCCGCAGCATATGCAGCGGGTAGCGGCCGTGCTGCAGTCGCTGGGGCGGGCGGGGCTCACGGCCAACCCAGCGAAGTGCGTGATCGGGCGGGGGGAGATCCGCTTTCTGGGGTACGTCCTGGACGGTGGGGGAGGTGCAACCGCAGATAGACCGCTGCGGTCGCCGCCGCCCCGCGGCCCGGGACCCGGAAGGAAGTGAGGCGGTTCCTGGGACTGGCGGGCTATTACCGGCAGTTCGTGCCGGGGTTTTCGGAGCTGGCCAGCCCCCTGACCGAACTCACCCGGAAGGGTGCCCCAGACCCGGTCCAGTGGTCGGAGCCGTGCCAGGTGGCGTTTGAAGGTATTAAAGCGGCTCTCTGTGGTAAAACTGTCCTGTATGCTCCTGATTTTAACATCCCTTTTTCCCTGCAGACGGACGCATCGGATAGGGGGCTGGGAGCGGTGCTGACCCAGCAGGTGGAGGGAGCCGACCGTCCGGTGCTGTACCTGAGCCGCAAGTTATCGGAGCGAGAGGGCAGGTACAGCACGGTGGAGAAGGAGTGCCTGGCCATCCGGTGGGCGGTCGGCGCCCTGCTGGGGCGCGCGTTCACCCTCTACTCCGACCATGCTCCCCTCCAGTGGCTCCACCGTATGAAGGACTCTAACGCGAGGATCACACGCTGGTACCTCGCGCTGCAGCCCTTCAATTTTACGGTGGTGCATAGGCCTGGGGCGCAGATGGTCGTGGCCGACTTCCTCTCCCGTGATGGGGGAGTAGGCTGGCGGCCGGGCCTGGGGCGCAGATGGTCGTGGCCGACTTCCTCTCCCGTGATGGGGGAGTAGGCTGGCGGCCGGGCGTGCCCGGCCTTGATCTGGTGGTGGGGGTGTGTGGGGAACATGGCGCGTTCCGACCTGCAGGGGGAGCCACAGGACGGTTGGTGAAGGGATGGGGGCGCAATTGGCACCGGCTGATGCCAATTGGGTCCTCATCAACGTGCGCTCTTAATGTGTTGCTTTGTTTCCCCCCGGGACCCAGAGTAGGACGCAGTGAGCGGAGAATCAAGGAAGCGGGGAGAAAGCAGCGGAGAGTCAGATACGGAGACGTCGGAGAGCGCTGCAGGAGAGCCGCGACCGGAAGGGTCGGGCAGCGAGCGAGCGGGGACGTTCTCCCCTGAGCGAGGCTCAGACAAACCTGACTCCAAACCTGTGTGCTGCGCAAATAAAACCCGTTCTATAACCGCCGGATCATATTGTCTGTCTCCCTCTGTGCCCGAACCTGTTACAACCGTAGACACTGGAGAAACAGAGAAACAGTACAAGGGTGGCAATAGAAGTTTTAGGAGGGACAGTAAAGGGGAACTGCTGGGGGGCAATAGATGTCTCAGGAGGAGCAGTTAAGGTGTAACCTGAAGAGATGGGTCTTCAGTCTCTGACAGAAGATGGGTAGTGACTCTGCAGTTCTGACAGTCGTGGGAAGCTCATTCCACCAGCGGGGAGCCAGTGTCGTTTCAATGTACCTCCATTCCAAGCTCTATGAGTCATTCCTGCAAATGTATAGCCTACATTCCACCTACCTTGCCTGGTAGGTGCACCAGCAGCACCAACCATGTTGGGTGCATCAGGTGTAGTTTCAGGGTGCTTCGCTCTGAGATGGCGCAGCATAGAGGACGTGTTGGTGTTATAACTCTGAGATGGCGCAGCATAGAGGACGTGTTAGTGTTATAAGCCAACTCTTGAACGCAGATCATGCACTTGCACTTACTGGAAGTTATCGAGTCAGTGCTCCCACACAAGATCTTGCTCGTTTTCGTGCTGCCTCCATTCTCCCTTAAGGCCGATTTAAGCTTCTGCGTCGAATTTACGCACGTCTACACCGTAGCCTACGTAAGGGGTCTCCAAGTTTATAGTTCTACGACGTTGGTCCGCGGACCGCGTCGCGTTGGTCGGTGTACTCATAGCGGCATAGAAAAATGAATGAATGAATGAATGAATGAATGAATGGTCTTTATTGTCATTGATATAGTACAGGTACCAAACAACGAAATTTGGGAGGGGGGGCTCCCCTGGTGCTAGGAAAGAAAGAAAAAAGAAAAAGAAAAAAAAGAAGGGAAAGGAGCTGGTTTACATAAATAAAGGTACACTATCCACTATACTATACTGTACAAATAAAACACTGTGCTGTACTCTATGCTATGCTATACCTATTCTAACATTTCCTATTCTCTGCAACCTTATGTACCCTATGGTTGTCATATTGCACATAGTGTTATTGCACATTCATTTAAAGTGTCGCAGTTTGCAGGCTTGAAATGTACACATTTGTGCCTCAGCACTACACCTGATTTTCAATCCAGCAGCTGCCATCAATCCGTCCAGACTGTCCAGGGCCCAGAACCTAGGTCTTTGCTGTGTTCAGGGCCTGGATGGCCCTGGGGTAGAAGCTGAGCTTCAGTCTGTTTGTCCTTGCGAACATGGTCCTGTACCGCCTGTTCGAGGGCAGCCGAGCAAAGTGTTCGTACCCAGGGTGGGATGGGTCTCTGGAGATCTTGGAGGCCTTCCTGAGGCAGCGTGTGTTGTACAGCTCTTCCAGAGAGGGGAGGGGGGCGCCGGTGATCTTCTGGGCCGTTCTCACGACTCTCTGTAGCGCATTCCTCTCTGCGGCTGTGCAGCTGGAGAACCAGTTGCAGATGCAGTAGGTGAGGATGCTCTCCACTGCGCAGCGGTAGAAGGCCACCAGCATCTCCTGTCTGATGTGGTCTTTCCTGAGGACTCTCAGGAAGAAGAGCCGCTGTTGTGCCTTCTTGATGATGGCTGCTGTGTTGTTCTTCCAGGACAGGTCATCCTGTATGTGCACCCCCAGGAATCGGAGGGTTGAGACTCTCTCCACGCTCCCTCCGTCGATGAGCAGGGGCTGGACCTCAGATTTTTTCCTCCTGAAGTCCACGATGATTTCCTGGGTCTTTGACTGGTTCAGCAGCAGGTTGTTAACCTTGCACAGCTTGCTCAGCTGCTCTACCTCATCCCTGTACGCCGCCTCGTCCCCCCCCGAGATGCAGCCCACCACGGTGGTGTCGTCTGCAAACTTTACGATGGAGTTGCTGGGGTGGACGGGGGTGAAGTCGTAGGTGTAGAGGTTGTAGAGGATGGGGCTTAGCACGCAGCCCTGGGGGGACCCAGTGCTGAGTCTGAGGGCTGTGGAGGTGTGGGAGCCCACCCGCACCCTCTGGGGGCGGTCGGACAGGAAGTCCTTGATCCATGCACATATAGAGTGTGATAGTCCCAGGTCTAGTAGTTTGGTCACTAGCCTGTCTGGAAGGATGGTGTTGAAGGCAAAGCTGAAGTCCACAAAGAGCAGTCTCGCGTAGCTGTTTCCCCTCTCCAGGTGGGATAGAGTGGAGTGGAGAGTCGTCGCGATGGCGTCCTCTGTGGACCTGTGGGCTCTGTAGGCGAACTGGTATGGATCCAGGTTGGGCGGGAGGCGTGTGACTATGTGGGCCCGGACTAGTTTCTCGAAGCACTTCATGATGATTGGTGTGAGTGCCACCGGGCGGTAGTCGTTTAGGCAGCTCACCGTGCTTTTCTTCGGGACTGGGATGATAGTTGAGGTTTTCAGGCAGGATGGGATGGTGGCCTGGGACAGGGACTGGTTGAAGATGTTGGTGAAAACCCCGGCCAGCTGGTCGGCGCAGTCCCTCAGCACCCGTCCCAGGACGCCATCCGGCCCTGAGGCTTTCCTGGGGTCCACCGCCTTCAGCACGCGTCTCACTTCATGCTCTGTGAGGGTGAGGCTGCTGAGAGCTGGAGCGAGTGGTGTTTGTGTTGTGGTTACCTCCGTTCGCCCCTCGTCGAACCGGGCGTAGAAGGAGTTCAGCTTTTCCGCCAGCAGGGGGTCGTCCTCTGCGGCTGTGAGCCTGTTGGCTCTGAAGTTTGTCATGTGCTGAACCCCCTGCCACAAAAATATGCTTTTCTTATTCTATCTCGTTAACGGTACATGACTAAGACTCCATTCAAAGTTCAGTGTGTTCAGCATGCTATTCTGGTCATGGAGAATTTTTGTTTGGAATTCTAACCCATTGTGACGCGGAGATATTCGGCCGTAAGTGATGGGTCCCCCACCGCTTCCTGGTTGACGACTCCCGTTGACAGCGGGGGGAGAGAAAAGTTCTACCCGGGAATTCGCTCCTAGCTGTGTCGACCGTGATAGGAGTGTCGTATCGACACCATTCAAATGGTTTTGGATTCCCTGTCCTCTCCCCTATCCGGACACGTTTGAATTGTTATCCTAACCCACGGTAAATCACAGTTATTAACCCGCAAAGGGTGCCTCCGGGCACCGTCTTTGCTCGTGAATAACACCGGCTATGAAGGTGGTACAATCACAATACTCCTTTGCTAACTTCACCATCGGTATACGGTCATTTTGAGCCCTTAACCACTGCGCTGACACCCCGAGAAGATATGCTTTTAACCGTAAACTCAATGAACCGGGAGTTCACCCGCTGCTGCCTGCAGCACCGCGCCTGCTGGATGAAACTCCTGTTGACAGCGGGGGGGAGGGAGAAAAGTTCTACCCGGGAATTCGCTCCGCGCTGTGTCGACCGTGATAGGAGTGTCGTATCGACACCATTCAAATGGTTTCAGATTCCCTGTCCTCTCCCCTATCCGGACACGTTTGAATTGTTATCCTAACCCACGGTAAACCACAGTTATTAACCCGCAAAGGGTGCCTCCGGGTTGTGCCTGACGCTTCCATAGGGCGCTCTACTCAAAGCGGCATAATAGCGATTTTTTTGTTTGTTATGCTTGTTGTAAATAAAAGTTATATGATGCATTGAAATGACATTAAACTAAGATAATACGATGGTTATCATAATTTTTTGCCTACGGCGTACATTTTACGCAGAAGTTTAAATCGGCCTTTACTCCCTCTCTCTCTAGCTCTCACTCACCCTCACTCGCTCAAACTCTCCCTCACTCTGCACAAGTTCACTCAATCTCTGGCACTCAATATCACTCACACTGTCTATGTATGTATGTACTGTATATGTAGGCCTATGTGTGTGTGTGTATTTTGTTTGTGTTTTTTTTTAATATGTATGTGTATTTATCTGGCTATCCTATGTGTTCTGCAATTATGAATCTATGACTATCTTTGTATGTTTTTATATCAATGTCTATTTCTATCTCTGTCTCTCTGTCAATAAATGTATTCTGTCCAGCGTAGGTCTCCACTCTGACTATAACCCTCGAATATGAGTGAGTTCAACGCCATTTTAAGCAGTACAAGACTTGGCCAAGTTTGCGGAAGGATTGACACACGGATCAGAGGTGCTTGCGTGACGTACAAAGCTTCGTTCGAATAATCACGTGGTTCTGCCAAATTGACGCAAGCATCAATACATTTCTGTGAAGTGAAGTGAAGTGAAACTTTATTTATATAGCGCCTTTCGTACACGGATGCAACTCAAAGCGCTTTACAATGATTGAAAACAAGATGACAGAATAGAACAATGATTGAAAACAAGATTACAGAGATGGGGGGGGACACACGAGACAGGAAGGGAGGGAGGGGTTACATCTTTGCTTCTAAACAAGCATACATGTCTAATAATAACTTGTATAACTACATCAAGCTTACACTAATAATAACTTGTATAACTACATCAAGCTTACACTAATAATAACTTGTATAACTACATCAAGCTTACACTAATAATAACTTGTATAACATCTACTTTGCAAGCTTACACACTAATAATAACTAAACATGTCAATAACTAATAATAACTTGTATAACTTGCATAACATCTACTTTGCAAGCTTACACATGAATAATAACACCACTTTACTGCCTTGTATAACAAATGGTATGTCTAATCTAATCTTCAGTGCAGCACTGTGCTGCCACTGTGGGGGGGGAGGGGGCGGCGGCGAAGGTGGCGGGATGGGGTGGGTGCATGTCCAATGTTCTTGACGGAAGTCCAATCTCGGTGACCACAGAGTGTCACGATAACACCTCGATCGGGTCAACGGCAAAAGTCAACAACGGCGGGGGGATGGGGTGGGGGGGTGCATGTCCAATGTTCCTTGACGGAAATCCAATCTCGGCGACCGCAGAGTGTCATCAAGATAACAGCTCGATCGGGTCAGTCAAAAGTCAACATCGCGATAACTTTAGGTTATTTACATAACCCCGGTTCTCTGAGTAGTATTCGTGAGTATCTCACTATGGGAACGCCCCCTGCGTGACCTCATCAGAAACTGAATTACACTGCGCCAGCCCATTGGCTGGCCCAGGCGACGCTTGTGTCACGAGGGACGGGACCCTCCGCCTATATAAGGCGTACACACGGCGTCTGTCATCATTCAAAACAAGCAACCTCTTTCTCGCTTCTAAAGCAAGGAGGGTGGTCCGGTGAGATACTCACGAATACTACTCAGAGAACCGGGGTTATGTAAATAACCTAAAGTTCTCTTTCATAGTATTCGTTTGGTATCTCACTATGGGAATATACTTACTCCCGTATTGCCAGACCTGCCTGTAAAACAAAAACTGTCCCAGAATGGACCCTCACACTCTAGTAACTACGTCCTAAGAGGAACCCAAACTGAGGACTGAGTGTGATAGCGTTGGAGCCGTAACATCCAACCTATAAAATCTAGCGAACGTGTGGGGCGAAGCCCAGCACGCCGCCGCACACACCTCCTGAATAGACACCCCTTTAAAGTGTGCCCAGGAGGTCGCCAAACCTCTAGTAGAGTGTGCACGTAAGCGCGGGGGGCTGTAGACCCTTACTAGAGTAAGCCAAGGCAATAGCCGCCACTACCCAATGGGAAAGGCGCTGTTTCGACACTGGCTTCCCGTGTGTGGATTCGCCCAGGATACAAACAACTGGTCACCTTCCTGCAACCCTGAGTCCTGTCTATGTAAAAACGCAGCGCGCGGACAGGACATAAAGTATGCAACCGCCTGTGCTCTTCCGAGGCAAAAGGCGGGGGATAGAAGGCAGCCAACTCTATAGGGGTGCAAGAGCCTATAACCTTCGGAATAAAGGCTGGGTTAGGCATCAGACTGACCCTAGAGTCCCCTGGGGAGAACTTTGTACACTCTCGGTGCACCGAGAGCGCATGGACTTCACCTATGCGCTTAGCCGAAACCAAAGCAAGCAATAGGACCCTCTTTAGCGTTAACACTTTCACCTCCACCTGTTCCAGCGGTTCGAACGGTGGGCAGGAGAGAGCATCTAGTACCATAGGGAGGTCCCATGAAGGAGCTAACGGCCTAGACGTAGGCAATTTCCTTCGGGCCCCTTTCATAAACTGGCACACCAACGGGTGCTGGCTTATCGACTTTCCACCCAGGCCAATATGACAAGCCGAAATAGCTGCCAAATAGACCTTAACGGTTGAGAAAGCCTTACCCCTCTCAATCAAGTCCTGTAGAAATGACAGAATAACTGTCACAGAACACTGAAAAGGGACAGCGTGTGACTCTGAGCACCAAGTCTCGAACACACGCCACTTATGCCCATACAACTTTCTAGTTGATGAGGCTCTGGCGCACTGAATAGTGTCGATCACCCCTTGGGGAAGACCCACTAGTGCAAGGTTGATCCCTTCACGGGCCAGGCCCACAGAGACAATCTCTCTGGGTGGGGATGGAATATCTCCCCCCGCGCCTGGGTCAGCAGGTCCGTGCGCAGCGGTAGTTGCCATGGCGGACCGGATAGGAGATGAAAAATCTCCGACAACCAGTGCTTTCCCGGCCAACGCGGGGCTATCAGCACCATGGACAGATCTCCTTCCCTCACTCTGGCCAGAGTCGGGGGAATGAGTGCCACCGGTGGGAACGCATACAGGAGGGTCCTCGGCCACTCGTGTGCTAATGCGTCCACTCCCAGCGGGGCTCCCCGATCACGCAGAGAGAAGAACAGGGGACACTGGGCGTTCTCTGCCGTAGCATAAACGTCCACAGTCGCTTGACCGAATCGTGACCAAATCTGTTTCACTACTTCGGGGTGAAGTCTCCAGTCTGGGTACAGTGGGTTGCCCCTGGACAACAAATCTGCTCCGTAGTTCAGAATGCCCGGTACATGGGTTGCTCTCAGCGACCGCATGTGTGCACTGCTCCACACTATCAGTCTGTGTGCCATAGTGTGTAACTGGTGGGACCTCAGTCCCCCCTGTCTGTTTACATAGGCAACGACCGTGGAGTTGTCTGTCCTCACCAAAACATGATGTCCTCTCAACCACGGGAGGAAATGTTTCAGAGCCAAGTGAACAGCTAGCAGTTCCAGGCCGTTTATATGGGTAGAACGTAAGTGCGGGTCCCAACCCCCGTTTATCGTTCTCCCTTCGAAAGTGGCACCCCAGCCTCTCAGAGAGGCGTCCGTGGTGATTACTTTTCTGTTCAGGCCAGGTCCCATAGAAACACCCTGTGTTATGAAACCTGGGTCCTTCCACTGGTGCAGAGCCAGTGAGCAATCCCTGGAGACCCTCACACGACGGTGACCGTCGCGGTGGGGGTCCAGGCCCAGAGAGGCCACCCAGCGCTGGATGCCTCTCATGTACAGGCGCCCCAGGGGTATGGCCACCACAGCGGAGGCCATCAAGCCTAACAACCTCTGGCATTGTTTGAGGGTAACTATGTTGCCCCTGCGAAACAGCGCTATAGTCGCGCGCATCGTCTCCACTCTTTCTGGAGACAAAAACGCCTTGGCTCGGATAGAGTCCAGTGCGAGCCCTATAAACGCGATGCGTTGGGAGGGTGTCACCATGCTCTTTTCCATGTTTATTCGGAACCCCAGATTCGTTAGGTGTTTCGAAATGACCACTGTGTGACGTGCCGCCTCCTCGCGGTTGGTGGCTGCCACTAACCAGTCGTCGATATATGTGGCCACTCTGATACCCCTCTGTCTGAGAGGGGCCACTGCTGCCTCGGTGCATTTTACAAATACCCTTGGGCTTAGTGACAGGCCGAAGGGAAGGACCACATATTCGTACGCTATCCCTTGGAAAGCGAATCTCAGATATTTCCTGTGTGGAGGATATATCGGAATGTGGAAATAAGCGTCCTTCAGGTCGATTGATGTGAACCAATCCCCTGCTCGTATGAAACTTAGCAGGGAAGAGTGTGTCAACATCCTGAATTTGTATTTTCTGAGATGCTGATTCAAGACGCGGATGTCTAGAATAGCCCTCATGCCCCCCCCTTTCTTTGGGACCAGATAATACTTCGAGTAGAAACCTCTGTGGGTCTCCTCGAGAGGTACAACTGTTATAGCTCCTTTCTCCCTTAGAATGGAGATTTCCTCCTAGAGAATATTGGCTCGTTCGCCCTGAGCTCGAGAGTATAGTATTTCTCTGAATGGGGGTGGAGCGACACAGAATTGGAGCCTGTAGCCCCTTCGTAGTGTCCTCAACACCCAGTCTGACTGTGTGCAGTCTGCCCATTCCCGTTGATGCGTGGAAAGCGGGCTGACTGGCCACACCGTCACATGCGAGTTGTTGACGCCCCCTTGTGGCCGGGGCGCGCAACAGCCGCCTAGAGTGCCTTCCCGCGCTGTGCGCGGTCGGGCCGCTTTCTGCATCACAGCAGCGGGACGGGCTAGTCCCACGGTCTGCGTTATGGCAGAGAAAGATTTGGTTTTCAACATCTCTTTTATTTTTATGCTTTTCAACATTGTTAACAACGCCCTTGGCACTCTGCCTGGATGCGCTTGTCGGGACATTTTTAATACATTGTGCATTAACGTGTTTGAGTGACAAACAACTTTGTAGTATGAACAGTCTCTCAGCTTTCCCCCGGAAGGCGTGTGAACACGGACGCCGACCGTGGTCTTGCACTTTGTATAGAACATGTCGTACCGAACTTGCTCTGGAACGGAGCTGGGAGGGTACAGAGTGGTCAGCGAGGGGGGCCGACTGGACTCGCTCTCCTCCCGAGGAGAGGCTGTCAGATCACCCGCTTCTTCTTCCTCGCCGACGCGGCGGCCGGGGGAGGGGGCGGGGACGCCTGAGGTCTGTCCCGGGGAGCCTGTTTTCTGGCCCATGGTTTCCTGGGACCTCTGGGTGCCTGGGGCGCTGCCTGCTGTCTAGCCGCTCTGGGGATCTTGAAAGCAGGGGCCGGGCGAGAGATAGCCTGCGCATATGACTGCCGTGGCTGGGTCACGGGCGCTGCGGGCTGCGCTCTTCTCGGAAGGCACAGCGCCATAGCCTCATCCTCTCTCTTTTTCTCCTCACATCTCTTCTGCATTGAGGTGACTGCTGCACCGAAGAGACCCTGCGGTACGATAGGGGTGTCGAGAATTTCTTCTCTCTCCTTCGCCGACAGGTTGGTGAGACCGAGCCAACGCGCCCTCTCCTGCAGTACCATGAGAAACATGGATTTACCCGTGGCTTGAATGGCCGTCTTGTGGAGACGGAGGATGTGATCCGTTATAACGCAGATTTCCTCCCATAGGGTAGGCATATTGTCTGGGTTAGCGGTCATATCCTCCTCCAGCTCAGCCTGGTAGGCTGATAGGAGTGCGGAGGCATTGAGAGCCCTCGCTGTCAGTGCCGCTGCTTTGTAGCACTTGTCTGTAAGGCTAGCCTGGAAGCGGTCCGACTTGGAGGGTAGGGACGGGGCAGCCGAAGACACGGGGGTCTTCGGGTGCAGGTGGCGCGCCACCACCGGCTCGACCGGTGGGATGTGGCGGAGGCCGAGGGAGTCCATCCCCTCACAATCCAGTCGAGAACCCCCGATTATTGGGTGTTTCTCGCTGAATGGCCGTTCTTTCCACGTAACTGCTATCTCATCGAGTAGCTCGGGGAAGAACGGCATAACTTGTTTCCCCGTCTTAGCCGCCGTCTGCAGTCTTTTGCCGTCAAAGCGTGACATAGCAGTTTCGGTTTGGGCGACGGGCCAGGGGATATTCAGCCTTTCTGCTGCTCGCTTGCACATGTCCTGCATGTCGCAGTCCATGAGAGACGGGGCGGAGGGTTGGTTACCTCCGTCAGGCGTGGGGGGCTTTCCAGCTCCGCGCCTACCGATTGATAATGAGGAGTCTTCCTCATCATCGGTGGACAAAATGAGGTCTGAGTCACGCGACCCTCCCTCATCATTGTCCGAGTCTCTCTCATAGCGAGCAGCGGTAAAGCTGTCAATCCCCTTGTCATCCAGTACCGGGAAACCGATGTCAGGGCTATGTGGCACTAAGTCCGCCCAGCATGGTGTCGGTAAACCTGGAGACATGTCCGCGTTAGACTGTGATGGCAGCGTTTCGGCTGCCTTACACAGAAGCGGATCTTCTCCCGACAGGCTAGCCATGCGACTTAGCCGTCGGCGGAGAAGTTTCTTGGGGAACACTGCACAGTGGATACACTCATCGGTAGAGATAACAGCGGCCCGGGCGTGGGTTAATCCCAGACACACTGCACACTTAGAGTGAGTGTCCCAGCTAGCCATTGACTTGCCGCACGGGCAGGTCTTCCGGCTAGTCTCGGCTGTGCTAGGTCCGCTAGCCTCAACGTTAGCCATTTCTGGCTAAGGGTTGTAGGCTAGCTGCTAGCAGGCCTCGCTACTTCACCCGTTAGCTCAGCGGTCGGGAACCTATGGCTCGCGAGCCATATATGTCTCTTCCGGTGACGGCATATGGCTCCCAGACAATTGGGTTGAAAAGTAAAAAAATAAATAAAATAAAAAGTTGAAAAAAAATAATCAGTTTGGAACTGATTTTAAAATACTTGTGATATTGCGTAATAATACTGTGTCATTTTAAAGTAAACAGAAATTAGTTTTGAAGTTAAATTTCACGGGACTCTTCACGGGACCCATGACCCGTGACCCGTGGGTCGGGTCGGGAACCAATGTCTCGCAAGAGTGTCAGAGGTCGTTGTAAAGGTGAATAAATAAAAAACAATTTGATCAGATAGTGAACTAGCTTATACGCTTCAACCCTTGTAACGAGAAAGATGGCAAAAAGACGATGATTACCGTGCATTCCAGGCTGCGTGGACAGAGGAATTTGCATTTGTGGAGATCGCAGGATCTGCGGTATGTCTAATATGCAATGATAAAATTGCATCGATGAAACGGTCAAATATAAAGCGGCACTTCGATACGCATCATGCTTCATTTGCATCGAAATATCCAGCAGGGGACAGCAGGAAAAAGGCATGCGAGGAGCTACAGCGGAGAGTGCAGACGAGTCAACAGCAACTGCGTGGGTGTCACGGTGACGGTCAGGGACGCGGGAAGGGGGGTGCTGAGGGTGCTGCAGCACCCCCTAGCGGCAGGCAGAAGGAGCTCCTCCTGCCTGAATTTAAAAAATAAAAATATTATTCAAACACTAATTTAAAACAATATAATAACTATTGTTGCTTTTGGGAATACAAATAAATGTGTTTTTTGTAATAAATGTAAAAATGTGTTTGTTAGTTTTAATGTTAGTGATCACATGGTCATATCTTGCTATGGAATCTCTGTGTTCTTTAGCAAAAATGCTAAATCAGCCAGAACAATTGAAGTGGAGTTGGAAGAAGATGCTGAGCTTAACAACACTCCCATTAATGCTCTACTGTCGGACGTTGTTGAGAAAGAGCAACAGACGGCCAGAAACGTATTAGAACTGATATTCAGATCCATCCGATTCTTCGGCAGCGAAGGGCTTCCGTTAAGAGGCAATAACAATCGACATGGAGTGCTGTCTGTAATAATGGTCAACATCATGTTTGTGGACATTGTGGGACACTGTGAGCTGAGTGGAAATTACTGTAAATTCCAACACATTGCTGGTAAAATATTGAACGTTACGTCTTTGTAGTGTGTAGGTGCGTGCGTGCTTAACTATTATTGCCCGTGCATTGGGGCCCGTCGTTATGCCACTGTGTGCGTGTGAGCGAACGAGCAATCAGCGAGAGGGAGGGAGGGAGGGAGGGAGAGAAATCGTTATAATTTTTTCCCTGGCAATTTTTTTCCCTGTAGCGTATATTGAGATTGAGATTGAGATAACGTTTATTGCCACTATGCGTTACACATATAGGAATTTGCTTCGTCACCACAGCAAGTGCGTTTATACTTTTTTCACATATCAAAAAACAGGACAACACAACAACAACACAGGACAGACAACAGTGCATTGGATAGTGCGGTATAAAGTAAAGTGCAGTGCAGAGTTTTTTTTTTTTTACAGAGTCCAGTTCAGTCCTGGGCAGACTTGGGGGCGGGGGGGGGGGGGAAGCCAGAGTCATTTAACAGCCTGGCGGCTGAGGGGTAGAAGCTGAGCCTGTGGCGGGCCTTAAGTGCCTTAGGCAGCCGCAACCTTCTTCCAGAGGGAAGCAGGGTGAGGAGGCCGTGGCCGGGGTGGAAGGGGTCAGCCATGATCTTCCTTGCCCTCCTCAGAGCCCTGGTGTCATGCAGGGAGTTGAGGGAGGGCAAGGGACAGCCGATCACCCTCTCTGCTGAACGTCGCACCCGCTGCAACTTGGCCTTGTCCTTGGTCGTTGCAGCAGGGAACCAGGTGATGATGGAGTGGGTGAGGATGGATTCTATGATGGCCGTGTAGAACTGGACCATCATGGACCTCGGCAGCCTGAGTTTCCTCAGCTGCCGGAGGAAGAACATCCTCTTCTGGGCCTTCTTTGTGAGGACCTCGGTGTTCTGCTCCCACTTTAGGTCCCGGGAGATGGTCATGCCTAGAAAGCGGCATGACTCCACGGAGGCCACCGGGGTACCTCCCAGCGTGATGGGAGGGGGCAGGGCTGCTTTCCTTCGGAAGTCCACCACCATCTCCACTGTTTTTAGAGCATTTAGCTCCAGATTGTTTAAGCTGCACCATCTCTGCAGCCCCTCGATCTCACCCCTGTAGGCAGATTCGTCCCCCCCGGAGATGAGGCCCACCAGGGTGGTGTCGTCTGCAAACTTCAGGAGCTTGACCGAGGGGTGGCGGGAGACACAGCTGTTGGTGTAGAGGGAGAATAGTGCTGGAGACAGGACGCAGCCCTGCGGGGAGCCCGTGCTGGTGGTCCTGGAGCTGGAAATGCTCTTCCCCAGCTTCACCCGCTGAGACCTGTCAGTCAGGAAGTCCGTGATCCACCTGCAGGTGGAGACCGGCACCTGCAGCAGGGATAGCTGGTGCTCCAGGATGTGTGGGAGGATCGTGTTGAAGGCCGAGCTGAAGTCCACGAACAGGATCCTGGCGTAGTTGCCTGCAGTGTCCAGGTGTTCTAGTACGTAGTGCAGAGCCATGTTCACGGCGTCCTCCGTGGATCTATTGGCTCTGTACGCGAACTGCAGGGGGTCCAGCACAGGATCCGTGATGAGCTTCAGGTAGGCCAGGACAAGGCGCTCCAGGACCTTCATGACGACGGAGGTCAGAGCGACGGGTCTGTAGTCGTTGAGGCCTGTGACCTTGGCCTTCTTGGGGACGGGGATGATGGTTGATGCCTTGAAGCACGCTGGGACGTGACACAGCTCCAGCGAGGCGTTGAAGATGTTGGTGAACACCGGGGCCAGCTGGTCAGCGCAGTGCTTCAAGACAGAGGGAGAGACGGAATCCGGACCAGCTGCCTTCCGGGGATTCTGCCTCTTAAACAGTCTGTTTACCTCTTGCACTGTGACAGAGAGAGGGGGTGGGGAAGGGGGGGTGGGGGTGGGCGGGGCGGGTGAGGAGGGGGGAGGGAGGGGGGGGGGAGGGGGGAGGGTGGGGGTAGCAGGAGGGACATTGGCCCCCCTGGGGGACGGGGGTGGTGGTTGTAGCCGGGGGGTGTGGAGGGAGAGGGCGGGGGTGGGCGGGAACCTCTCTTTCTCAAACCTACAATAGAACTCGTTCAGCTCGTTAGCGAGGGGGAGGTTGTCGGACATCAGCGGGGACCTGGGTTTGTAGTTGGTGATGGTCTTTAGGCCTTTCCAGACGGAGGCGGAATCCCCCTCAGAGAGCTGTTTCTGCAGCTTCTCCGAAAAGCGATGCTTCGCCTCCTTCACCGCTTTGGCGAACCTGTACTTGGCCTGCTTGACCCGGTCCACGTCCCCACTGCGCCTAGCCACCTCCTTCTCTGACCTCAGACGCCTGAGTTGGGATGAAAACCAGGGCTTGTCGTTGTTGAAGGACTTCCTGGAGCGGAGGGGGACACACACCTCCTCGCCAAGGCTGATAAATGATGTAACAGTGTCTGTGTATACATCCAGATTGTTACCAGCCTCTGGCCCCGCCCACTCCACCAAGTCCTGGTCACAGCCTGCACTCTCCAACCAGGCGCAGAGTCGCTCACATGCCTCACTGGACCACACCCTGAATCGCCGTACAACAGGTTTAGACAGTTTTAACCTCTGCCTGTAGCGAGGGATCAAGTTGTATATAGACAGCACCTCAGCACCCCCAGTCAAAATACCTTCCCGCGTGCCTGGTGACGGTGACATACTTTTCTCTCGCGTTAGATGAGTCAACAGATGTTAGCCATCTATCTCAGTTCAGTATATTTGCCAGGTATGCTGCAGGTGACACACTGCGTGAGGAAAGCTTGGCTGTTTTGCCAATGAAAGGGACAACCAGAGGAGAGGATTTATTCACGTCTTTCATGGAGTTTGCTAAAGAAAAAAAACTGCCGATGGATAAACTTATTTCTGTCTGTACTGATGGTGCACCCTGTATGTTGGGGAAGAACAAAGGATTTGTAGCGCTTCTCCGTGAACATGAAAAGAGAGCCATCCTAAGTTTTCATTGCATCCTGCACCAGGAGGCGCTTTGCGCTCAGACGTGTGGCCAGGAGCTAGGTGAGGTGATGTCACTGGTCATTCGAGTGGTCAACTTCATTGTTGCCCGAGCTTTAAATGATCGCCAGTTTAAAGCTCTGTTAGAAGAAGTTGGGAATCATTATCCCAGTCTGCTTTTACACAGCAACGTGCGTTGGTTGTCAATGGGAAAGGTGCTCAGCCGTTTTGCAGCTTGCCTGAGTGAAATCCGGACTTTTCTTCAAATGAAAGGCGTCAAGCATCCTGAGCTAGACAACACTGACTGGCTCCTGCAGTTTCACTATCTCGTGGACATAACAGGCCATCTGAACCAGCTCAATGTGAAAATGCAAGGTATTGGAAATACAATCTCATCCCTTCAACAAGCAGTGTTTGCATTTGAAAGCAAGCTGGAAGTCTTTCTCAGGGACATTGAAACAGGTCGTCTTCTGCACTTTGTAACACTGCAACAATTTAGAGATGCATGCTTAGCAAGTGACTCCACTCAACATCTGGATCTCGAGCAGCTAGCTGGCTTTACGTCCAATCTCCTGCAGTCATTCAAAGCACGTTTTGGAGAATCTCGTGCACGCACTGGTCTTTTCAAGTTCATCACTCATCCACATGAGTGTGCAGTGGACAAAATCGACCTGACATGCATCCCTGGGGTCTCTATGGGAGACTTTGAGCTGGAAGTTGCTGACCTGAAGGCATCAGACATGTGGATGAGTAAGTTCAAGACACTTAATGGAGAGTTGGAAAGTCTTGCGCGACAGCGAGCAGAGCTGGCGAGGGAACACAAGTGGACAGAAATGAAAAAACTTCAACCTGAAGACCAGCTGATTCTGAAAACTTGGAACGAGCTTCCTGTGACATACCACACAATGCAGCGTGTTAGTATTGCCGTATTGACCATGTTTGGCTCTACATATGTATGTGAGTGTAACGGAGTAGAAAGGGCAAGTTCAATTATAGCTAAAATAGGTATAAACTGCGCCTTCTAGGGGTTTAATGACGTGGTATATCCGGGGTGTGTCCGTGACCCGGACGCTGTGTCCGTGACCCGGATGCTGTGTCCGTGACCCGGATGCTGTGTCCGTGACCCGGATGCTGTGTAAATATAGCTGGACAGTGCAATTGCACGGGACGTAACGTGATCTCCCTCAGTGCATTCTTAACCACTGAGACGGTAAGGTCATGTTTTCTGCAGGGTCTGAGATCGCATATAATTTAAGAGATTATTAATGTACCTATGTTTTATTTGAATGTTTGATAAGTAAGATAGCTGTTTTGAGTTTCCCATTCATAGTATGTTAGTTTGGAACATATCACGAGTTTGTTAATGTGAGTTTTCTGTTGTTAACAATGATGGCGCTAACGTGAATGTCCGTGTGTAACATAATTTTAGAATGTAGCTCGATGACCCTGCAAGTCCCGTGTCCAGAAATTGATGCACTGTTGTTCTGCAGGTAATATTATTATTGTTGTGTTATTATATGTCTGTTGTTCTGTTAGTAGACCGTATTGTATGAGGTTGGGTCTTCCACCTCGCTAGTTTGCAACACGCTCGCGGCTTACCTAGCAGTCAGGTTGTAGCCATTGTTGCACGTGGTGCGCATGCGTATTCCGGGTGCGGGGTTTTTCCATGCGTATTCCGGGTGCGGGGTTTTTCCATGCGTTTGGATGTTATGATTTCTTGTTGTTGTTGTTGAGTGAGTGCCACTGTATGATCACACAAGTGAAGATTTATGTAGTCTACACATTTTGTATTTTTGTTTTATATTATTGTTATAATTTGTGTAGTGTGAGTGACTACTATATGGGTCGGTGCATTCTTAACCACTGAGACGAATGTAGCTCGATGACCCTGCAAGTCCCGTGTCCAGAAATTGATGCACTGTTGTTCTACAGAATAAATGAACGTGAGCCATCCAGCTGAGAGTGATTCATGAAAAGATACACCCCGTCACATTGGTGCCGTGACCTGTGGACCTGAAGTCAACTCTTCACCTTGACCGGGACCACTCTGCTGGATCACTCTGCTGGACCGCTCCTGCGTGCTGTCTGGTGGGCGGCGTATGGTTTCACTCAGTTCATTCGGTGATGTTATGCACAAATGGATTGTTGAATTAATGAATGTGATCTGTGATTTATTTTAGTTTTATTGCTGTTTTGGTGACATTTTTCTTTACTGGTCTTTTATCTGATTAGTCTGTATAGTACTGTTTTCTTGAATTGTAATTCAACATGAGCCACAGACCAGGATGTTTCAGTACGCCACTAAGCAGTAGCATTGGGAGGGGTAGAGCGATCCTCCTCAGTGGAGGTAGGGGGATTCCAGTGTTGAGTTATGATAGTCCTGTTCAGGGGGGTGATGTTCATGTTGTGGGTAGTCAGGATGCTGCTGGGGCCCTTTCAGTTAGTGGGGACACAGTTCCTTCTCAGAGCCACGACATTGATCATGCACCGAGCACACGGGTCAGTGATGCCCCATCCCCAATCTCTGCTTTCCAGTTACCTAATGTAGTGAGCCAGATGAGTGACATAATTAGAGATGTTGGTCTACAGCTGGCAGATAGCATACTTGCACGCCTTGACTCAACGCTACCTCCTCTTAGCACTGCGCATGTACAGACCACGCCCACTGATACATCCACCCAGAGTCTAGACCTGTCCCAAGTCCAGTTGGTACCTCACAGGAGGGTGAAGGAGCCTCCAACGTTCAGAGGGGATGATAAGGACGCAGTGAATGTGCGTGAGTGGGAAGACATAATGAGGAGTTATGTGAAAAAGGCGAACATCAGAGCAGATCAGCAGGCGGAAGAAATATTCACCCATCTCAGGGGCAGGGCTAAGGATGTAGTGAAGTATGGGACGAGGAGCAGTGGCATTAATGTCGCTGAAAACCCAGAGGCCATCTATGGTCTTCTACGTAAGCATTTTGCTGCTCTTCCCTGTTCACCTATCCCCCTAGCCGACTTCTACACCACGCTGCCGAAGAGTGGTGAGGAAGCGTATGACTACTGGCTACGCCTCAATCAAGCTGCAGATGTTGCCACTGATCGCCTCAAAGAACAAGGTAAAACACTTGAGTGCCCTCTCCTGGAGGTGACACGTATGTTCATCAGGAACTGTCCATCCAAAGAGCTTGCCATGACTTTCAGATCAAAGGCGATCGTTAAGTGGACTGCTGTAGAGGTCCAAGATGTACTTGACGAGTTCCACACTCAGGTGTGCTCGAACGGTGTTGCCGCAGCCGTGAGTAAAAGGCCCAGTGAGGGTGTGCTAGTGAACAGAGTTGAGATGTCAGGCACTGATATGTGTTCACCTGAAAAGCAGGATACTCGCCCAGACAAGGGGGCAGAGGCCTTTGAACGTATCATCTCAATGCTAGAGAAAGTCCTAGTGGAGAAGTCTGCTCCTGCTAAGGACATGTCAAACAAGCAGTATAGACCCAGCCCCCCCAGGATTGAGGGTCTGAATAACCTGCCATGTGCTGTGTGTGGCGACGCTAGACACTCTGCTTGGACTCACTGCCGTGACCAGAGGCTCTGCTTCCAGTGCCATTCGCCTGGACACCCCAGATCCAAGTGTCCGATGCAGGGACGTGCCCAGTCAGCGCAGCAGGGAAACTTATAGATCTGCATTCAAGGGAGGACTGTGCAGATCCTATTGATATCTCTCCCAATGATGAAATGGCTGATTGTGAGTCAACATACAAGTCATTCATCTCCAGAGCGCCTTCGAACAAGACTGTAGTATTTCAAGGTCTACACAGAGTCCAAAGGTCTGATAGTTTATTCTACACCACTGTCTCCGCTGCAGATGTCTCTCTTAGAGCGATGATAGACAGTGGTTCTATGGCATGCACGCTTAGCGAGGCTGCGGAGGCGCGTCTCTTGCAGCGTAACCCTGATCTGAGAGGATGCCCCGCTGATGATGTCATCATCATAGGATGTGGTGGTCACCGAGTTGTACCTAAGGCAATATACAATGTCGATGTGGTGGTGTATGACTGCAAGATGGTCATCCCAATGCTTGTGGTGCCTGGACAGACCGATGACATGATACTAGGCAGTAATGCCATCAAGAAAATCCTAGAGTTGATGAGGAAGACTGACAGCTATTGGCGGCTGATATCTGAACATGGTGGTGGCAGTGATGGGGACTGTCATCACTTCTTCTCTCTCCTTTCCAATACAGAGAGATGGAGGGGTGAGACAGTGCCTGAGAAGGTTGGCACACTGAAGCTACAACAGTGTGTGGTGCTACAGCCAAATAGTGAGCATCTTGTATGGGGCAGACTCCCTGTGTCGGCACCTATATCAGAGGGCAGTACGGTGGTTGTGGAACCAACTCAGTCCAGATGCAGACCGAATAAAGTTGTGGTTGGCAGAGTTGTTACGCCGATGTGGGGCGACCGATGGCTGCCTATGAAGGTTGTGAATCCCACCGGTGAGCCGGTAGTGCTGAAGCGAAACACCAAATTGGCGGACGTGTTCCCCTGCATTGCCGCTGAAGATCTGTCCCCGCCCGACCACATTCAGTCTTCCCCACAATCCGTGACTGGTGAGTCTGTAGCAAGGCCCAAAGAAGACATCAGAAAGGCACTGGAGGAACTTGGTCTACGCGACCTAGACTTGGACGCGTGTGAAGTCTCTGACCTGTGGAGAGAGAAGCTTTGTCAGCTTGTTGTGAAATACGAGTCAATCTTTTCACGCCACAAGTTGGACTGTGGTGAGGCGTCTGACTTCGTGCACAAGATACATCTGGTGGACGAGAGGCCATTTCGCCTGCCCTACCGCAGAGTGCCACCGAACCACTACGAGAAGCTGAGGTCTGCCATCAACGACATGGAGGAGAAGGGCATAATTCGTAAGTCCAACAGCGAATATGCCTCGCCCTTGGTTCTTGTGTGGAAGAAGGATGGGGGATTGCGCATCTGTACGGACTTCAGATGGCTTAATGCGAGGACAACGAAAGACGCACATCCGCTGCCTCATCAGGCTGACGCGCTGGCTGCACTAGGTGGTAATGCCTACTTCTCCACAATGGACCTTACCTCTGGTTTCTACAACGTGCCTTTACATGAGGACCACAAGAAATACACTGCGTTCTCCTCTCCCTTTGGCCTGCATGAATATAACCGGATGCCTCAAGGGTTGTCCAACAGCCCGGCTACGTTCATGCGGATGATGCTCTCGATCTTTGGGGATCAGAATTTCACCAGTCTATTGTGCTACCTAGACGATGTTATGGTCTTCGCTCCTACAGAACAGCTGGCACTCGAGCGTCTAGAGATGGTTTTCTCTCGTTTGAAGTACAACAATCTCAAATTGGCTCCAAAGAAGTGCTATCTTCTGCGGAAATCAGTACGGTTTCTCGGCCATATCATCAATGAGTCAGGAGTGCAGACGGACCCTGGAAAGGTTGAAGCCATTAGCCAAGTACAGGTATCCGATCTGATGGACAGTGATGGGGTGTCTCCTTCACAGAAGAAGATTAGGTCCTTCTTGGGCATGATGCTTTACTATCAGCACTTCATTGAAGATTGTTCCTCTAAGGCCAGACCCCTATTCAAGCTTCTCTCTGGACAGAACGCTGGAGAAAAGGCACGCAGAGGGAGAAAACCAGTGAAGAAATGTCACAATCTTGTAAAGCTCAAACCAGCCGACTGGACGCCCGAGTGTAGGGATGCTTTCGAGACATTGAAGCGCGATCTCCTGCATTCTGTAACCCTGGCCCATCCTGATTTTGCAAAGCCATTTATCCTAGCAGTGGATGCTTCATTCGATGGGATTGGCGCCGTCATCTCTCAGCTCCAGCCTGGTGATAAAGTTGCAAGACCAGTTGCCTTCGCTAGTAGGACGCTGTCACATGCTCAGTTGAACTATCCAGCTCACCGACTTGAGTTCCTGGCATTGAAGTGGGCTGTATGCGAGAAGTTTTCCCACTGGCTGAAGGGAGTGCATTTCACAGCGTGGTCGGATAACAACCCCTTGACTTACATCCTAACGAAGCCCAAGTTAGATGCATGCGAACAGAGGTGGGTGGCCAAACTTGCTGCATATGA
Source organism: Nansenia antarctica (assembly GCF_963989245.1). Taxonomy (NCBI): domain Eukaryota; kingdom Metazoa; phylum Chordata; class Actinopteri; order Argentiniformes; family Microstomatidae; genus Nansenia; species Nansenia antarctica. The sequence continues at coordinate 39,268,597 of NC_137690.1, forward strand.
TTTCGATCTGAATTATATCCCAGGGCCTAGGAACATAGTCGCTGATGCGCTGAGCCGTGAGCCATTTGTTAAGTCCTGTGTGAGCCATCGCCTGGTGAGGGAGCCTTACCTGTCCTTGCTGGATCAGGTGAATGGAGTAGTGGCTGGTACGGTGCAGGACGCTTTCCGGCTGACTACCAACTGTCAAGGTGTTCAGCACACTGATGTCGACACAGATGAGGTCCTGAGTCCTGAGTCTTCTGGAGGTGCCATTAGTGCTGAGGAGGTGTCTGCTGTCATGGACGTCCATCGTACTGGGGGTGTTTCTCAGCTGCCCTACATTAATCCGGAGTATTTGCAATTGCCCGAGGAAGACCCTTCCATCGCCATCCCACAGAGTCAATTACACAATCTCCAGCAACAAGATGCTGTAGTGAGCAGGGTTCTCTTTTATATGCAGCGACATAGGAAACCAAATGCACACGAGAGAACAGCTGAGTCTAGCTGTGTGCTCAGGCTGTTGAAACACTGGAAGAAGTTGAGAGTGCGTAGTGGACTCCTCTACCGTGTGAAGAGAGACCGCATCAGGGACAAGAGGATCTTTCAGTTTGTCACTCCAGAAGCTCTGAAGCGACAAGTCTTGCATGGAGTCCACGATGCTGCTGGCCACCAGGGTCGCTCAAGATCATCCTCTCTGGCCAGTGAACGATTCTTCTGGACAGGCATGCAGAGGGATGTTGAGAATCACGTGAAGCACTGTCAGAGATGTATTTTGGGGAAGACTCCTGAACCACACGCCCGAGCACCTCTTGAGAGCATCCGCACTTCAGCTCCTATGGACTTAGTGTGCATCGATTTTTGGACCGCAGAGCAGAGCGACAAGAAGACCATTGATGTTCTTGTTGTTACGGACCATTTTTCTAAAGTAGCTCTTGCCTTCCCCTGTCGGAACCAGACTGCGAAACAAGTTGCCCGCTGTCTATGGGACAAGTTTTTTTGCATATATGGGTTCCCCAAAAGAATCCATTCGGATCAGGGAGCTAACTTTGAGAGTCGGCTTCTAAAAGATCTACTAGAGATGGCAGGTGTGCATAAGTCCCATACGACTCCATACCACCCCATGGGCAACGGCGTCACAGAGAGGTTCAACAGGACCCTCGGGGGCATGATAAGGGCCCTCCCTCCACTGAGCAAGTCCAGGTGGCCACAGATGCTCCAGACACTGACCTTCTGCTACAACTCCACTGTGCATGAGACCACGGGCTTCGCGCCATTCTACCTGATGTTCGGACGGGTCCCACGGCTGCCCGTGGATGTCATGTTTCATCATGTGCTGGAGGATGATGCCGTTGTCAGTCGTCATGAGTTTGTGCAACATCTGAGGAGAGATCTTTCTGAAGCAGCACAGATCGCTCAAAGGAATGCCATCAGGGAACAAGATCGTCACGCCAAACTGTACAACCGGAAGGTCAGAGGACTGCCGTTGGGTGTTGGTGACAAAGTGCTACTTGCCAATCGAGGTGAGAGAGGGAAGAGGAAGATCGCAGACCGGTGGGAATCAACTCCTTTCGATGTGGTGTCTGTGAGATCGGACATCAACGTGTACAGGATCAGAGATGTTGTCACGAATAGAGAGAAGGTTGTACACAGGAACATGCTGCTTCCGGTTGACTTCTTGACAGTTCCGGAACAAGATGGGAACCCGGCATCCCTAGAGGAGTCGCAGTCTATAGCTTCCTGTGCCAGTGTTCAGGGCTCTGTCACCTCTGATGTTGAAGAGGCCTCTCGGTTGCGCACCAGGGACTGGGTCTTGGAGTCGCCTGAGCACGCGGGGGCAGAGAGCATCCATGAGGAAGAAGTCAACGGAGGGACTATGCCCGTGCCGAGTGCCTCGAAGGAAGACCGACCAGATGAGTTGCCGGATAGTGTTCCTGATGACTCTGTACCTGACTGCCACACTGATTATCCCCCTGACACAGTATGTGACACAGTACACTCACCTGAAGCTAGATGTGATGCCCATGGTGACCTTCCAATTCTAGTTGAGGTTGAGCCGGAGCAGGTAGTTTGCACACGTTCACAGAGTGCTCAAGTTCCATCAGTTGTCACGAGATGTGGGAGGAGTGTTAGGAATCCAAATAGGCTTATTTGTGAGATGTCAGGGCAGATGCTTAAAGGGAGTACTGAGCCTTTCATAAGTTCTGCATTTAGTTTCATTGCGGCGTCTATGTAGGGGCGTAGTGCATCCAGTTTTTTTCTTTATTTATTTTGCTTCCGGTCTGAGTCGTGACCTAGAGTCATGAGATCCTCTTGTAAGGGCAAAGTTATGTACAACTGTGGGATGTAGATGGCATCTCTTTCTCCTCTGTGATAAGTACGGGTTTTGGTACCAATCTGTCCTTACACACTTCTTATGGAAGAATTTATAATGTTGAGTTTTGGTACATCAGTGCTCGAGATCCACGTTGTTTTTTTTGTTTTGTCAATTGTTTGTTTTTTCGCTCCTGTTTTTTTTACTGTCCTCCGGTTTTCATGCTGTTGCCCCATTTTAGTATAATTTAAGGGGGGTGTATGTAACGGAGTAGAAAGGGCAAGTTCAATTATAGCTAAAATAGGTATAAACTGCGGCTTCTAGGGGTTTAATGACGTGGTATATCCGGGGTGTGTCCGTGACCCGGACGCTGTGTCCGTGACCCGGATGCTGTGTCCGTGACCCGGATGCTGTGTAAATATAGCTGGACAGTGCAATTGCACGGGACGTAACGTGATCTCCCTCAGTGCATTCTTAACCACTGAGACGGTAAGGTCATGTTTTCTGCAGGGTCTGAGATCGCATATAATTTAAGAGATTATTAATGTACCTATGTTTTATTTGAATGTTTGATAAGTAAGATAGCTGTTTTGAGTTTCCCATTCATAGTATGTTAGTTTGGAACATATCACGAGTTTGTTAATGTGAGTTTTCTGTTGTTAACAATGATGGCGCTAACGTGAATGTCCGTGTGTAACATCATTTTAGAATGTAGCTCGATGACCCTGCAAGTCCCGTGTCCAGAAATTGATGCACTGTTGTTCTGCAGGTAATATTATTATTGTTGTGTTATTATATGTCTGTTGTTCTGTTAGTAGACCGTATTGTATGAGGTTGGGTCTTCCACCTCGCTAGTTTGCAACACGCTCGCGGCTTACCTAGCAGTCAGGTTGTAGCCATTGTTGCACGTGGTGCGCATGCGTATTCCGGGTGCGGGGTTTTTCCATGCGTATTCCGGGTGCGGGGTTTTTCCATGCGTTTGGATGTTATGATTTCTTGTTGTTGTTGTTGTTGTTGTTGAGTGAGTGCCACTGTATGATCACACAAGTGAAGATTTATGTAGTCTACACATTTTGTATTTTTGTTTTATATTATTGTTATAATTTGTGTAGTGTGAGTGACTACTATATGGGTCGGTGCATTCTTAACCACTGAGACGAATGTAGCTCGATGACCCTGCAAGTCCCGTGTCCAGAAATTGATGCACTGTTGTTCTACAGAATAAATGAACGTGAGCCATCCAGCTGAGAGTGATTCATGAAAAGATACACCCCGTCACATGAGCAGTCATTCTCGCATATGAGGAACATATAAGACCAACCTACGCTCACGTTTAACTGATGGAAGCCTCAACGCCTGCATGAAGCTCAACCTCACCACGTATGAACCAGACTACAAGGACATCAGCAAAACCATGCAGCACCAGAAATCGCATTAAAAGTAAGACATATTTAATTTATTATATGTTAAAAATACTATATGGCTCTCAATGAAATACATTTAGAAATATTTGGCTTTTATGGCTCTCCCAGTCAAAAAGGTTCCCGACCCCTGCGTTAGCTTGTCAGCTATCAAGGGAAAACAGAGGGGCCAGGGGAGGGATATTACTATCTACCCGCTAGCAGTGCGTTATAGAGATAAAGTTATTTCTACTTTTTGTCTCTCACACTGGGTATTGCTACCCGTAACCGTTCAGAGTATTCCTACTCGCAGAACAGGGAGTATTGCTACTCGCGTCGTTCAGAACGAGGAGTATCGCTACTTTTTTCGTTCCGAGCAAGGCGAGTATTGCTACTCGAATCGTAACACGGGGTATCGCTACCCCGAGTCAGAGTATTCCTACTCTTCAACAGAAGTATTTCTACTCCTGTGAACGTCAACGAAGTGCAGTTTAGCAGCAGAGCGCCCGTCGGCACGAGTTTGGTCGCTCGTATCTATGGACTGTTTAGCTCTAGCCACCCGCACAGTTGTTGTCAGCTCCAGTGAGAAGCGAGAAAAGGTTTTTGAATGACGACAGACGCCGTGTGTAGGAATGTGGGGCCGAATGGAATGTGGGGCCGAATGGAATGTGCCTGTGTGTTGATTGCTATCTGCGCATGCGCTTAGCACGAGCGAGCCTGTGTGTTGATTGCTGTCAGGGAAGTTGTCTTGGTGAACGTTTGAAGACATCAGTCAGTTATTATCTACCGAGAGATTCAGATTTAGATTACTGCCATGGCTCACTACAGAGTAAGTAGAAACTAACCCTAACGTGCTATGTATATTGTCGTGTTTTGTCCGTCTGATGTGCGTGGGTATAATGACTCACACGACAAGGGATTCTCCGTTTCTGGTTCTTTAGTGAACTTCTTCTTAACACAATACACAATACAAGATACAACTAATTGTGTCCCAGATGGCAGGTTAATAGATGACGGGAAAACTAGCTCTGGCACAGAAAAGCAGCTTTGCTGTCCATACCGATGAGCGTTGTTCCCTTTACTGACTGTTTACGTAACCAAGGTAACGAGCTATCTCTCTCGGTGGGTGACCGTGGTAAAGTTGTTTTTATATTCGACATTCAACAGACATTCACATTCGGCATTTTAGGGACCATGGTAAAAGTAGTGAAAAACCCAATGGAGATATGGCTGTCCTGATCAATAACTCTGTCAATATTGGACCAATGCACCTCAAACCAATTGTAGATTGTTCTGGGAGTGGCCCTCCAAAAATGCCAACCTTTATTTTTCCCAATCAATTGATTAGGAATTTATTCAAATTCAAGAACTCAAAAACCCTATGGAGATTTGGCTTTCCTGATCAATAACTCTGCCAATATTGGGTCAAAACACCTCAAACCAATTGTAGATTGTTCTGGGAGTGCCCATCAAAAAATGTCAACCTTTGGATTTCGCAATCAATTGATTAGGAGTGTATTAAAATTCAAGAACTCAAAAACCCTAGGGAGATATGGCTGTCCTGATCAATAACTCTGCCAATATTGGGCCAATGCACCTCAAACCAATTGTAGATTGTTCTGGGAGTGCCCCTCCAAAAATGGCAACCTTTGGATTTCCCAATCAATTGATTAGGAATTTATTAAAATTCAAGAACTCAAAAACCCTATGGAGATATGGCTTTCCTGATCAATAACTCTACCAATATTGGGTGAAAACACCTCAAACCAATTGCCGATTGTTCTCGGAGTGCCCATCCAAAAATGGCAACCTTTGTTTTTCCCAATCAATTGATTAGGAATTTATTAAAATTCAAGAACTCAAAAACCCTATGGAGATTCGGCTTTCCTGATCAATAACTCTGCCAATATTGGGTCAATGCACCTCAAACCAATTGCAGATTGTTCTGGGAGTGCCCATCAAAAAATAGCAACCTTTGGATTTCGCAATCAATTGATTAGGAATTTATTAAAATTCAAGAACTCAAAAACCCTATGGAGATATGGCTGTCCTGATCAATAACTCTGCCAATATTGGGTCAAAACACCTCAAACCAATTGTAAATTGTTCTGGGAGTGCCCATCCAAAAATGGCAACCTTTGGATTTCGCAATCAATTGATTAGGAATTTATTAAAATTCAAGAACTCAAAAACCCTATGGAGATATGGTGGTCCTGATCAATAACTCTGCCAATATTGGGTCAAAACACCTCAAACCAATTGTAAATTGTTCTGGGAGTGCCCATCCAAAAATGGCAACCTTTGGATTTCGCAATCAATTGATTAGGAATTTATTAAAATTCAAGAACTCAAAAACCCTATGGAGATATGGCTTTCCTGATCAATAACTCTGCCAATATTGGGCAAATGCACCTCAAACCAATTGCAGATTGTTCTGGGAGTGCCCATCCAAAAATGGCAACCTTTGGATTTCGCAATCAATTGATTAGGAATTTATTAAAATTCAAGAACTCAAAAACCCTATGGAGATATGGCTTTCCTGATCAATAACTCTGCCAATATTGGGCAAATGCACCTCAAACCAATTGCAGATTGTTCTGGGAGTGCCCATCCAAAAATGGCACCCTTTGGATTTCGCAATCAATTGATTAGGAATTTATTAAAATTCAAGAACTCAAAAACCCTATGGAGATTTGGCTTTCTTGATCAATAACTCTGCCAATATTGGGCCAATGCACCTCAAACCAATTGCAGATTGTTCTGGGAGTGCCCATCCAAAAATGTCAACCTTTGTTTTTCCCAATCAATTGATTAGGAATTTATTAAAATTCAAGAACTCAAAAACCCTATGGAGATATGGCTGTCCTGATCAATAACTCTGCCAATATTGGGTCAAAACACCTCAAATCAATTGTAAATTGTTCTGGGAGTGCCCATCCAAAAATGGCAACCTTTGGATTTCGCAATCAATTGATTAGGAATTTATTAAAATTCAAGAACTCAAAAACCCTATGGAGATATGGTGGTCCTGATCAATAACTATGCCAATATTGGGTCAAAACACCTCAAACCAATTGTAAATTGTTCTGGGAGTGCCCATCCAAAAATGGCAACTTTGGATTTCGCAATCAATTGATTAGGAATTTATTAAAATTCAAGAACTCAAAAACCCTATGGAGATATGGCTTTCCTGATCAATAACTCTGCCAATATTGGGCAAATGCACCTCAAACCAATTGCAGATTGTTCTGGGAGTGCCCATCCAAAAATGGAAACCTTTGGATTTCGCAATCAATTGATTAGGAATTTATTAAAAGTCAAGAACTCAAAAACCCTATGGAGATATGGCTTTCCTGATCAATAACTCTGCCAATATTGGGCCCATGCACCTCAAACCAATTGCAGATTGTTCTGGGAGTGCCCATCCAAAAATGGCAACCTTTGTTTTTCCCAATCAATTGATAAGAAATTTATTAAAATTCAAGAACTCAAAAACCCTATGGAGATTTGGCTTTCCTGATAAATAACTCTGCCAATATTGGGCCAATGCACCTCAAACCAATTGCAGATTGTTCTGGGAGTGCCCATCCAAAAATGGCAACCTTTGGATTTCGCAATCAATTGATTAGGAATTTATTAAAATTCAAGAACTCAAAAACCCTATGGAGATATGGTGGTCCTGATCAATAACTCTGCCAATATTGGGTCAAAACACCTCAAACCAATTGCAGATTGTTCTGGGAGTGCCCATCCAAAAATGGCAACCTTTGGATTTCGCAATCAATTGATTAGGAATTTATTAAAATTCAAGAACTCAAAAACCCTATGGAGATATGGCTTTCCTGATCAATAACTCTGCCAATATTGGGCCCATGCACCTCAAACCAATTGCAGATTGTTCTGGGAGTGCCCATCCAAAATTGGTAACCTTTGGATTTCGCAATCAATTGATTAGAAATTTATTAAAGTTCAAGAACTCAAAAACCCTATGGAGATTTGGCTTTCCTGATCAATAACTCTGCCAATATTGGGCCAATGCACCTCAAACCAATTGCAGATTGTTCTGGGAGTGGCCATCCAAAAATGGCAACCTTTGTTTTTCCCAATCAATTGATTAGAAATTTATTAAAATTCAAGAACTCAAAAACCCTATGGAGATATGGCTGTCCTGATCAATAACTCTGCCAATATTGGGTCAAAACACCTTAAACCAATTGTAAATTGTTCTGGGAGTGCCCATCCCAAATTGGCAACCTTTGGATTTCGCAATCAATTGATTAGGAATTTATTAAAATTCAAGAACTCAAAAACCCTATGGCGATTTGGCTGTCCTGATCAATAACTCTGCCAATATTGGGTCAAAACACCTCAAACCAATTGCAGATTGTTCTGGGAGTGCCCATCCAAAAATGGCAACCTTTGGATTTCGCAATCAATTGATTAGGAATTTATTAAAATTCAAGAACTCAAAAACCCTATGGAGATATGGCTTTCCTGATCAATAACTCTGCCAATATTTGGCCCATGCACCTCAAACCAATTGCAGATTGTTCTGGGAGTGCCCATCCAAAATTGGCAACCTTTGGATTTCGCAATCAATTGATTAGAAATTTATTAAAATTCAAGAACTCAAAAACCCTATGGAGATTTGGCTTTCCTGATCAATAACTCTGCCAATATTGGGCCAATGCACCTCAAACCAATTGCAGATTGTTCTGGGAGTGGCCATCCAAAAATGGCAACCTTTGTTTTTCCCAATCAATTGATTAGAAATTTATTAAAATTCAAGAACTCAAAAACCCTATGGAGATATGGCTGTCCTGATCAATAACTCTGCCAATATTGGGTCAAAACACCTCAAACCAATTGTAAATTGTTCTGAGAGTGCCCATCCAAAAAGGCAACCTTTGGATTTCGCAATCAATTGATTAGAAATTTATTAAAATTCAAGAACTCAAAAACCCTATGGAGATTTGGCTTTCCTGATCAATAACTCTGCCAATATTGGGCCAATGCACCTCAAACCAATTGCAGTTTGTTCTGGGAGTGCCCATCCAAAAATGGCAACCTTTGGATTTCGCAATCAATTGATTGGGAATTTATTAAAATTCAAGAACTCAAAAACCCTATAGAGATTTGGCTTTCCTGATCAATAACTCTGCCAATATTGGGTCAAAACACCTTAAACCAATTGTAAATTGTTCTGGGAGGGCCCATCCCAAAATGGCAACCTTTGGATTTCGCAATCAATTGATTAGGAATTTATTAAAATTCAAGAACTCAAAAACCCTATGGAGATTTGGCTGTCCTGATCAATAACTCTGCCAATATTGGGTCAAAACACCTCAAACCAATTGTAAATTGTTCTGGGAGTGCCCATCCCAAAATGGCAACCTTTGGATTTCGCAATCAATTGATTAGGAATTTATTAAAATTCAAGAACTCAAAAACCCTATGGAGATTTGGCTGTCCTGATCAATAACTCTGCCAATATTGGGTCAAAACACCTCAAACCAATTGTAAATTGTTCTGGGAGTGCCCATCCCAAATTAGCAACCTTTGGATTTCGCAATCAATTGATTAGGAATTTATTAAAATTCAAGAACTCAAAAACCCTATGGAGATTTGGCTGTCCTGATCAATAACTCTGCCAATATTGGGTCAAAACACCTCAAACCAATTGCAGATTGTTCTGGGAGTGCCCATCCAAAAATGGCAACCTTTGGATTTCGCAATCAATTGATTAGGAATTTATTAAAATTCAAGAACTCAAAAACCCTATGGAGATATGGCTTTCCTGATCAATAACTCTGCCAATATTGGGCCCATGCACCTCAAACCAATTGCAGATTGTTCTGGGAGTGCCCATCCAAAATTGGCAACCTTTGGATTTCGCAATCAATTGATTAGAAATTTATTAAAATTCAAGAACTCAAAAACCCTATGGAGATTTGGCTTTCCTGATCAATAACTCTGCCAATATTGGGCCAATGCACCTCAAATCAATTGCAGATTGTTCTGGGAGTGGCCATCCAAAAATGGCAACCTTTGGATTTCGCAATCAATTGATTAGGAATTTATTAAAATTCAAGAACTCAAAAACCCTATGGAGATTTGGCTGTCCTGATCAATAACTCTGCCAATATTGGGTCAAAACACCTCAAACCAATTGCAGATTGTTCTGGGAGTGCCCATCCAAAAATGGCAACCTTTGGATTTCGCAATCAATTGATTAGGAATTTATTAAAATTCAAGAACTCAAAAACCCTATGGAGATATGGCTTTCCTGATCAATAACTCTGCCAATATTGGGCCCATGCACCTCAAACCAATTGCAGATTGTTCTGGGAGTGCCCATCCAAAATTGGCAACCTTTGGATTTCGCAATCAATTGATTAGAAATTTATTAAAATTCAAGAACTCAAAAACCCTATGGAGATTTGGCTTTCCTGATCAATAACTCTGCCAATATTGGGCCAATGCACCTCAAACCAATTGCAGATTGTTCTGGGAGTGGCCATCCAAAAATGGCAACCTTTGTTTTTCCCAATCAATTGATTAGAAATTTATTAAAATTCAAGAACTCAAAAACCCTATGGAGATATGGCTGTCCTGATCAATAACTCTGCCAATATTCGGTCAAAACACCTCAAACCAATTGTAAATTGTTCTGGGAGTGCCCATCCAAAAAGGCAACCTTTGGATTTCGCAATCAATTGATTAGAAATTTATTAAAATTCAAGAACTCAAAAACCCTATGGAGATTTGGCTTTCCTGATCAATAACTCTGCCAATATTGGGCCAATGCACCTCAAACCAATTGCAGTTTGTTCTGGGAGTGCCCATCCAAAAATGGCAACCTTTTTTTTTCCCAATCAATTGATTAGAAATTTATTAAAATTCAAGAACTCAAAAACCCTATGGAGATATGGCTGTCCTGATCAATAACTCTGCCAATATTGGGTCAAAACACCTCAAACCAATTGTAAATTGTTCTGTGAGTGCCCATCCAAAAATTGCAACCTTTGGATTTCGCAATCAATTGATTAGGAATTTATTAAAATTCAAGAACTCAAAAACCCTAGGGAGATATGGCTGTCCTGATCAATAACTCTGCCAATATTGGGCCAATGCACCTCAAACCAATTGTAGATTGTTCTGGGAGTGCTCCTCCAAAAATGGCAACCTTTGGATTTCCCAATCAATTGATTAGGAATTTATTAAAATTCAAGAACTCAAAAACCCTATGGAGATTTGGCTTTCCTGATCAATAACTCTGCCAATATTGGGCCAATGCACCTCAAACCAATTGCAGATTGTTCTGGGAGTGCCCATCCAAAAATGGCAACCTTTGTTTTTCCCAATCAATTGATTAGAAATGTATTAAAATTCAAGAACTCAAAAACCCTATGGAGATATGGCTGTCCTGATCAATAACTCTGCCAATATTGGGTCAAAACACCTCAAACCAATTGTAAATTGTTCTGGGAGTGCCCATCCAAAAATGGCAACCTTTGGATTTCGCAATCAATTGATTAGAAATTTATTAAAATTCAAGAACTCAAAAACCCTATGGAGATTTGGCTTTCCTGATCAATAACTCTGCCAATATTGGGCCAATGCACCTCAAACCAATTGCAGATTGTTCTGGGAGTGCCCATCCAAAAATGGCATCCTTTGGATTTCGCAATCAATTGATTAGGAATTTATTAAAATTCAAGAACTCAAAAACCCTATGGAGATTTGGCTTTCCTGATCAATAACTCTGCCAATATTGGGTCAAAACACCTCAAACCAATTGTAAATTGTTCTGTGAGTGCCCATCCAAAAATTGCAACCTTTGGATTTCGCAATCAATTGATTAGGAATTTATTAAAATTCAAGAAATCAAAAACCCTAGGGAGATATGGCTGTCCTGATCAATAACTCTGCCAATATTGGGCCAATGCACCTCAAACCAATTGTAGATTGTTCTGGGAGTGCCCCTCCAAAAATGGCAACCTTTGGATTTCCCAATCAATTGATTAGGAATTTATTAAAATTCAAGAACTCAAAAACCCTATGGAAATATGGCTTTCCTGATCAATAACTCTACCAATATTGGGCGAAAACACCTCAAACAAATTGCCGATTGTTCTGGGAGTGCCCATCCAAAAATGGCAACCTTTGTTTTTCCCAATCAATTGATTAGGAATTTATTAAAATTCAAGAACTCAAAAACCCTATGGAGATTTGGCTTTCCTGATCAATTACTCTGCCAATATTGGGCCAATGCACCTCAAACCAATTGCAGATTGTCCTGGGGGTGCTCATCCAAAAATGGCAACCTTTGTTTTTCCCAATCAATTGATTAGGAATTTATTAAAATTCAAGAACTCAAAAACCCTATGGAGATATGGCTGTCCTGATCAATAACTCTGCCAATATTGTGTCAAAACACCTCAAACCAATTGTAAATTGTTCTGGGAGTGCCCATAAAAAAATAGCAACCTTTGGATTTCGCAATCAATTGATTAGGAATTTATTAAAATTCAAGAACTCAAAAACCCTATGGAGATATGGCTTTCCTGATCAATATTTCTGCCAATATTGGGCCAATGCACCTCAAACCAATTGCAGATTGTTCTGGGAGTGCCCATTCAAAAATGGCAACCTTTGGATTTCGCAATCAATTGATTAGGAATTTATTAAAATTCAAGAACTCAAAAACCCTATGGAGATTTGGCTTTCCTGATCAATAACTCTGCCAATATTCAGTCAACACACCTCAAACCAATTGTAAATTGTTCTGGGAGTGCCCATCAAAAAATGGCAACCTTTGGATTTCGCAATCAATTGATTAGGAATTTATTAAAATCCAAGAACTCAAAAACCCTATGGAGATTTGGCTTTCCTGATCAATAACTCTGCCAATATTGAGTCAAAATACCTCAAACCAATTGCAGATTGTTCTGGGAGTGCCCATCCAAAAATGGCAACCTTTTTTTTCCCAATCAATTGATTAGGAATTTATTAAAATTCAAGAACTCAAAAACCCTATGGAGATATGTCTGTCCTGATCAATAACTCTGCCAATATTGGGTCGAAACACCTCAAACCAATTGTAAATTGTTCTGGGAGTGCCCATCCAAAAATGGCAACCTTTGGATTTCGCAATCAATTGATTAGGAATTTATTAAAATTCAAGAACTCAAAAACCCTATGGAGATATGGCTGTCCTGATCAATAACTGCCAATATTGGGCCAAAGCAGCTCAAACCAATTGCAGATTACTATCGGGGAGGTGACAGCAGAATCTGCTGTAATCACTGTAGCACAACAATACAAGGCTTAGGCTATCAGTAGGTGTACTTATTTCAGTCGAGGAGCAGATTTTCTCAGACTCAGCAAAATGGACACAAAATGTTGATTTAAAAAAAATATTGGCACAAAAAATAAACTATTATAAAACTATCTCTCCTAACCAGCTGGAACAGAGAGGAGAGAGGGAGGAGTGATGGAGGAGTGATGGAGAGGAGGAGAACAAACAGCTGATATGACGCACAGAACAACACTGGTGGGGAGGGGTGAGGCGTCGAAGTCGTTAGTTAGAACAGGGCACTGCGCATTCTGGTGTAGTCACTGAGCTGCTCAATGGGCCCTGTGGAATGGAGGAAGAGCGAGAGAGAGGGAGAGAAGGGTCAATGCGTAGACAGGCCACATAGCCTGAACCCTGGCGTAACGCTTTTGGACTGGGACATTTCCTCGCATTTAATTCAAACCCATTCTCTCTTTCTTTCTACATAATATTTACTGACATATAATTCAAAGACATTCTCTCTTTACTTCTCCATATATTCTGACACATTAGGCTGTGGTGTTCAGAAAACAATGCCATCAGTCCATAGAATGGGTGGTGATAGTCTTATTTGGGATGGAAATGTGTTACAATTCAGTCATTGTTGTGTGTTCAGGTGTTTTTCCTTGTGTCAATGGGCTTTAAGGTGATACATTCCTATGTACCTGAGTTTACCCTTTTTACTGTCACAGCAAAGACGGCACTTCCAGACTGGAGCTCGCTTGGCCTCATTGAATTCCTCCTGAGTCATACTCAGACACTCTGAGTGGAACCACCTCATGCACACAGAGCAGGCAATCTGTAGAATTTAAAACAAAACTATCACTGAGAGTAGCACATGATACTAGATTCAAACTACTTCAGATTCAACTACTAGGTTAGAACTGAACCTAGAAACGGTTACATAATGTCTTACACCCTCATGATGCATGTTATCGTCATGTAGAGTTAGTGAGTGGAATAGGAAAAGCTAAAGTGTAGATCTCCAGACATATAGCACAAAACAGGAGATTATCCAATGTCGCCCTTTTGTTTTTACTAATGTCCATGTCAACTAAGGTATTAGTTAATACAGTAATGAGAATGAATTAACAGTTAACTTATGGTATTTTGTTACATTTATAGTAATTTAAGTTTGACCAAATCACATGCTCATGAAAATTGAATACTGGACGGTGTGTACGGTTAGACCATTGGAGCAGAGACCAAAAGGGCCTTGCCACTTGATGGTAATTGCCTAATGCTAACAACATTGTGCCCACGAGCACAGAAACACAATACTATCTCACAATATTGGCACATTCTATAAACATCTGCTAAATTACACCAAAATACTGCAAGTTTAGTGTGACTGCATTATCTGCCAAACAGAGATACATAAATAAGTAATAAACAGTACAGAATTTTAAGTGAAACAGGTACTAACCCAATGAATTACAGGTGTGGCTCCTCCAGGAACAGATTGAGATGCACACATGGAGCAACAGTTCTCGATTCTGAAGTCTGTAAGAAAGTATGCTGTAAAATGTCATACTCTGGGTAATAGCATTAATATTTTATATGCCCCTGTTAATTAATTGTGCACACCTGATGCATCCAGAATGGCCTCAGCAAACACCTTTCTTTTCCACGTCATACCCTTCTTGGAGGGGTCTAAGACCAAGTGTGTTGGGATGATTGGAAATTCTGCAATGATCTGTCTTGCAAACTAAATATGAACATAATTTAAACTTGTTAAACTACAGTATCCTAAAATTGAAAGTTAAATATATCAAAGAGTACAGAATATGCAAACATCATGTTATGTTCACCTCCATAACAAACACGCCACAGCTGTTGTTTGGTGTGGTTGATAGTTTCCCCCTTCAACTTCAACCCCAGCCAGTCTTTCTTCCCGTGTTTATTGAGCCGCATTCTGAAGTATTCCCTGTATGGAAAACAAATTCTGTTATCTAACAGATTCATTGTTGTGCCATACATACATGACTGTGCCCTACATGTAGACTTATTGATGCATAAATATTTGTAGATGATGTACATATTTACCTTAATCTTGTGGCCACATCCTCAGAATGCGCCAGCTCTTGTCCTCCAGATGGGTCGATTAAAAACACACTGCCTGATGCAGCTTGACAGAACTGTAACAAACCATACCTCTGTTTCATCATACACTTAGTTTAACATAGCAGCACAATTTTGTGTGGTGGAGTGATTGAGAAAGATGATCTCACCATTAACGTCCAGTGCACATTATTTATGTTGATGAAGCCTATGATGGCCTCATAGTCACTGAATGAAACCTGAAACAAATTCAAAAAGGAAGACAAAAGCTGTCAAATAGAAACAAGACTGGATCTAATTAATGGCGTGCCATCCCTGTGTGTGTGTGTGTGTGTGTGTGTGTGTGTGTGTGTGTGTGTGTGTGTGTGTGTGTGTATGGACGGGCTGAAGTGCCACTGTCAGCCAATGAATAAAGTCAAGTATTCCTCTATGACTGTGACTGTGTCACTCCTAGAGGGCTGCAAGATTAAAGCATCTAATGATTTTAACTCTAGCATGTTTACAAAAATGGTTTCAGCACCTATAGAATCAAAAAATGTAAAAACGTGTAACCTATACAATGCACTAACTAGTATGAGATATTTAGAACAACTAATCATTTCATACAGTACCTTGACAGATCTGGGCAGTAAATCAGAATTGAGCAGTAAGCCTTGCAGTGTGAACATAGCTCTACTGAAGGTATAGTCCAACACAGTTCTGACCCTCTACTGAAGGTATAGTCCAACACAGTTCTGACCCTCTACTGAAGGTATAGTCCAACATAGTTCTGACCCACTACTGAAGGTATAGACCAACACAAGATGTTGCTGGATAAGGTCTACAGGTCTACACGGTCATTACTTTCGTAGGGATTGACGTGCCATTGCCTCCCTCGTCCCATGGAGAATCATACCTCCAGTATAGTGGTTGAGCAAAACTTTTTTTTGCCCCTTGCCACTCTGATTTATAAGTATCTGGAGGTATGTTTCCATTACCTGAAAATGACAAATGTTTAATAATTCAATGCTCAGTATTTCGTTTGAAATATTTTAACTTTATCTATCCTGTATGATGTTTACAATTATGGAAACAGTGTAGTCTTGGTTACCTCCCCTGCCAGCCACTGGTGTGGCCTCAGTGTCAGGAACTCAGCATGGCGGAGGGTGTAGGACACGTTCCTGTTTTCTTTGGAATTAATCAATGCCACTACCACCCCACTGTCTTCCTTCCCCCAGAGAGAGTTGATCTGAAACACATTAGTTGAAATTGTTAAATATGATTTCAGACCCTCTTAGACAACATCATACTACATATCAATATGTGTCATACTGTATGTACACTTTGACAAATTTGTAGAGCAGCTATTCTCACCGAGTGGGCCGTGGTCTCCTGGTGGGCCTCAGAGCACCACCAGTGGGCTTCGGAGCTTTTGGTAGCCTTCTATCAAAACATTAGATTGTTATTGTATTTGGAATTATTTATTCTTGTACTGCCCATTCAATACCTTGCTTTTGCACTTGGAACTTGTGTACTTATTATTCCTGATCACTAACAGTCCTCTTGACTACCAACGTTAAATGGACTCATTGTAAGTTGCTTTGGGCAAAAGCATCTGCTAAATGACAGTAATGTGATGTAATGTGAAGCGTGCTACATCTTTACCATAGCAAAAAAAAAGCCAAAAGGAGTGAAATGGTTCAAATCATTGTAATGCTTGATGGATGTCTACTCTAAACTTGGAGTTGGTGGCTGACAACATGACAGATGAATGTAATGTAATGTAAATTAAATAAATAATGTATGCAAGGTACCATGGTTTTGGCTGGTTGATCTTGGTTGATCTTGTTTTTTGGGGGGGGCTTTTTAACCTGCAATGCCTATAAAGAAGAAATATTATTGTTAATTACAACAACAATAATGTAGAATATATTTGGCACAAAATAGTACTGTAGTAGTAGTTCATGATACCTTCAGAGGAGTAGTTTTGTGCTTTGGCGATGGCATGTCCGATGGTGGGTCAAAATATTTGCTTCTTTGGCGGGACTGTGTGGTGGTCTGACATTTTTTGTCCCACTGTTCTTCTGTTTTCTCTGGGACCTCAGGATGGCACGTTTTCGGCTTTATTGGTCTGATTGGCCTCGTTAGCATTTCCATAGGCATGCCATTTTTTATGATGTGCTCCCTATATCTGCCTTGTAGGGAGGCATACTGCCTATTTATAAAGGCTGCAGGGCGGAGAGCTCTCTCTTTTTTCAGGATGGAGTTCTTCACAATTCCGAACCACTGCTCTACATAAGTGTTTGTCTGCCTTGTTTCCTCTGTGCCATCCTTTATGTGGTCTCCATCCACAGCATACCGGCAGAGGTCACCAAGGAGGATTCCACTCCACAATGGGAAGATTCCCAAGTAGTCACTGAACAGCACATCTAGTAGCTCAGGACAGTAGTAGTGGTTTGGAAGTGCTTGATGGTTACTCTCCATCCGGATTTCACCAGAGACCTCCTCAAACACTCCCTTGAACTCCTTTGTAAAAGGTGACCTTGCAAAGATGGTTTCAGCATCTGTTGGAAGCTCATTCTGTTGGAGGAGAGGCTTTGTTTGTGTATCACCATGTAGTGTGCCAGTTTTGGCTATGAGCCCTTGCAAGACAGTGATACTCTTCTTTATCACCTCTGATGAGTACTTTGCCGTGAACACAACACACATGTGACGAAAGACTGTGAGAGCAGCCAGCATGCATGTGCTATTCAACAGCTGTGCAACGCAGTAAGTTGCAAACTCTCTCAGAGCCTTGTCTGTGATCTTCCTGCTGAACGCCCCACTCACAGCCTTGATGATATGAGCAGAGCAGAGGTGGACAACAGTCATCTTCCTCATTTGTCTCCCGGTAAATCTCCCCTCAATAAGAAGGTGTGCCTTCTCGAGGTAAATGATGACATTCTCCTTATTGAAGGCCAGAAGGGCACTCTGGATTAAGGCCCAACAGTAATCAAGCTCCACCTGGTGGACTCGGATGACTGTCACTTTGGAGATCCTCAAGAGGGTCTGCATCAACCAGAATGACAGATTTGGGACGGCGTGGTCATTTGTGATCATTTCTGTCACAGGCAGAGGTGGTCTGTCTCTTCCTCCTCCAGGCAGGGTAAGGCAGTAGTAAAATACCCTTTTGTTTTGGTCGGGAATTTTGCTCACTATCCCTCCAGTAGCATCTAAGAACAGGGTCACAGGTTTTCTGCTCTGTAAGTGCTGGATGGCAATTCCCAAGCCACACTCTGTGTACAGATGGACAGCAAAGGGATCTACCTGCAGGTGCTGGATATATCCAGGACAGAAGGTGAAGGTGTCTGACTCTCGTTGGATCCTTTGAGTAAGGATTAATTCCAAGATTATGTCATTGTGTAGACGTGTGCTGCGATGGAATTCTGAGCCGATCTCTTTAAGCACATTTTTTGAAATGATTCTTGTCATGTTTCCAGCCACCAACTCATCCACTGGTGTCTTACTGAGTTTACGGTAGTATGTGTTGCTGACACCTTTGTGAAGGGCTCTGGCTATCTTTCCCCTCTTTAGATATGTGGCAGGCCGTGACCTTACTTCCACTTTCTCATGTTTTACACATCCATGACGTGTTACACTGATTTGAACCATTTCACTCCTTTTGGATGTTTTTTTTCTATGGTAAAGCTGTAGCGCGCTTCACAGGCCTTGAAAGTACAAGCCGCCTTCACTTTGAGGTAGGAACACTTCTTCTTTCGGCCCTGCTTCACCTTAACATGTTGATACTGGAATGTCAGGGTGCAGCTAGGATTTGTCTTCCGGAAGTTCTTATAGAATATGTCAGTCCAAGGTTTTCGGAGCTGGTTGGTGCCATACAGCGGCTTAATGTCTTTCCATTTGTTTTTTTCTATGTGAATGTGGAATGTCTTGAGTCCTGGTCTTGTTTGCCTGTATTTGGTATTGTCAGCAATGTCCTCCTCTGTTATAGAGAGCTCTGCCGTATTGTCATTATCGGCATGCTCTTCCTCCACATTTGTGTCCTCCAGATCCTCCTCCTGTGTCATATCCATCTCCTCCTCCTCCTCCTCCTCCTCCTCCTCCTCCTCCTGTGTCATATCCACCTTCTCCTCCTCCTCCTCCTCCTCCTCCTCATCCTCCTGTGTCATATCCACCTTCTCCTCCTCCTCCTCCTCCTCCTCCTCCTCCTGTGTCATATCCACCTTCTCCTCCTCCTCCTCCTCCTGTGTCATATCCACCTTCTCCTCCTCCTCCTCATCCTCCTCCTCCTCCTGTGTCATATCCACCTTCTCCTCCTCCTCCTCCTCCTCCTCCTGTGTCATATCCACCTCCTCCTCCTCCTCCTGTGTCATATCCACCTTCTCCTCCTCCTCCTCCTCCTCCTCCTCCTGTGTCATATCCACCTCCTCCTCATCCTCCTCCTCCTCCTGTGTCATATCCACCTTCTCCTCCTCCTCCTCCTCCTCCTCCTCCTCCTCCTCCTCCTCCTGTGTCATAACCACCTTCTCCTCCTCCTCCACCTCCTCCTCCTCCTGTGTCATATCCACCTTCTCCTCCTCCTCCTCCTCCTCCTGTGTCATATCCACCTTCCTCACATTTACATGTATTTTGGGTGTACGTGCTACACATAATTTGGCAACTGATGATCTCACCCCTCTCCGATTTTGGTGCCATACCTGACGAAGCCATGTTCTGATGGATGATTTATCTGTCCCAAATATACTCTTGCATAAGGTGGACCACACTGCTGAGTTCCATTTCGGATTCACTTTAAATACATTTTGAGAGTGAAACTCTTTGATCAGTGTCTCCTCTCCTCCAGCTTTCCTCCAAAGATTTTCTTTGCTTTCGGTACGACCCATCAAAAATATATATATATCCGAGCTGCTGTTGACGGTTAACAAACTATAATTTCCTGCTTGAGATCAAAATATATATTTGATTAGACAAACGGAATAAATTGTAAATAAGTAGGTCTACAGGAATATAAAGTGCAAGATTTGGCTACTGATTTGGCTACTTTCCATAGGCTACTTCCATTAGGCTACTTTCCATTATATAGGCTAGGCCTATTTCTCGGCGCCGGGCGATGCGCTGTTGAAATGACATTCGCGGAGGTTAAGCTCCGCGTCGGTCATGTAAGTTTACAACGCCCGGCAGTCCTTCGTCCATTAGGCTCAGGGCTACTACTCATCTATTTTAAATGTATACCCTTAATACTCTGTATGTATTTAGTGTTAAAGTGTTAACAATGTATTTATGTAGCATACACAATAGGGCAGTATAATACATTTATCCATTTATATAGGCTACATTAATATTGATCTAATTATCTCACTTCTCACCATCACCAATACTGATGATCAAAAGTGCCCAATTAAAGATACATTCAAAACAGATTACATTACAGTGGCAGATGGAGAAATGTTTAATATTATTATTATTATTATTATTATTATTATTTATTAAATATTACAATCATCTCTCACCTTCTCACCAATCCTCCCATTGGATGAGATAGAATGGAAGTGCATTCTTGACATAACATTTTTCTTTGTGGGAAGTTATTATAATATTTCATGTTCTAATAAAATTAATCAAAGGGCCGGATTAAAATCCTTTGCGTGCCGGATGAATGGATGTAGCTCCATAATATCGTTCCTCTGAATCAACCAAGCACAGTCAATCAATTAATTCAGATCAGACCTGAAGATCAGAAATGTGTTTATTACCATGCACGCACACGATATAGGAATGCTTTCCGGGAACAATGTTGCAACAATACAACTGTTAGGGTTGAATGATGTTTTCATAATGTTTTAATGTTGTGAATATGTTTGTTGAAGAGGACTAGGGAGGGGATTGGGCACCCCGAACCTAGTCCTCAACAGGCGGCGGTGGAATTGCAAAGTTCCGAGGGCACGTTAAAGACAACATATAGTGCTGGGGAGAGGACTGAAGGCCCCCGTGTCTGATGAAGTATGAATGAACATACTACCGTGGTACCGTCTAGTCGGCGCAGCTGTCGCATCTAGGTGTGTGGGCAGTGCGTGGTACGTGGGCGACAGCCCACACCTAGCGGGATGTGAGGGGAAGTCACACCCGTGAACAGGCAAGGCTGGTGTAAACGGTCAAAGTTTCTAGACCCATAGCGAAGTGGGCTAGGGATCAGACCGTCGGTTCCCAACTGGGCGGCCAATCACCGCTACAGGGTTGGTGTTTAGACACTGACTGGGGATCGCTATCGACTGGGTCACCGGCCGGTTGGGTCGCAAAGCCTTAAGCCATAGGGAAATGGTGGCTGCGCTCAGCTCAATGTACAGTCAGGCCACTGTAAGCTGAAACCGAATGCGTTAGTAAGCGAGCAGTGCTTTCCGTGATCAGAGCTCTGAAAAGGAGACGTCTGGGAAGCGGAAGGGGTGGAGGTAGACTGACTCTGACCCAAGAAGGGGTTGGAGGGCAGTAAACCTCCATCGGAAAGGGTTCCAGCCTGAGACTGCGCCCTGGGAAGAGGGGAGGTCTGAAGGAACCAAGTGACTGTACATTTTGTCCTGTTCTGAATTCCCCAGCTCCAACCCCGTGCTGTATGCTGCAGCATAGACTCACAAGCTCATCATTGTATTGTCTTATCAGCTGGGCCTTCATTCCTGGGGGCCCTGTCGTAAATCTGATTTTGCTAAAGCTGTGCTTCCTCACGAGGCTGGCTCCCCCTGTACATGTGTGTCTTTCTGTGTTTGAGAATAAAATGACTGGCTCGGAGGGGGAAAGATTCCGTTTGAATCCGGGGTCTCTCCGGGAGACCTCGGGATTCACTCTCCTTGCAAGAAAATAAGAATCATGATGAATCCGGGCCTCTTTGTTGTTTGAAGTCTACTACGGTCTGTTTGAACTAGCGATGGGTTAGCATGACCTGCTTTACAACCAGGCTGAATCAGAATATAGCATTTAACCCTATTAGAACCGAACAACAACATAGACATGAATGAATGAATTTTATTGACAAATGTATAAAAATATACAAAGAACAATGCATCAGAAGAATACATATTCTTGATTTTAAATTGTCAAGGATGACACAATAAAGTTAAAACTTATTTCCATTGCGGTCCTTGATGGTCACAGACAAACATTGGGGATACAAACATAAAAAACATAATTAAACATTAATCATCATACCCTAACTTCAAATATTAGATTTTAGATTTCTTTAGAATAGTTCAAAGTTCAAAACAAGTGCATGAGCCATACCAAAACAAAGGAGGACCAAGAGCCGGAGATGTCATTAAAGAGTTTCACACTCTAGACTTATTGAAAGTGAATCCAAAATGGAAATGAGAAATAATGGTCCACCTTGTCAAAGAGGATATTTGGGACAGATGATCTATCAGAACATGGCTTCTTTTGGTGTGGGATCAATCAATCAATCAATCAATATATCTATCTATCCATTCTCTTCAGCAATCAATAATCACTATGAAATGGCATAGGGGGCCAAGGAAAAGCACCATTAACACTGGTTACAGTATCGCCTGGGTAATGGTCATTTGCCAGTAGGCTCTAAGGTAATGTTAAAGTGGTTAGATGAACTTCATAAATATCTCAGTGATTTTAATATAATGTAAATATCCTTCAGGGGTGGCAGCTTGCTTCCAATGATAGCCTGAATTAACTTCATCACCTTCTGATGTGCTTTACAGTACATGACTGTAAAGCACATGCCTAATGTTCCACCCACCAATTGCAAAGGATTACAGAGGGTGGTGAAATCAAGGCTATAGGTCTCATTACTTATCTACTTCTGCAAGCCGTGACATTCCTGAATGAGTGCAATCCTGCCCAAGACTGCTGTTCATTATGTACATTTAAACACATTGCTTCTCCAGTTTTTAAAAAAAATTATTATTATTTTATTTTTCAACAAGCAAGATGGCGGCGCGCATAGTCGCTGCGGCTGGAGTGGCTTCAAAACTGGTGTTCTTTAGTGTTTTTAAGTGCATTTGTATGTACATTTTTATTTTAGTACTTATAGGGAACGGTTGTGTAAATAGTACCTACAGCAGGCACGACTTACTAGAAGTTGGTACGCAAAACGAGAAGACAGAAACAGCGGAGTTCCTGAAACAACAAAGGATTCATCACGAGATCGCCCGCTTACCGGGAGAACCTTGGTACTCAGTCCCTTCCCTGAGGCGCAAACGTCGGCGTAAGGACCGCAAGCAACGACGGGGCTGCAGGGCAGGCCTGTTAGCTAGGCTAAAGAGGAGCCCGGACAAGCCAGCTTTGCCGAGTATATTCCTATCCAACGTCAGGTCTCTGACTAATATAAGATGGATGAATTGAGACTACAGGTTGCCAAAAATAACATCGTGGGAGATAGCTGTGTGATTATTCTCACTGAAACCTGGCTAAATGAAACTATCTTGGACTCCGCGATTAGCTTGGAAGGACGGACCCTACACCGCGCAGACCGCACGCTGCTCAGCGGTAAGACCCGCGGAGGCGGCCTCATTATATCTACGAAGGATAGCTGGTGCTTAAACACGAAAACTGTAAGTAGCCACTGTTCCCCAAACCTGGAATACTTGACTGTTAAATGCCGACCCACTTACCTACCGAGGGAATTCAATGCAGTGTATATTACAAGCGTTTATATTGCACCGAATGCAGACGGTAGCTTAGCATTGGCGCGGCTATATGACGTCATCAGTGGTCAACAAAGCGCAGATCCACAGGCAATTCACATTATAGCAGGAGACTTCAATCATGTCGACCTGAAGGCAGTACTACACAACAGTGGCGGATACAGAAAGTGGCTGATGGGTAGGCCTGGAAAAATCTGGGTAGGCCTGAGTGAAACTCATCACCGCACGTTTTAGACCTATGTATGAGCAGCCAGATGGATGGAACACAACCGGGCTCGCGATCATAGGCGCCGATTTATGTTTCTGCCCGTGGGTGCTCGAAACATTTGGGTACGACCAACACGCATGCACACACACGCACACACACGCACACGCACGCACACACACACGCAAAATATTCGCAGGGACTGGAGGAGATCACTATGCAGACCATGAAACGAACGGAAAATAAATAAAGTACCTGTCTACCCAGAGAATGCAACGGACAGCCAAACAAGTTATTATAATACACACACGCAAGGCATTCAAGCGCACGCAATAGTCAATGAATTAACCAATAACCATCAACTATGGAGGACCAAGTATAGAAATTGTAATAAGAAATGCCTGTATTATCATTTGCAAGCTTTTAACTGTGGGTGTTGACAGTCCAGTGCAAACCGAAAGCTCAAGTTGAATCATACATGTACCTGGCTCGGACCAGTTGTGGTGATCCATCATTTTATTACAAAACCTAACGCTGCTTATTAGGGGATTTACGTAAACTACACATATTGTTGTGTAAAGTTGTGTGCTTCTATTGTATTATATTATTATATCCAGTGAAGGCATACACAATGTTGTTCCACACAAATGTTTCCCTCTTCGTTTTAATCTGGGAAAGTCTCATAAAAAATATACTTCACCGAACTATTACAGCGCTGTCTCGGACTCTCCGCACGTCGGCGTGTGACGTCATCATCTGTTATTGTGAATAAATAAGATTTCTAGACAAGGCCTGGTCCAAACTTTCATTATTTTCACTGACTTCCAGACGTGGCTTTTTAAGAAAGCGGGACAATGTTAGCTGTTTAGCCATCGTAGCGCGCACACTGAACAACTAGTCAAGGTCAACTGAACAATCAGAGTAAACGTAAAAGAGGAAGCAATGTAAAGAGAGGAAGTTGAATATTATTAGTATTAATACATACTTTTAATCATTTCCAAGACAAAACTATTCACATTACAGTTAGTTAGTGAAAATTAAACTTTAAAAATATGTTATTATAAAAAAATATGTATTTTTATGAATCTGACTGGGTGGGCCAGCTGTCAATCTGGGCAGGCCTAGACCCACCCAGGCCCACCCATAGATCCGCGCCTGCTACCCAAGTTCTATCAGCATGTTAAATGTGCAACAAGAGGAGAAAAAACACTGGACAAGGTATACACCAACAGGATGGTGTTGAAGGCGGAGCTGAAGTCTGGAGAAGGTATGCACCAACATCAAACGTGCTTACAAGGCTAGATCGCTAGCTCATCTAGGCATGTCTGACCATGTGTCAATCCTCCTGATCCCAGCA
The DNA here is from genome assembly GCF_963989245.1 of Nansenia antarctica. NCBI lineage: Eukaryota > Metazoa > Chordata > Actinopteri > Argentiniformes > Microstomatidae > Nansenia > Nansenia antarctica. The sequence continues at coordinate 39,293,886 of NC_137690.1, forward strand.
TACACTACCATTGGGAAAAGTGCTCCCATCACCACTAAGACTGTCAGAACCTGGCCAGAAGGATCCGCTCCACTGCAGATCTGCCTAAATGACACCCCATGGCAGGAATATGAGCATGAGGACCTGGAACAGTTCACGTCGTCGGTTCTGAACCACATAGTGAACTGCACCAACTCAGTCACCGTGGACAAACGGGTCCGGGTCTACCCCAACACGAAGCCATGGATGACTGGGAAGGTCCAAAAACTGATCAACGAGAGGGACAACGCCTTCTTCGCAGGGAAGGGCACACCGCTGTACAGCACCACCAGGGCTAACCTAAAGCGCGGCATCAAAGAGGCCAAGGCAGACCACAGAGAGAAGATTGAGGAATGCTTCCTGAGCAACGACTCCAGGCGGATGTGGCAGGGGGTTCAGCACATGACAAACTTCAGAGCCAACAGGCTCACAGCCGCAGAGGACGACCCCCTGCTGGCGGAAAAGCTGAACTCCTTCTACGCCCGGTTCGACAAGGGGCGAACGGAGGTAACCACAACACAAACACCACTCTCTCCAGCTCTCAGCAGCCTCACCCTCACAGAGCATGAAGTGAGACGCGTGCTGAAGGCGGTGGACCCCAGGAAAGCCTCGGGGCCGGATGGCGTCCTGGGACGGGTGCTGAGGGACTGCGCCGACCAGCTGGCCGGGGTTTTCACCAACATCTTCAACCAGTCCCTGTCCCAGGCCACCATCCCACCCTGCCTGAAAACCTCAACTATCATCCCAGTCCCGAAGAAAAGCACGGTGAGCTGCCTAAACGACTACCGCCCGGTGGCACTCACACCAATCATCATGAAGTGCTTCGAGAAACTAGTCCGGGCCCACATACTCACACGCCTCCCGCCCAACCTGGATCCATACCAGTTCGCCTACAGAGCCCACAGGTCCACAGAGGACGCCATCGCGACGACTCTCCACGCCACTCTATCCCACCTGGAGAGGGGAAACAGCTACGCGAGACTGCTCTTTGTGGACTTCAGCTCCGCCTTCAACACCATCCTTCCAGACAGGCTAGTGACCAAACTACTAGACCTGGGTCTATCACACTCTATATGTGCATGGATCAAGGACTTCCTGACCGACCGCCCCCAGAGGGTGCGGGTGGGCCCCCACACCTCCACAGCCCTCAGACTCAGCACTGGGTCCCCCCAGGGCTGCGTGCTAAGCCCCATCCTCTACAACCTCTACACCTACGACTTCACCCCCGTCCACCCCAGCAACTCCATCGTAAAGTTTGCAGACGACACCACCGTGGTGGGATGCATCTCGGGGGGGGACGAGGCGGCGTACAGGGATGAGGTAGAGCAACTGAGCAAGCTGTGCAAGGTTAACAACCTGCTGCTGAACAAGTCAAAGACCCAGGAAATCATCGTAGACTTCAGGAGGAAAAAGTCAGAGATCCAACCCCTGCTCATCGACGGAGAGAGCGTGGAGAGAGTCTCAACCCTCCGATTCCTGGGGGTGCACATGCAGGATGACCTGACCTGGAAGGACAACACAAAAGCCACCATCAAGAAGGCACAACAGCGGCTATACATCCTGAGAATCCTCAGGAAGGAACACAGCAAGCAGGAGATACTGGTGACCTTCTACCGCGGCGCAGTGGAGAGCATCCTCACCTACGGCATCTGCAACTGGTTCTCCAGCTGCACAACCGCGGAGAGAAATGCGCTACAGAGAGTCGTGAGAACAGCCCAGAAGATCACCGGCGCCCCCCTCCCCTCTCTGGAAGAGCTGTACAACACACGCTGTCTCAGGAAGGCCTCCAAGATCTCCAGGGACCCAACCCACCCTGGGTACGAACACTTTACCCGGCTGCCCTCGAAAAGGCGGTTCAGGACCATGGCCGCAAGGACAAACAGACTGAAGAACAGCTTCTACCCCAGGGCCGTCCAGGCCCTGAACACAGCAAAGATTTAGGTTCTGGGCCCTGGACAGTCTGGACGGATTGATGGCAGCTGCTGGACTGAAAAAATCAGGTGTAGTGCTGAGGCACAAATATGTACATTTCAAGCCTGCAAACTGCGACACTTTAAATAAATGTGCAATAACACTATGTGCAATATATGACAACCCTAGTCGTCTATCTGTACAGTATAGTATAGTGGATAGTGTACATAGCCTTTATTTATGTAAACCAGCTCCTTCCCTTCTTGTGTTTTTTTAAAGTTTTTTAAAGTTTTTTTTAAAAAGTTTTTTAAAGTTTTTTTCTTTCCTAACACCAGGGGAGCCACCCCTCCTAAATTTCGTTGTTTGGTACCTGTACTGTAGCAATGACAATAAAGACCATTCATTCATTCATTCATTCATTCATTCAGATAGTATATCTATCGATCAATCAAGGATTCAAAGATTCAAGATGTTTTATTGTTACATTGTTACACAGAAATCATTAAAATAGAATATTAATAACATAGTAACATCACCATCCATCAATCAAAACACAGGAAGAGGAGGAGAAGGTGTATATGACACAGGAGGAGGAGGAGGAGGAGGAGAAGGTGGATATGACACAGGAGGAGGAGGAGGAGGAGGAGGAGGAGGAGGAGGAGGAGGAGGAGAAGGTGGATATGACACAGGAGGAGGAGTAGGAGGAGGAGGAGGAGGAGGATATGACACAGGGGGAGGAGGAGGAGGTGGAGGAGGAGGAGAAGGTGGATATGTATATATTTTGATCTCAAGCAGGAAATTATAGTTTGTTAACCGTCAACAGCAGCTCGGATATATATATATATATATATATATATATATATTTTTTTTTGATGGGTCGTACCAAAAGCAAAGAAAATCTTTGGAGGAAAGCTGGAGGAGAGGAGACACTGATCAAAGAGTTTCACTCTCAAAATGTATTTTAAGTGAATCCGAAATGGAACTCAGCAGTGTGGTCCACCTTATGCAAGAGTATATTTGGGACAGATAAATCATCCATCAGAACATGGCTTCGTCAGGTATGGCACCAAAATCGGAGAGGGGTGAGATCATCAGTTGCCACGGCCTGCCACATATCTAAAGAGGGGAAAGATAGCCAGAGCCCTTCACAAAGGTGTCAGCAACACATACTACCGTAAACTCAGTAAGACACCAGTGGATGAGTTGGTGGCTGGAAACATGACAAAAATCATTTCAAAAAAATGTGCTTAAAGAGATCGGCTCAGAATTCCATCGCAGCACACGTCTACACAATGACATAATCTTGGAATTAATCCTTACTCAAAGGATCCAACGAGAGTCAGACACCTTCACCTGCAGGTAGATCCCTTTGCTGTCCATCTGTACACAGAGTGTGGCTTGGGAATTGCCATCCAGCACTTACAGAGCAGAAAACCTGTGACCCTGTTCTTAGATGCTACTGGAGGGATAGTGAGCAAAATTCCCGACCAAAACAAAAGGGTATTTTACTACTGCCTTACCCTGCCTGGAGGAGGAAGAGACAGACCACCTCTGCCTGTGACAGAAATGATCACAAATTACAACGCCGTCCCAAATCTGTCATTCTGGTTGATGCAGACCCTCTTGAGGATCTCCAAAGTGACAGTCATCCGAGTCCACCAGGTGGAGCTTGATTACAGTTGGGCCTTAATCCAGAGTGCCCTTCTGGCCTTCAATAAGGAGAATGTCATCATTTACATCGAGAAGGCACACCTTCTTATTGAGGGGAGATTTACCGGGAGACAAATGAGGAAGATGACTGTTGTCTACCTCTGCTCTGCTCATATCATCAAGGCTGTGAGTGGGGCGTTCAGCAGGAAGACCACAGACAAGGCTCTGAGAGAGTTTGCAACTTACTGCGTTGCACAGCTGTTGAATAGCACATGCATGCTGGCTGCTCTCACAGTCTTTCGTCACATGTGTGTTGTGTTCACGGCAAAGTACTCATCAGAGGTGATAAAGAAGAGTATCATAATTTTGCCATTTAGCAGACGCTTTTATCCAAAGCGACTTACAATTACGAATTACAGGGACATTCCCCCTGGAGTAACTGAGGGCTAAGTGCCTTACCCAAGGGCACACTAGTAGTGGTGTGGCTTCAGGCGGGATTTGAACTCACAACCTTCCGATCACAAGTCCAACTCACTATCCACTAGACCACCACTACCCCCATCACTGTCTTGCAAGGACTCATAGCCAAAACTGGCACACTACATGGTGATACACAAACAAAGCCTCTCCTCCAACAGAATGAGCTTCCAACAGATGCTGAAACCATCTTTGCAAGGTGGAGCTGGGGTCTGAACCGCCGCACCTCGATGGGAATGTCCATGGTTTGTCAGCAAGACGATGGCGAGTGCTTCGGACACGTCTCTGGTCTCGAAGTCGCAGCCGGGGAAGGGGCATTCCACCTTCATGGTGTTGACATGAAGAAGACTCCTCAATGTCTGTTTGTGATATTTATTTAGACAAAGATGTCAACACCCTGTGGGTGAGAATACAACGTATGAGTGAATACAATTACCATAACAAGACACACATAACAAGATATAAACAAACATATCATACACAACAGACATGAGACAATACTGTTAGCATACTATAACACATATAGGTAACAGCACTAACAATAGGTAACAGCACTAACATGAGCGAATGCTATGGACATAACTTGTAACACATACATATATGAACACAAACATGAGCGATTACTGTTCACATCAATCTGATATCAAAATACATATATATATATATATATATATACAAATTTGTCAAAATGTACATACCGTATGACACATATTGATATGTAGTATGATGTTGTCTAAGTGGGTCTGAAATCATATTTAACAATTTCAACTAATGTGTTTCAGATCAACTCTCTCTGGGGGAAGGAAGACAGTGGGGTGGTAGTGGCATTGATTCATTCCAAAGAAAACAGGAACGTGTCCTACACCCTCCGCCATGCTCTTAACACTTAACCCAGTACTCCATCGCCCGATAGCGGTCGGGAGTACACTTCACCCTGCAGTCACCTTTTACAAAGGAGTTCAAGGGAGTGTTTGAGGAGGTCTCTGGTGAAATCCGGATGGAGAGTAACCATCAAGCATTTCCAAACCACTACTACTGTCCTGAGCTACTAGATGTGCTGTTCAGTGACTACTTGGGAATCTTCCCATTGTGCAGTGGAATCCTCCTTGGTGACCTCTGCCGGTATGCTGTGGATGGAGACCACATAAAGGAATTTTAATAAATGCCTAATCAATTGATTGGGAAAATTAAAGGTTGCCATTTTTGGAGGGCCATTCCCAGAACAATCTGCAATTGGTTTGAGGTGTTTTCGCCTAATATTGGTAGAGTTATTGATCAGGAAAGCCACATCTCCATAGGGTTTTTGAGTTCTTGAATTTTAATAAATTCCTAATCAATTGACTGGGAAAAACAAAGGTTGCCATTTTTGGAGGGGCACTCCCAGAACAATCTACAATTGGTTTGAGGTGTTTTGACCCAATATTGGCAGAGTTATTGATCAGGAAAGCCAAATCTCCATAGGGTTTTTGAGTTCTTGAATTTTAATAAATTCCTAATCAATTGATTGCGAAATCCAAAGGTTGCCATTTTTGGATGGGCACTCCCAGAACAATTTACAATTGGTTTGAGGTGTTTTGACCCAATATTGGCAGAGTTATTGATCAGGAAAGCCAAATCTCCATAGGGTTTTTGAGTTCTTGAATTTTAATAAATTCCTAATTAATTGATTGCGAAATCCAAAGGTTGCCATTTTTGGATGGGCACTCCCAGAACAATCTGCAATTGGTTTGAGGTGCATTGGCCCAATATTGGCAGAGTTATTGATCAGGACAGCCATATCTCCATAGGGTTTTTGAGTTCTTGAATTTTAATAAATTCCTAATCAATTGATTGCGAAATCCAAAGGTTGGATCTACAATTGATTGCAAAATACAAACGTTGCCATTTTTGGAGGGGCACTCCCAGAACAATCTACAATTGGTTTGAGGTGCATTGGCCCAATATTGGCAGAGTTATTGATCAGGACAGCCATATCTCCATTGGGTTTTTCTCTACTTTTACCACGGTCCCTAAAATGCCGAATGTGAATGTCTGTTGAATGTCGAATATAAAAACTACTTTACCACGGTCTCTGGGTGATCATGTGACATACAGTAACCAATCAACAATAACGGTAACATAAACACAACAACAACAACAACAACAACAACAGGGAAAGCCACCCATGGTGGACTGTCTCACACTATCCCCCTCCAAGAGTACTGAGTCCCTTCAGTACAGGTGACTTAACATTAACATGTCTAGGAATAGAACAGTTGACTCAATGAACATGTCTAAATTATTTGATTACTTACATCACATTCTTTGCAAACTCGTAGGCCCTATAGCTAAACAGCAGTGAAACAATTAAAACACTTAACTACTTGTAAACAGTTTTTACAAGTTTAACTTCTTGGATGAAGTAACCAATCTGCCGATAAACTAAACAGTCTCTCTTTCAATAACTAGTTCCTGAATCTCTCTGGCTTATTAACCATGCGTCCCTTAGATGTTTTAACAGTATTTTTTGGAGTGTCCTCTTGTCTTTTTTCCTGCTGACACCTTGGAGCTTTGAGATGAGGTTTCTCCTCTTGATCACATGACTCTCGAGAAGCTCCTTCCCCTGCTGGATCTTTATCATTGTCTTTCTGTAGTGGCAGCTCTGGTACCAACGGGACATCCTCTTCAGGTAGCTGTGTAGCTGGGTCTTGGCACTGCTGCAGCACTTGACTCCTTTGACGTTTTATCCCAGCAGGGACCACCTCACTATTGTATGGTTTAAGCCGATCATGGTGCATTATCTTTCTGCGCTTCAACCCTTGAATATCGTAGAGGACAGGACCACGGCATCCAGCCACAATCAAGGGGCCCTTCCAAGGTGCTTGAAGCTTGGGGCTTAATCCCTTCTTTTTCGTGTCATCCTTTACATACACCAAATCTCCAACGCTGTAAGAATGTTCTCGTGCTCGGACATCATACATCTTCTTCTGACGTTCTTGTGCAGTGCGGAGGTGCTCCCTCGCTGTGCTTTGTGCCTCCTTAAGTCCTTCTCCCAGGTTATGAAGGAAATCTGCTACCTCCATTCGGTCAGATTTGAGTTCTGCAGCCCCAGACTGGATATCCTGTGGTTGATGAACTTCTCGGCCAAACATGAGCCTGTTAGGTGTGAACCCTGTGATTGCATGGCGTGAGCTGCGGTAGGCTGAGGTGAGTAGTGACAGATGCTCATCCCAGTTCTTTTGGTTCTGGTCCACGTAGCACCGGATCATCTGGAGTAAAGTTCTGTTGAACCTTTCCACCTGTCCGTTAGAGGCAGGGTGGTAGGGGGTGGTCCTTGTCTTTGTGATCTGTAGGAGCTTGCATACATTCTGGAACAGGGAACTCTCAAAATTGCGACCTTGGTCAGTGTGCAACTCGAGGGGGGCTCCAAATCGGGCGATAAAGTCATACACAAGCCTCCTTGCTGTTGTTTCCGCCCCTTGGTCAGGAACAGCAAAGGCTTCGACCCATCGAGTAAACTGGTCAATTATGACGAGAATGTACTTGTTTCCAGAGCTGGATACAGGGAATGGCCCGAGGATGTCTACGTGGAGACGGTCCAAAGGTGCTCCAGCTTGGTAGCTTTGCAACTTGGCTCGTTTCACTGGTCCCGTAGTTTTGCATGCATTGCAGTGCTGGCATCTCTTCACAAACAGATGGACTTCTTCACCCATTCCATACCAGTGATAGCTCTGGCGTAAGCGCTCCAGTGTTTTTGCTTCCCCAAGATGACCAGATTGAGGAGGATTATGGCAAGCCTGCAGGACCTCTCTTTGCATGGAAGCTGGAACTAGTAGCAACACGGTTGGTTGTTGGGCTCCTACTCTCTCCCAGGAGTAGTAGAGAACTCCTTGCTGCAGCATGACCTGAGGCCAGCAGAGCCAGAACTTCCTCACTGCAGGGCTCTCAAGCATCACCTGATCTTTAGTAGGGAGGGTTCCTGATTCTTTCCATGTGTGGAGGGTGGAGAGGACAGGATCAGCTTTCTGAAGTTTGGCAAGCTCTTCCAATCTGACTGACTGCAGCCAGTTAACTACTGGAGTCTCCAGCATGGTTGTATGTGGTGGATCTGTTTCCATCGACTGAGTGTTATCACCACTGGTCTCACCAGACTCAATACTCCTAACTGCGAGCGGCACAACATCATCAACATCGTCTTCAAATCTTGTCCACTGCTCATGAAGTCTTCGGCAGTACTTACATCCTTGACATGGTAGATCAGACAAGTTCTTTCCAGCTTGGTAACAGTCACATTTGTCTGAATGTTCTCTGGTTTGCCTTGACATGGCATCAGCATTGCAGTGTTGCCGGCCCGCTCGATGCTCTATGTCAAAGTCATATTGGCTCAACTCTTCCAGCCAGCGAGCCAACTGACCTTCAGGGTTTTTGAACCGAAACAGCCAGGTGAGACTGCCATGATCTGTTCGTAGCAGAAACTTCTTGCCCAGTAGGTAGTGGCGGAACTGACGAGTGTAGCGGACGACAGCAAGTAACTCACGTCTGGTAACACAGTACCTCTGCTGAGCTGGTGTAAGATGGCTGCTGGCGTATGTTAGGACTCGCTCTTCTCCCCACTGGAGTTGTGACAGAACAGCTCCAATACTGTGGTTCGAGGCATCAGTGTCTAGAATGTACTTGCCTCCAACAGTGGGGTATCCCAGCACTGGTGTAGTTGTCAGTTTTTCTTTCAGCTTTGTAAAAGCATCTTGGTGCTCATTTGTCCACAGGAATGTAGCCCCCTTCTTTGAAAGGCTGTGGAGAGGGCTTGCCAGTTCTGCAAAAGCTGGAACAAACTTGCGGTAGTAGTTACACAGTCCAAGAAAAGCTTGCAGCTCCTTCAGGTTGTTGGGTGGCTCCCAGCGCTGTACATCCTTGACCAGAGCTGGGTTTGGACAGATCCCATCTCCACTCACAATGTGGCCCAGGAAGAGAACTTCCTCTTGAAGCAAGTGACATTTAGAAGGCTTCAGCTTCAACCCATAGCTGTGGAGACACTTGAAGACCTGTGCGAGCCGGTCCAGGCTTTCATCCACTCCCCTGCCAATGACAATGACGTCGTCAAGGTAGATCAGCAATGTTTCCCATTGGAGTCCCCTGAGGACGAGCTCCATTGCCCTCTGAAAGGTGCTTGGGGCATTGCAGAGCCCAAATGGCATGCGGGTGTATTCATAGAGGCCCCATTTGGTGATGAATGCTGTCTTCCCGCGGTCTTGGTCATCCACTGCTATCTGCCAATAGCCAGACTGAAGGTCAAGTGTTGAGAACATTGTAGCTTCCCCAAGAACATCAAGACACTCTTCAATCTTGGGCAAAGGATATGCGTCCTTTACCGTCAGACTGTTCAAGCCGCGGTAATCTATGCACCACCGTACTCCTCCATCCTTCTTGCGTACTAAGACGACCGGAGAGGCCCACTCCGATGATGATGGTGTAACGACACCGGCTTTAAGCATGTCTTGAAGATGTGTTTGCTCTTCACTTTGAAATCCAAGAGGTGCCCTTCTCACTCGCTGGCGCACAGGCTTAGCCGATCCTGTGTCAATCTTGTGTGTGACAGCAGACATGTAACCCAGGTCGGAATCACTTTTGGCAAAGAGGGATTGGTAGGTCACTAGCAGTTGGATAAATTGTTCTTGTTGCTCCTCACTGAGTGCCTCACTAGTAGCACCAACCAGGCTTTGGAGATGTTCAGGTAGCTCAGAGATTGCTGCTACTCTTCCAACCACCAGTGATGGCACACTCTCTGACTCTCCCTCTATGATGGGCTCTACACTTTGCTCAGGTGAACATGATGGCTCCTCAGGATAAGCTTCAACTAAGAGTCCAAGGCATGCTCCTCTTGGCAGGGCCGCTTTGCTGGTCGAGAAGTTGCATAGCCGGACTGGCACCCGCTTCTCCATAGTGGTAACAACACTCCCGGAGACTACATTTTCTGTGATGTTCAAAGGCTCTAGTACAGCTGGAACACCTGGCCTTGGTTCTTCCACCTCGCCCCAGACCACACATTCAGATGTAGGTGGTATGGTGGTGGTCTCTCCTAGGGTCACTCTGGCAACATGATAGTCTGATCCATCCCCTCGTACTATTTTGGAGGGCACAAGTTCGTTACCGATGAACACCTTACCACGGGTGTGGATGACAACATCATGAGTCTTCATCAGATCCAATCCTATGAGGACAGAGTCACGTATGGGGGCTACGTGTACGTCCCAGTCGATTGTTTTGGCTGCAATTTTAAAGGTGACGTTCAGTCCACGTTTTGCTTCCATGCCATCTCCAACTCCCGCATTTAGAAGGTAGGTCTTACGTAGGCTTGTCGGATCACCTCCAGAGAAACTCCTATACAGCTCCTCTGAGATTACTGTTGTCTGGGCTCCCGTGTCCACCACAGCCTGTGTTGGAATGCCGTTTACTGTCACCGGAATCTGTAGACTCTCACCCTTGTTTTTGGTGCAGCCAATCTGTAGCCCTTGTGGTTTGTGATCTGCATGTAGTCTCCCTTCTGACTGCCCCCGTTGGTCTGGGCCTTTGTCACCGCGGTTACGTGCAGCTGTTGGGCTCGGCGATCTACTGCAGTCCCTCCAGTCTGTCCTTGTTCTCCACATTTATAACATGGGCCAGCTGCTCCCCGGGTTGGGCTTGGTGACTGGGAGCGCATCCGGCCGGGCTGCACCTGATAATGGTTCTGTGTCCTCTCTAGTGACAGGGGACGTTGTGTTGTTGCTCTAGTTTTATGATGTTCAAACTGCAGCTGTAGATTCCCTACTGTATGTACGAGGGTCTTGACTTGGTCCGTTAGTGTAGCAAACTGTTCAGCAGTTACATACTGAGGGGTCTGTACCCTACGAGAGGTAGGAGTAAAGTCCTCACAGATGTCTCCATCATCAGCCCAAGAAATGCGTCGTGTTCTGTTCTTTATTTCTGTTTCACGTCCCACCGTAGCTTTGAAGTTGTGTTCATGAGCCTCTACACACTTTTGAGCCTCTGCAAGGGAGCATGGATCTCGGTTCATAACTTCATAGGCCACTTTTTGATTTTTTAGACCTTTAAGAAAGGCATCAGTTGCAAGTTGATCTTGCAGCTGGAGATCCACTCCTGGATATGCAAGTGTGACGAGGCGTCTCACCTCTTCTGCAAATTCAGCTGACGCCTCTCTACCTTGCCGAAGTTCTCCCAACTTTCTCCTTACTGTGGTAGGGGGGTCTCTTTTCCCAAAGCGCTGAGTAAGCTCCTCTACTAAGAGAGCATAATCCTCCCGTGTACGTTCTGGCAGTGAGCAGACATATCGTATTGCAGCTCCTCTTAAGCATTCATGCAGCCTGTCCACTCTTTCTGTAGTACTCCATCCATACTTCCTGGCCTGGCGCTCAAATGGCAACAAGAAAGAGTCCCAGTCATCATTTCCTTCAAATGTGGCAAGTTTAGGTCTACGCACTTCTTGCAGAGTGTGCTGACTGTTGTGACCAGAACTATTCAGTCTCTGCTCACCATAGGGAAATGAGCGTTGGGTTTCATTCTCAGAGTCTCTAGTGTCTCTCCATCTACTGTCAGGTTCAGCATTGCCGCCCCTCCTGGTGGGACCAAAGTTGCGAGTGCGCTGATTGATGACATCCAACTCAGCTGCAAAGGGGGCACCAACACGAGTTTTTGGTCTTACTGGTATATCCCAAGAGGCTGAAGGTATAGCTTCAGGCTCAGAAGCATGCCTGTCCAATGTGGGGCGCTGTAAGATCTTATCCCCATTTCGACTGGAAGCAGCAAGTGGTGGTGAGGCTTGCTGTGTAACGGGATTTCCTCCTGTTATGTGTGTTAGTACGGGGGCTAGCATCATTTGCAGGTGTTTTGTCTGCTGATTTTGGCTATCCAACAAAGCTTGTAGCCATGTTGGGGCTCTATCAGGCTCAGTAGGTCCTACTGTAGCTCCTTGTTCCTCTGTCATTTTATTGAGTTTTCTGTTCATGTAATTGTCCTTTTATTTTCGGTGGATTGTCGGTTCCACTTGTCTTGTTCTCATTCATGTAGTTGTCTCTTTGTATTATTTAGTTGTTTATTTATATAATTGTCTCTTTGATTTTGTTGAGTTGTTTATTAATGGAATTGTCCGCTTAATTTAGTTGAGTCTAACGGGAGTACAGTCTGCCCAAACACCACCAGGTGGCAGTACTCAACCAGTTGTTGTAGTAACTCCTGAATCCAGTCAGCTGGCTAGCTAGCTGTCTCCTGTTAGCCCCTATTAGCTCCCGTTAGCTTTGGCTCTTATAACTTTATTATCTTCCGTTAGCTTCTGTTAGCTTTTCCTCTGTCAGGTGGATGTACTCACGGATGATCGCTACTTCTGATACCAGTTGTCGTGTTTTGTCCGTCTGATGTGCGTGGGTATAATGACTCACACGACAAGGGATTCTCCGTTTCTGGTTCTTTAGTGAACTTCTTCTTAACACAATACACAATACAAGATACAACTAATTGTGTCCCAGATGGCAGGTTAATAGATGACGGGAAAACTAGCTCTGGCACAGAACAGCAGCTTTGCTGTCCATACCGATGAGCGTTGTTCCCTTTACTGACTGTTTACGTAACCAAGGTAACGAGCTATCTCTCTCTCTGGGTGATCATGTGACATACAGTAACCAATCAACAATAACGGTAACATAAACACAACAACAACAGGGAAAGCCACCCATGGTGGACTGTCTCACAATATGTTTAACAGTCGTGTGTTACAGTTTATTACGACAGAAAGCACATACGGAGGTTAGCAAGATGGCGTCGCGGGTGCAAAGAAAGATAGAACAGCCTCTGAAAGGTATAAATGACTTTAATATCGTTTATAATGTTCATAATATCGTGTATAAGGTCCATAATATCATGTTTAATGTCCACATTGTCGAGTGTATTGGCTATTCTATCGTGTACAAGGCCATGACTGAGCTAGCGCGGTGCTAACGGAGGTAGCAAGATGGCGTCGCGGGTGCAAAGAAAGATAGAACAGCCTCTGAAAGGTATAAATGACTTTAATATCGTTTATAATGTTCATAATATCGTGTATAAGGTCCATAATATCATGTTTAATGTCCACATTGTCGAGTGTAATGGCTATTCTATCGTATACAAGGCCATGACTGAGCTAGCGCGGTGCTAACGGAGGTAGCAAGATGGCGTCAGACAGACAGACCTGCTACTGTATCATTAGACAGACCTAACTCTACTACTGTATCATTAGACAGACCTAACTCTGCTACTGTATCATTAGACAGACCTAACTCTGCTACTGTATCATTAGACAGACCTAACTCTGCTACTGTATCATTAGACAGACCTAACTCTGCTACTGTATCATTAGACAGACCTAACTCTGCTACTGTATCATTAGACAGACCTAACTCTACTACTGTATCATTAGACAGACCTAACTCTGCTACTGTATCATTAGACAGACCTAACTCTGCTACTGTATCATTAGACAGACCTAACTCTGCTACTGTATCATTAGACAGACCTAACTCTGCTACTGTATCATTAGACAGACCTAACTCTACTACTGTATCATTAGACAGACCTAACTCTGCTACTGTATCATTAGACAGACCTAACTCTGCTACTGTATCATTAGACATACCTAACTCTGCTACTGTATCATTAGACAGACCTAACTCTGCTACTGTATCATTAGACAGACCTAACTCTACTACTGTATCATTAGACAGACCTAACTCTACTACTGTATCATTAGACAGACCTAACTCTACTACTGTATCATTAGACAGACCTAACTCTACTACTGTATCATTAGACAGACCTAACTCTACTACTGTATCATTAGACAGACCTAACTCTGCTACTGTATCATTAGACAGACCTAACTCTGCTACTGTATCATTAGACAGACCTAACTCTGCTACTGTATCATTAGACAGACCTAACTCTGCTACTGTATCATTAGACAGACCTAACTCTACTACTGTATCATTAGACAGACCTAACTCTGCTACTGTATCATTAGACAGACCTAACTCTGCTACTGTATCATTAGACAGACTTAACTCTGCTACTGTATCATTAGACAGACCTAACTCTGCTACTGTATCATTAGACAGACCTAACTCTGCTACTGTATCATTAGACAGACCTAACTCTGCTACTGTATCATTAGACAGACCTAACTCTACTACTGTATCATTAGACAGACCTAACTCTGCTACTGTATCATTAGACAGACCTAACTCTGCTACTGTATCATTAGACAGACCTAACTCTGCTACTGTATCATTAGACAGACCTAACTCTGCTACTGTATCATTAGACAGACCTAACTCTGCTACTGTATCATTAGACAGACCTAACTCTGCTACTGTATCATTAGACAGACCTAACTCTGCTACTGTATCATTAGACAGACCTAACTCTGCTACTGTATCATTAGACAGACCTAACTCTGCTACTGTATCATTAGACAGACCTAACTCTGCTACTGTATCATTAGACAGACCTAACTCTGCTACTGTATCATTAGACAGACCTAACTCTGCTACTGTATCATTAGACAGACCTAACTCTACTACTGTATCATTAGACAGACCTAACTCTGCTACTGTATCATTAGACAGACCTAACTCTGCTACTGTATCATTAGACAGACCTAACTCTGCTACTGTATCATTAGACAGACCTAACTCTGCTACTGTATCATTAGACAGACCTAACTCTGCTACTGTATCATTAGACAGACCTAACTCTGCTACTGTATCATTAGACAGACCTAACTCTGCTACTGTATCATTAGACAGACCTAACTCTGCTACTGTATCATTAGACAGACCTAACTCTGCTACTGTATCATTAGACAGACCTAACTCTACTACTGTATCATTAGACAGACCTAACTCTACTACTGTATCATTAGACAGACCTAACTCTACTACTGTATCATTAGACAGACCTAACTCTACTACTGTATCATTAGACAGACCTAACTCTGCTACTGTATCATTAGACAGACCTAACTCTGCTACTGTATCATTAGACAGACCTAACTCTGCTACTGTATCATTAGACAGACCTAACTCTACTACTGTATCATTAGACAGACCTAACTCTACTACTGTATCATTAGACAGACCTAACTCTACTACTGTATCATTAGACAGACCTAACTCTGCTACTGTATCATTAGACAGACCTAACTCTACTACTGTATCATTAGACAGACCTAACTCTACTACTGTATCATTAGACAGACCTAACTCTACTACTGTATCATTAGACAGACCTAACTCTACTACTGTATCATTAGACAGACCTAACTCTGCTACTGTATCATTAGACAGACCTAACTCTGCTACTGTATCATTAGACAGACCTAACTCTACTACTGTATCATTAGACAGACCTAACTCTGCTACTGTATCATTAGACAGACCTAACTCTGCTACTGTATCATTAGACATACCTAACTCTACTACTGTATCATTAGACAGACCTAACTCTGCTACTGTATCATTAGACAGACCTAACTCTACTACTGTATCATTAGACATACCTAATGTGCTGGAGGGTAAGACTAGTCTATTGATGTTGCTCGTGGAGATGATGTTTGCACAGTCCTGTATGGCATTTCATATGAACCCTTTCACCTCCTTTTGATTTCTGTTATTTGCATTCTTCTTTTTTACAGATTACATTACTGGAGTTCCCAGAGGAGATAAGGCCCTTGGCTATGTAAGTGTTGTGTATCCAGTACTCACTCACTCACACACACACACACACACACACACACACACAGATACTCAGACCTGTGTTCGTATAGTATTTGATTAATTGAAAAATACTTGTGCTTGATTCAGTGTTGCCTGAAACAAGGCAACCAATGGAATAATCCCAAAAGTCCAAACCCCCCCGCCCACCTGGCCAAGCCAATGCTCAAACAAAGCATCGCTTTCAAAGTATTTGTGTAAGCTTGGGCGTAAGGGAACTGAGTGGGATATTTTGTCTTTGACAGGTGAACATTTTCAACGGGAAGAACATGGAGTCCATGTTGAACTTCACAGGAGTGCAGGTAAGCCACGACCCTCTAGGCGTGTCCAATCAGGGACCCTCGTCCACCCAGGCATCAAGGCCATAGCCTTTTGCTATCCAATACTTAAAATTAATTTTGTTGTTTGAAAGGTATGGCCAGATGTTTGCCTTTTGGACCAATGAGGCCAGAGGGTTGCTTAAGGGTAACCATAACCCGGTCTACAGAATCCCAAGCGGGAGGGCCAGCACGACAAAACTTCCAGCCCATGTCCAGGCAGCCATTGACCACTCTGCAGAGGAGAAGAGACTGGTGGACCTCATTGTCCAATCACAGGCGGCTGAACAGCATTTGTTGGTATTTTGCAAAATGTTCATATTTGATCTCAAAGTAAAGCTTCACCTAGGGTCTTTAGGAATAGGATCAACTTACATCATTTAACTATGACTCATTTCTTGTACTGTATCTTTTGAATGAATGTATGAATGTAAGTGACATTTCATGCCTGTTTTGATTCACATAACCACCACACAATGCACTGATCCAATTTCCACAAAATTGTTGTCAGGATGTACTCAATGGGAAGGCGAAGTACTTTCTAAAGAAGTCCCCTAAGGTGCCTGTCTACCTCTGCACCGAGGAACACCAGGAAACCCTCTTCGGCCATCTTGGAGAAATATTACACAGAACACCATGTCTGGTGCAATTCACGGATGAAGTGAAGTTCATCCTGGATGTTCTGTTTCCGGAGGTAGGGATAATCATTGCTGGTCCTGCACTTTCAAAACATATAAAGAGGTTGCCTGCAATAGTGCCATTGTGTATGGACCCATATAATGGCTTTGTGTTTTGTATTGGTAGACTGGATCAGATATAAAAAATCGTAAAAATTAAATTACTTACTTTTTTTTGGTAGGCTATCATTCATGGCCTTGCCCTCCTCAAAAATGTGACATTGCGGCAGGCTGAACAGCTCTTCCTTGATGGTCCATGTTTACATCAGAGGTGAGTGTACTTTTTTTTTTTTTTACAGAATGCCCTGAACTCTTATCGCCCTATTTACTGTTACATAATACCTTAAGAATTATGTATGATTATTGTTATTGATGTACTCTTTATTTTTTATTTTTTACTGTTGACAACGTTTCTGTCAACAAAGTTGTGATTTTTATGTCTACTATTTCAGTGAAAGGGAGGAATTTGACCGGAAGATTGCCAAAGAAATGAAGCAAAAGGGAAGATATTGAAAGGTATTTTTTGGGTTGGTTTTTGGTGCCGGCTTTGCTGTGGTAAAAATGGTAGCGGGTGCGTGGGTCAAGGAGAAATCTGAAAAGAGTGAGGTCGTGCCAGACCTGCAGTTCATCGCCAGATCGTAGCCTTATGTTCACGGTACTATCTTGCTCCTTGTGTTTTTCTAGTAACCTGCCTTCTTTCCAAACCCTGCCTTACCCCGTTTGTGTTCTCTCCCAAGATTCCCACGGACCCTCCCTCGCGTCTCCCCGGCCCCGGCTCTCGCATTCCCGCGGATCCCTGCCCCGTCTCCACGGACCCTCAGAACCCCTCGAGCCACCCCCGAACCCCTGGACACCCTTGGACGGATCTCCCGGTACCACCCTCGCCTCCTCCCTTGGACATCCCCTTTTGGACTCTCGGACTGTACTGTTGCCAGGCGCACGCACATACTGACAACACCCTGCCTGCCTACGTCACCCCGCACCCACGGTAGACCACACACATAGTCTTGACTACGCATTACACATAGGTATCCACATATCCCATACTCCAAGACTATCAGCACACCACACATTCTCCCGCATACCCCCTCCCTAAATCCTGTGAATAAACACGCCCACGGGCTAACGGATTCTCGCTCTGTGCCGCCTCTTTGGTCCCCCCGGGTAGTACCCCATAACACACACATGTTGAGCCATTCCTCCACCTCGTTCTACAGCTGGTAAGACAGAGAGAAACGGTTGGTCCTCACAGTCACATAAACCTGACCCCCTCCAGACTCTTGAGCACAATCTTAATGAACCAGTCCAGGTGCGTTAGGATCCGTTAACGTCGGTACAGGCCAGGGTCTTGTCAACTTCTCTCTCTCTGTCTCTCTCTCTCTCTCTCTCTCTCTCTCTCTCTCTCTCTCTCTCTCTCTCTCTCTCTCTCTCTCTCTCCTGCAGGGGAAGGAGTCCAGCTGATAATGACAGCAGGCCTGTCAATACCTGAGCACCACGGCCGTCCCCCAGCTGTTCCTCCAGGGCCCTCGTCCGCCCTCCATCCAACCCTACCTCCTTCCTAGCTGCCACGGATTGTCAATAAAAGAAATAAACAAATAAACCTGTTCCGTCCTCTGACCTTTTAAAAGTAGACAATCTGGTTTAGGCAACTTAGATTACAAGTCAGTTTTGGGAAAAGTAAGTGAACACAGAAGAGCACAGCTTGTGATAACGGCTGCAGTGACTACTTATGAGTTTTATATTGTTAATATATTGTGTGAGCAAAAAGAAAAGAAAAATACATTTTATGAAGTATAGTTAATTTACTCATATACAGTATGTATATCCTCTGGCTTGTTTGTAGAACTGCCCTGTATTGTTGACAAAGCTAAACCCTATTGATATGAAGTCTACTGGGAACACGAGAGGATGCCGTCAGTATTGCATTACTGAGTTAAGATTTGGTACTGAGGAAAGGTCAGCGTTTAGGGGTAACTGGATAGCACTTGGAACACCATCCGTGTTCCATTTCTTGGTTTGACTGTGTATATGTTCTGTTTGTAGTTCCTCATAGGTAACAATTGTGTGTTAACACTTTGCCATCTAACCCTAGGTTATGAGGGAATCAAGTACATGTGGTTGGTGTCACAATTATGTATAACTAATACACAATCTATGCTGAATCTTTCAGGCTTCATGTTAAGTATTGCATAAATCACAGATGTAACATTCATAAATGCTAGAGATCATCATTTGACTCACTTCATCAGTCAGTTCTACAAATCGGAATGTTAAACTCAATGGTTCAATGATAAACTCAATAGAATCCAACTGGATTCCCTCTTGTAAACAGTAGGTATTGGCGATTTTTTTGGAGGAGTAAGCATTATGTCACACGTGAAATAGACTTAGCATTTCATGTCTTGGTGGTTTACAAAAACGTTCACTGATTGTGTGTATTGAATGTTCAGCCATGAGAGAGCATCAATCGTTCATGAAGGACATAGTATATAAAGGAGAATGCCAGTTGTTGGGTGTTTTCCGTCTAGGTGTTTCCCACGCATGATTGGCCATGAGGAAATGCATAAGATCTTAGGTGAGTTTCATAAAATGCTCTGGGTTCTTTCGTCTGCTAGGGGTTTACTGTGTAACCACGGGAATGGTCTAACATGTGGCTTGTGTTTCTAGAAAGACTGAAAACTAGATCCTCTTTTAAGAGAGGGTAAAAACTAGACCACTGAAAAGCATCATAATGCTAGTGTTAGGAGTTCCCCTGCCACTTATTTATTTTGTTGTTTCTTAAGTGCTGCTGTAACGCATTAATTTCCCTTCAGGGATCCCATTATGTACAGTATTGTACAGTATTTTTCTGCTGAAATCATAACCAAGGTACCATAGAACTCCTAGCATCTGCTATTGTAACCATGTACTTTAGTAACTTTGTCTCAATGATAATATAATAATAATAATAAATGGTTAAAGTGTATAGCACACTTTAATAATATAATAATAATAATAGTAATAAATTGTATTTGTATAGCACACTACTGGAAACTGTTCTCCGCTGCAATACTCCAATTTATCACTACTGGAAACTGTTCTCCGCTGGGTGGCGCTTTCCGTCCTGAAAGGCACATTCCATTCGGCCCCACATTCCATTCCGTCCTCACATTCCATTCGGCCCTCGCTGCAAGGACGCAGCTAGATACTACTGGCCGTTTCTCCAATGCTCAGGCCAAATAGCAGATGTCCTGCTATCATTAATCCAAATAGGTACGTCTTCCACGTCTTCTAGGGAGAGAATTGCCAGGCCCACAACCCTTTACAACCCTTCCATTACGTATCCAGCCGCAAAAGTGCCAATGCGGGCAAGCAGGTTCGCCTTCTCCTGCGTTTCTTGTAGAAATGTTTTTGTCAATTGTGTTGAGAGACCAGCTTATCAATTCCATGTTTGTAGTTTGTAGTTTCGAAGAATGCAAAAAACAGTGAAAAAAACTCCAGCAGAAAGCAGACACAACGGTGGTATGGAGAGAGGGAGAGAGAGAGAGAGTGTCACAAATATGCACATTGCGTCGGGAGGTCGACGTTGTGACTACTGTGTCGAGCGTAACATCACTAATGTATTGGTGTTCCTAATAAAGTGTTCAGTGAGTGTAATACACAATGCACACGGCGTGCAATATCTGTTGCACCGCAACATTCGATTTTGAAGTTTGAATGGAAGTCTATGAGAAAATTGCATCCCAACGCACACGGCCCCGATTTTAATCGCACGGCGAAAATTCGATTCCATTCATTTCGAATGGGACAAAGCACACGGCGTGCGAGTTTTGTCACACTGTCAAATTTTGCAAATGTTGTAAAAGTTTGTGGTGCGACGGATTATTGCATCACAATGGGACAATTGGGAAAACTTCAACTGGTCTATCTAAATTAATTGAGTCACTCATAACGGGGAGAGAGACTGGAGCATACATTTTTGACTGTCTCCTTTTTTGAAAGAAGTTAAAGGCTGAAGGTCTGACCCAAAAGGTCTGTACCTACGGTACATGAAGGGTTTATGATGTACAACATTATCATTTCATTTTCATATCATATATTTCAAATACATACTGGACACAACGGATAATGGATGCCATTTGGTAAACCTCATCTTCTTTTCAGTGTGCCAGGCACATCATTCACTAATCCGTGGCACAGCTGTCATTAGAAATTTCTCGCCTTTTCGCTAATTGCATGACGACATCAATGAACTATTTTAAAACATATTTTTAACTCTCCAAAACAATGTGTGACTTTGCAAGGCAGGATAGGGTGAAACAGAAAAGGAATCAGAGACATGTAAACATATTTTGTTTCTTGACTGTGTGTTTGATTGATTGATTGATTGATTGATTGAGATTGATTGAGAACTTTATTAGAAGATTTGCAGAAGTAGGTACATGAAAGTACATATTACATACAAGGTCAACTAACAGGATAAAAACCCAAGAAAGCCACTGGCTTATTTCAATTGGGGTCCTTGATACTCAATTCATCGTTACATGTAAGACAGACAAAAAAACTAGTACTATCTACAAGATAATACAGACAAATAACTAGTACTATCTACAAGATAAACATACATCCAACATGGGAAGAACAATACAACAAAACATAAGGTATGTACAGCGGGTAGGACAGGTGGGGACATACACCACAGGTGGGGGCGGGGGACAAAACACAAAGTATGTACAGTGTCAGTAGTCTCCATTCAGGTCATCGTCAAGTTGAGGATTGGGGGATGGGGGGGGTTGCCCATTGTTCCACGGTTTCGGTAGAGAGTCTCCGGGTGGTGGGGGAGGGGGGGTCGTCGATGTATTCTGCGCTCGATGTATTCTGCGCTGTCTCCAGTATAAATACGAGCTTTACCTGATTTCAGTCTTTTTAAATCCAAACCCAAATCCTGCGCTATGTTACCGACTAAAGAGCCTTTCGCCATTTCCTCGAGAATGGAGTAACTGACCTGCCCGTGCACTGAACTGAGAGAGAGGACTGAGATGAACAACAGTACTTGCCGTGTCATTGTTCTGCCCGACATTTTCTCTGCGACGTCAAACAACAAAGACGCTATAATCCGTAAATCAGTCGTTAATATCCTTTCAGTTTGCAGACAGAACAAAACACCAATGAAACATTAGTTTACAATCCACAACCCGAACAAAACATGTCCAGCTCCAAGTGTCCATGCAGTGTTCTCGGTAACCCTGTCTGTTTCTATGACGTGCTGAAGGTTGAAGGCTATCGTAAATCTTTGAACAAGTAACGTTATTTATACTTATAATATATATATTATATTAGTTTACTCATCTACAATATAGTTTTTGGCTGCACGGGGTTGCCAGATTTCTAATCTAGCACGACTGAATGACCAGCCAAATTATACACATGTTGTATAGACACTGTCCACTGAAAACCGGACATCTGGCAACCCAACATTTATATTTACTCTACTGTACGTAGGCTACGTGTATGTAAAAATGGATGACGAAAAGCTCATCACGTTTATTCAGTATAAACTGACTGACATCTTCAATTGTGGATGGAGCCAGGGGCGGCGCTAGGGGGTGGCTACTTGGGCTCAAGCCCCGGATGTTTTCTGAAAAGCCCCGAATGTTTTACTTAAAAAAATAAAATAAAAAAACTCTCGTGAGTAACGTGCAGTACCGGAGTCCAACAGAGAGGCAGCAGCTGCGCGATATTAGCCTGCCTACTGCGTAGCCTGCCCTGCCCTGAAGAAGAAGTGATCTCAATCACTCAATCAGTAAGGATGGATATCCGAACGTTTTTTTCAACAAAACAAGCGCCAAGAACTGTTGCAGCAGCAGTATCAGCAGCTGACAACAATGACATCACCAGCAGTGATGACATAGATGATGTTTCAGGTTTGTGAATCTTATTAGAAAGGTGACTGACTCACTGACACTACTTTTCCGGTTTGCTAATGCTAGCTGGCTATCATAACATAACGTTATGTTATAATGAAAATGAAACATAGCAAGGTACTGTTACGGTACATGGTAAGAAATCAAACAAAGGATAATACTTATACGAATAAAGTGAATAACAGGCTGATAGTCTTTGATATCTGCACTCTGGTTGACAACCACCAGTGGTTATTTTTAACAAGTGAAAAATAATGATGTAACGTTAATGTTACAGCTAGTAAACATGGAGTAACCACATTAAGTATGTCCTTATGGTAGTATGTATGTATACAGAACATGACTCAAATCTATCCTAAGATGTAACGCTAACTAACTAAGTTTGTTTAATGTCCCAGGGGGGATTTGATTTCACAGTACTATACACAGGCCAACAATACATGCAATATATCGTCATATAACACAGGACAAGACTCTAAATACAATATAAGTGGTGAGCACAGAGTCTGCCCTGATATACATACTGTAACATAACTAGCCTCAGCCCATCAATTCTGTAATTCTATACAAATATAAATGATGGTGACTGACGTGTGTGTGTGTGTGTTTACTGTCTATTTTGTAATACAGCCTTTTGTCCGCTTTAAGGTGGTGGTAAGTTGAAGGTTGAAGGCAAAATGTTCCGGCGCGCTCCGCGCGCACATTATATTCTCCCTCTGGGCTAAGCCCCGGATCTCCTACAATCCTAAATCCGCCTCTGGATGGAGCTATCATCTATTTTAACGGTTTGACAGTCAAGGGCAAGATATGAACATCACCATCAGCCAGCCACTACACCTATATAGCCCACAGCTACACTATACACATTACTAGCTATACGAATGACTGCATGCATAATTTATTTCCGTGTCATGCCACATAGCTACACGGCCCATCTCACATACAAGACGCCTATATTACATAATAATAACAATCGAGCATGTAGGCACAATATTGTAGCGTGAACACAGGAACAATCGTCAGCCAGACGGACTTACATATTGAGCCTCATCGGTTGGCAGTGCACCGCTCAGACCCCACGGGGGGGTCTCAAATACCCGGCGAGTTACGTGCCCTTTTAATTATTTACTATTCAGCCAATATGTCCAATGTTTGTCTTATTTATAGGCCTATGATTATTTGAATGAGATGAATTTGTACTACTGTATATTTATGATGATTAATTGAGATGCATTATCAGTTGTGGAAGTTGAGTCCTAGGGCGAATAGCTAGATGTTGGACTGTCTCCGTCCTCCGAATCTATGTCTGCCTGATCATCGCCCATAATAATAAAGTGGCTTTTATAATACACCTTTCTGGCTGTGTGTTTTGTGCGCTCCCTCTCCTGACATTTTACCAATACCCCTAAATCAGGGGACCCACATATTTTATCACAATATGTCCAGTTGTATCTTGTAGAAATTGTGGAAGCAAGGCAAGCAATATTGGTAGAGCCTATTGTAATCAGCCTGCCTGGTCCGACTACGTAACAATTGAGAATGGAATGTTGAGGTGCAACAAAATCTCGCACGCCGTGTGCATTGGGATGCGATTTTTTTATGATTTTCTCATAGACTTCAATGGTGTGAGTTGAAAATGGAATTCTGCGGTGCAACAAAATTGCATCGCACGCCATGTGCATTGCAATCGAATGTGGCCGTGCAACAGAAATTGCACGCCGTGTGCATTGGCCTTAAGACTATAATTTACTACCCTCTGCTAATGATTCCAAAAGAATGGTGAGCAAGTGTATGGCGTACATGGAGCTGGGTTCATAGGTTGCAAAGCAGTGTAAAAAACCACGACACAGTCCCAGTTGTTAAAGGGTCATTCTACAGAAACGATGGCTTTTGGAATTGCATATGTCTTGACCTTTATTTCATTTTACTTAATAAAAATGTATTGTATAATAATCAAAAATTAAAGCTTAATGTATTTTAATTATTTGTATACATTCACTCAAAGAATGCTTGTGCCATCTTTTTGTCATTGGTGCTACTCATACCAAAAACAACATTAGAAGTTTATCATCAGCTTATTTTTATTTTATGTATTATAATCACTTGATTAAATGTGTAAAGTTATATTGTGAATTTGTTTTCATTTACACCATCATGTTTTTGCTATAATATCAACAACAACTGAATCAATTGAATGATACTATCCTTAAAATGACAACTTATGAATAAAGCAACAATCAACAAACACAAATTATTATGAAGTCAAAAATGACACCTTTATTATCATATCACCGAACAAACATGCTACAGATAATTTCAGGCTTCCAGCAACCAGGTATTTCACTTTCTTTCTGGTATTTCAAATCTACCCTTACATTAACATTAGGCTTCCAGCAATATTTCACTTGTAGTCCCTCATCCAGCTGACCCTCCACATACGTCCAGATCTTCTGGTCAACCTGAACTGACCGTTTATTTACAGGAACTGACTTTGGCATGAAACACGTGATCTGGTCATCCCCATACCAGTTTATATTCAATTCAGTTCAATTCAATTGTATTCCCCATGTGCAGTGCACTAGAAACATGACTTGGTATTCTCCATGCTGAACAAGCTACAGTACATACAACACACAGCAAGACGACAATACAACAATACTCAAGACAAAATATACAGTACCACTATGAGTGATTAAATATACTGTACATCTTAGTGCAAGAACATGTAAAGTGTAGGTGCAAGAGCTTGAGAGGTGAGAGCTTATCTGTCAAGGCAATGGCCAGTGGTGGGGTCACAGTTTTGGGAACAGGTACAGGCTAAATGAATAGGTGAGCTGTATGATAATGACAACAATACTTCTATAACGAATGCAATAAGTTGTCCCAAAGATAGCATATGTATACAAGGAAACACAACATAATGTAATCAAACTCTTGTTGTCTAATGCTGGCAACCTAGAAAACAGCACCTAGCTCGTGATACATACCGTTACATTATTCCTCACCATTTCGTCCTAGGGGAATAGGGAGAATATGGGGCGGATACCAAGGGATGGCACTCGCCCTCTTATGATTGGTCACTTTCAACGTGAACCACACCCACACAGACATCATTCTGGCTTGATTGACAGCTACCTAACCCGCCACATAGTAGTGAAGAAGAGAATACTTTATCTGGGTAAGTATCAAAATGTCTCTGTGCAATTCAGAACTCTATAAAACAATTACCAGCAAAGTAGCTATTTGCAAAAGATGTCAGTTTTCGTACGTAACTTACCATCTTTTCCTAAATGTTAAGAAATACTTTGCTAGCCGACTGTCTAGTTAGCCACGCTGTAGCAAGCAAGGAGTGAATGTCCAGTAAATGTGTGTTTAGCTATGTTAAGAATAATATTCTAAGGCTGGGTTGCACCAACCTGGTTTAAAACTAATCCTGGTTTAAATCAGGCCTTATCTACTAATCCTGTTGCACCAAACTTTAATCCTACCTTAAACCTAGTTTAAACCTGGTTTAATTTAATCCTGGTTTAAACCTGGATTAAATCAAGTCTGTTGCACCAGTAATTTTAAACCTAGTTTAAACCTGGATTAGCAATTATTTAAACCACCCCTGGAGGAGGTTTATGTTAGGTTTATTTCAGTTTTAATGACAACATGGCTGCATATCTTCGCTGGATGAGAATAAAGGAAAGAGTTTCTCGCAGGAAAATTCAAGACAGATTAAACCCAATTGAATTGTATTACATTTTAATTGTAATAATAATTTTATTGTGATATCATTTTATAGTGATATAAAGTGAATAATTCAATTGTGAGTTTTCCCAATGGTATAGCTTTACAAAATACTGTTTACTGTCATATACCTCAATGGGAAGGTTGCACCAGCTATCAAGCATGGAAGTGAGAGGAACGCTCAAGCGCCCTGAATATCCGGTTGTATAGCAGAAAATGCATATGCTGAGGACTTCCGACTTCCATGGCAGCATGGATTGAACGCACGCACGACTGCTCTCCTAACAAATTACGTTTTTTACAATGTAAGGAGGATTTATTTCTGTAAACAAATTGAACAAATGGATTAGAAGGAGGCATCTTTTGTTCCTAACTTGAGGATATTGCAACTGGACCTATTACCGAAGTCAAACTTATCTCGTTTGTGGTCGCAATCTCCGCACCGGCTGTTTGTTGATTGTTTGATATAGGTTACTCAAGTTGTATGGCCAACGCTGCTGGCAGCAGAGAGTTAAGAAATCTAAGAAGCGATCTAAAACAAAAAGTTACGGTGATGGACCGCGGAGAACTTGCATCAATTATGAGAGAAGTCATACGTGAAGAGCTTGACTCCGCATTTGATCTGAAACTTAAACCAATTAAAGAATGTCTGGATTCACTCCGCAAGGATATTATTTCCAATACGACCAAGGTAAAGGACCTGGAAACAGCCGCTAACGAGACGGAACGCCGTCTAACTGATATCGAACAAAAACTTTCTCAATCACAGTCGGATAATATGTCACTGAAACAGAACATTTAACAGATTGAAGCACGTAGCCGCAGTTTTAATATTCGAGTGTTGGGACTGCCTGAAGACAGTGAGAAAGGCAATCCCACTGCTTTTATGAATTCCCTGTTATGCGACGGGTTTGGTGCCGACAAGCTGGGACCTCAACCCCGCGGGAGGCTAACGTGAGGTATGGGCTGTTATTTCCACGCAAGCTGATTGTCACATTTGCTAACAACACTGCCTCCTTCACGGACCACAGAGAGGCCATGGCACACTACATCCAGGTAATTAAACCAACTCTATAATCCTGACTACATCAATGGCTAACATCAATACCTGAACAACAGCCCACTATATGGGCAATGTGACAGTAGACAATGTAATGAATCCTGGATTGATGGAGATGCCTATAGGCTACGTGACATTTAATTGGAGTCCCTGACTATGACGAATATATGATATGTATGTATATATGAATAACAATTGATATGGATCAATTTATACCTCTTATTAGATTATAAATACTCTGGTTGTTATGTTTGCCTTTTGGTTGACAGCAAAAGGGAGAGAGGAGGATAGAGAGGGAGAGAAGGAGAGAGAGCAGGATGGTGTCGGCACACCAGAGAGAGAGAGAGCAAGAACCAGGTGAGAAAGTGGACAGGTAGTCAAGACCACATAAGTAAGTAGCCTAGCCTAATGGCCCATAGGGAAGGAGCCTATCCTGTTTCCGTAGCGTGAGGCGGCTTAATGTACAAGTTAGTACACCCCCTGGACATGACGCTGGTATGTCGCAGGGTCTTACCCCCTGGGGGGGGGGGGGGGGTGTCCATGCCACGGTCCATGCCACCCCCCCCAAGGCAGCAAACCTAGGGGAAACACTGTTATTCTCATGCTAAAATCGACTGTAAATCCAGATTTTAAAGTTGATATTCTTCCCCGTGGAGCAAGCCCCGATGGTGCTAGCGGAGTTTTTTGCGAGTGATTGCGGGTGGTAGGCTTGCGCGATGCGGTAGATGGCATGGTATATTATTATACTTTTGATACTTTGCTGACAATTCTGCACACTGTGGACTTGTGAACTCCAAAAAGATAGGCCTACTTGTATGTAGGATGCAGTGGAGGCTGGTGACTTCCAGAATTGAGGAGGCCAATTTTTTCCGCTTGCTCGCTTCACTCGCGATGGAATGTTCCCTGTTCTTATAGAAGAATATTAAATTGACTTGTAATAAAACGAAATCGACTACATTAAAAATAAAACTTCAATAAATCCTAAATGTTGTCTACCTATTCGATGTATCCTAAATTTCGTTGTTTGGTACCTGTACTGTAGCAATGACAATAAAGTCCATTCATTCATTCATTCATTCATTCATACATCGCGCCAGAATCTCGCCGATTTCCGAGGTCATTTTAAGCAAACTGCAAAGGACAAGTTGATAGGACACTCGTAGCCACTATGGTGAGTGTTTCTTTGACTGAAGTGACTGGCGAATTCTCAAAATGGCTTCATGTGATTGGACGAACAAAATGTCAATCTTTCAGCCCTGGACTCAATGCATGGCTAGGTTTCAAAACCAAATTCCTAAATATTATTGACAGTATAGCCCCCATGAGAACCACCAGGGTTAAAGCCCGATCGGAACCATGGATGAATTCGGACATTCTAAATGCTATGAAAGTCAGAGACCTAAAATGCTCTGAAGTTCAAAAATGCAAATCAAAATTAGTGAAAGACTTAAACGAAGATCTCAAAACCCACTTTGAGAAAATTTAAAAACAATGCAACAAACTATGCAATCAGGTAATTTACCATGACCAAATCTGCTAAGAAAAAATACCTCGATAACAAAATCGAAGAAAACTTAAACAACCCACGTGACCTTTGGAAGCTACTTAATAGCCAACTAGGTTGCAGTCAAAAACTCAAAACCAGGTCTACAAACATCAGCATAAAATCTGGAGATTCTCTCCTTACAGACAAGCTGGATGTGGCTAAGTGCTTAAACACTTTCTTTACAACCATAGCCACTAAATTAGTTAACAATCTACCACCCCACTCAGGGCGTTATGGTGTAGAGCACATCCGTGCGTTCTACAATAAACTGGGTGTACGCAAAGATGATTTTAAACTCTCCATGGTGTCAAACGATGAGGTGTTTAAAAAACTGGGCGCTCTACACTCAGAAAAGGCCACGGGCCATGACAATATTCCAGCCAGATTTCTAAAAGACTCAGCTGCCTCCATTACCCCAATCATCACCCACATAATAAACCTCTCCATCAAACAGGGACACGTCCCCCTTGACTTTAAAATAGCAAGGGTAACACCACTGTATAAAAAAGGAAGCAAATTAGACCCAGGCAACTACCGACCTGTTTCTATTCTTAATTCCATCTCGAAACTTATGGAAAAAATAGTTTATGAACAGGTTGATAGGTACCTTACCGAAAAAAATCTGATGTATGAATTTCAATCAGGATTCAGAACATCCCATTCCACTGACACATGCCTTCTCTATTTGAACGACCACATCAACCATGAGGTGGACTCGGGCAAGTACTGCGGCATGGTCATGCTGGACCTCCAGAAGGCCTTCGACACAGTAGATCACCACATATTGTTAGATAAACTGAAAGCAATTGGGTTCGATAGAACATCGGTGAGCTGGATGCAATCCTACTTAGAGGGGAGGGAACAGGTGGTTAGTGTGAACGGAACACTGTCCCCCCCCCTCCCAGTGACCTGCGGCGTTCCACAAGGAAGCATATTGGGACCTTTACTGTTCCTAATATATGTGAATGACATGTCATCAGCATGTGATTGCAATTTGTTCCTGTTCGGGGATGACTCGGCTCTGCTGGTCTCTGACAGGGACATATTGCAGGTGGAAAAAGCGCTAAGCACTGAACTGAGTAGAATCTGCATCTGGCTAGCTGACAATAAACTATCAATACACCTAGGTAAAACTGAAACCATCCTATACGGATCCCCATCTAAACTCAGAAAGGCTGTACATTTCAAAATAAAAGTGGGTAACATTAATATCACAAGAAAAGAGGATATTACATACCTGGGCTCCATCTTAGAGGCAAATCTTTCCGGAGATAAAATGGCAGCAAAAGTAATCAAAAAAGGGAACCATAGAACTAGATTCTTGTACAGGATATCCTCACTTGTCAGTAAAAACACACTGAGGACCCTATCAGGAGCTCTCATTCAATGTCACTTCGACTATGCCGTAACATCATGGTACTATAGAACCACAAAGGCCCAAAAAACAAGACTCCAGACAGCCCAAAATAAACTGGTTAGGCTTTTGCTAGGCCTCAACCCTAGGACACATCTAACCGCTGCTCATTTTTTGAGCCTTGATTGGCTACGAGTAGTTGACAGAGTGCAGCAGCTTGCACTGGGCCTGGTCTTCAAGATACGCTACACCACAAAGACACCCAAGTACCTGTCAACATACTTCCAAAAAGTGAACAACGTCCACACATACAATACCAGAGGAAGCTCCACGAACCACGTTCAACCGCGTTGCACCACAAACAAGGGGTTAAACTCGTTTGCAAACTATGCAGTAAAAATGTGGAACGCCCTTCCTATAATCTTAAAGGAGTGCAAAACACTGCCCACCTTCAAAACCACTCTCAAAAAACATTTACAGGAGGCTGCAATCCGTAACTGGACCCTCTAAATCAAAAATCAGATTAAAAGACCCGAACTACCCACTGTACATACTTTGTGTTTTGTCCCCCGCCCCCACCTGTGGTGTATGTCCCCACCTGTCCTACCCGCTGTACATACCTAATGTTTTGTTATATTGTTCTTCCCATGATGGATGTATGTTTATCTTGTAGATAGTACTAGTTATTTGTCTGTATTATCTTGTAGATAGTACTAGTTTTTTTTGTCTGTCTTACATGTAACGATGAATTGAGAATCAAGGACCCCAATTGAAATAAGCCAGTGGCTTTCTTGGGTTTTTATCCTGTTAGTTGACCTTGTATGTAATATGTACTTTCATGTACCTACTCATGCAAATCTTCTAATAAAGTTTTCAATCAATCAATCAATCAATGGTGAGGCCAGGCCTCCTCTGCCCACCCATTTTCAGTGATTTGGCCAATCACATATTGCCATGAAAAAAAGCCCTGTAGGTGCTTTACAATTGCAATATTGGGTTTTAGCCATGGAAAACTTCAGATTTATGAACAAAACGGAAATAATATTAAGATATATATATATGTTTTTTGTTAAATAAATAAATAAAATAAATATAATTATTGCTTTTTTAAATCTCTCTCTCTTCTCTCAAATTATTGGGGAGGCCAGGCCTCCTCCACCTCTATGGAGGAGCCTCCACTGGTAGGATGTAACAATAAACTTGACTGATTCTGTGACCATGGCTTAATGTCATGCATTGAGTCTAATGCGAGCTGCTATGGGGAGCCGGTGATGGGCGCGGAGGAGAGGGGAGACTTCGAGGAGGTTGAACACCAGACGGCCGGTAGCATCCTGGATGAGCTGCAGAGGTCTTATGATACCTTTGATAAGTAAGTAAGTAAGCTAGCTAGCTAGCCAGCTATGACTGGAAACAAATTAGTATCCAGTTATGGAATTTATCACCACTTTGGCTGATGTGATGATGTGACGTGGCTTTGTTTGGCTAGTCACCTCGTAACATTCGCGTAGCGAAATTAGCATGCTAGCCATACCTGTCAACCCTCCCGTTTTTCCCGGGATTCTCCCGTATTTTACCTTTCTTTCCCGCTGTGCTCCCGTTTAAATATTTTCCCGTAAATCTCCCGTATTTTTCACCTATAATAAAATATAATTTAACACTTAATTGTTAGTAGTTAGACGCATGCGCACAATCGCTATATCCATGTCAGAGTTGACTTGTCTCCTCTCGTTTCTTGGGCTGCGTTCGTAATTTTGCTCTGAGAGTGCCGGAACGCACACTAGGTGCAACGTCATAAAGGGACCAAGTAATTTGATTGGATAAGAGGCATTCCATGAGTGGTGATCAGATTTGCAGAGCGTTTTTTACGAACACAGCCTCGATTATCGCTGTTTTGAAATGATCGCTGGTAGCTTTGCGCCGCTCTTTTCCCATTGACATCATGGTGTCAAGTAATGTATAAATAAATGTGCTGAATTTAGATGCCCTTTTGTGTTTTCATGCAGGGATGTTCAAAGTATTTTACTTTCAACCAGGTATCTGATTCTGACCACCTGTAGTCACTTACTTAATGTAGGAACTACTTAATTATTGTTGCACTGAAGCAGGTGGTTGATTGACAGTGTATAGCTTTGTCTAAATGTAAGGGGTATCCTATGGTTGTCTAGTGGTGATGTTAGGATTGACTGTGTGTACAGTCTAAATGTAAGAGATATCCTATGGTTGTCTAGTGGTGATGTTAGGATTGACTGTGTGTACAGTCTAAATGTAAGGGATATCCTATGGTTGTCTAGTGGTGATGTTAGGATTGACTGTGTGTACAGTCTAAATGTAAGGGGTATCCTATGGTTGTCTAGTGGTGATGTTAGGATTGACTGTGTGTACAGTCTAAATGTAAGGGGTATGGTTTGTGGATGGTGGGGGGGGGAGAGGATGACCCGGGGGTGCGCAGGGGGATATCCCCTATTTTCCCTTATTTTTGGGAAAATATTCCTTATTTTCAAATCCCAATGTTGACAGGTATGATGCTAGCAGCTGTTTTAACATAAAATGGTCATGCCAAGATAAAAGCTATAGCTGACTAGTGAGCCCGCATCAACCTTAATGCTATTTAAGTGTGAGATGCTATCTATAATTTATCTAGGGCCATATTTATCTAGCCAACATAGTTGTTGTTGTTTTTTTTTTTACATTTCGTCTGAATCCAAGATGGCGGACACTGAAAATAAATTAATCCTGGTTTAATCCTGGTTTAAACCAGGTTGAACTAATCCAGGATTAAAATGATGATGTGCAACGCGTCTCTGATTAACTTTAAACCTAGTTTAAGCCTGGATTTACTAAGCCTGGATTAACTCTAAACCAGGATTAGTTTAAACCAGGTTGGTGCAACCCAGCCTAAGTGTTTGTTGATGTGTTGAGCCAAATCTGAGAATTGCAAACCTTATTGTATTGAGAATAGATAAATAAGAGAGAAGAAGATTACATTTATTCATTTCTCCCTATTCCCCTAGGACGAACTGTGCAACTTGGTGGCCATGCTGAGGAACAGTGCAACTGCAAATGGTATGTATCATGACCTTTTAATTTAAAAAATATTAATTCACAACAACTTCTTTTGACTGACAAAGAGCTGCTGGCACATCTGGTGATAGTTGGCTAACACCTCCTCTAATCACATCTGGTGGTAGTTGGCTAACACCTCCTCTAATCACATCTGGTGGTTGTTGGCTAACACCTCCTCTAATCACATCTGGTGGTAGTTGGCTAACACCTCCTCTAATCACATCTGGTGGTTGTTGGCTAACACCTCCTCTAATCACATCTGGTGGTAGTTGGCTAACACCTCCTCTAATCACATCTGGTGGTAGTTGGCTAACACCTCCTCTAATCACATCTGGTGGTAGTTGGCCAACACCTCCTCTAATCACATCTGGTGATAGTTGGCCAACACCTCTAATCTGTACAGCCTTTATCCCTCACATAGCTGGTTCATTCGTGGGATCAGCCTCACTGAAAATTGTTAACGCTGAAGCAGTTTGTAACACAAATGTTTTAATACTAACAATATTTTAACATACCCTATGATGGCCTTCTTTAGGTCTACATTTATTAGCCCCGTGTAGCCACACGCCACAATTGCATCTGTTAAATCAACCAGTTTTTCTTCGTCAGCATTTTCCACCTGAAAGTAGAAGCTCAACTATTGACAAAGGAGACAAACAATTTCTGAACTTTAAATACATGAAAAAGGAATAAAGTATGTACAGTACCAGTCAAATGTTTGGACACACTTCCCCATCCAATTGAGTGTGTCCAAACTTTTGACTGGTACTGTTTGTATGAAACTGTTTCAATACCTCTTTCATCTGATTTTTTTATGTCTGGATCAGTGACTTCATCGACGGGCACACTATCCTTGTCCATCTCCGCATAGCACAAGAAATGGTAGCACCATCTAGTCAGAATGTTTGGTGCAGGACCCCCCTGCACCACACTTGTTGCAAAAATCTCCCCACAAGTCCTTTTGTGACATAGATGCTACTGTGAGTACCGTGTCTGACACCACTGAAGGCTTGCTGGAGACGGTCTATCATGAGGACATCTTTATTGACCAAACAGCCCCTGAAGAAACTCCTGACAAGATTCAATCATTTCTCAAAGCTAATGTTTTTTTTGTGATCAAATGTTTCTTTATTTTCTTTTAAAACACACATAATGACAAAACAAGACAACAAGGCCACATCCTGCAATCAACGCCCCCAACAGCCCATACAACCACACCACAACACACAAATTACAATAGCTATCTAGGTATTAGGGACATACAAGTCGGGACCCAAAACAAAAAGAAAGTAAATCAAATAACCCCCACCCACCCACCCCAGGGACCAGAGGACAACAGTCAATTACAATTGTGATAACATACACTCAACTCAAAATATTTTTAAGATCGACAGCTGTGGATATCCACAAATTAATATTTGCCTCTTTAGCACCATGCATACGGGCTGTAGAGAGTTTCAAATAAACAACATCCAAAAAACGTAAAACCCGTTGTTTAAATGAAAGTGAATGTGGAGGCTTCCAACGCGTGGCAACAATTTTCTTTGCTGCCGTCAGACCAGCAAACAGAATGCGTTTTTTAGTTTGAGGGAGGGGTAACAGGGAAAGATCATTGAGGATCAATACAGAAGGAGAAGGGGGTATAGTCACAGAGAGCAGAGCAGAAAGTTTAGAAGCGACCATTACCCAAAACTCTGTAACCTCTGGACACTCCCAAATCATATGAAAAAATGTGCCCACAACCCCCAGAGGACACAGAGTACAATTGGGGTCATTTATGATTTTCATAGTACACATCTTCCGAGGAGTCATATAAGTCCTATGGATAAAATTATAATGAATTTGTTGGTGATCAGGATTCCTTGATGTTTGTAGGACATCTGACCACACCCATCCCAGTCAAATTCTAGGTCTAAGTCCGGAATGTCCACCTTCCATACCGATCCAACTGCCAATGGCAGGTATGTTTTCTGCAGGAAGTACCCATATAATGTGGAAACTAAGCCCCTCGTACTACCCACCCTGTCCAGAACAACAAGCACCGGGTGCCTATGAAGTGGCTCCTTCCATGGGACCCCATAGGTTTTCATGGCAGCCCTTAGTTGTAAATAAAAGAAAAACAAGGAGCGTGGTAAATTAAACTGAATTTGTAACTCTTCAAAAGAGTGAAGACCCTTATCCCCAATAACATCGCCCAATGAATGAATACCCCTGTCAGCCCATTGTTGGAATCTAATCGGACGCCCCCCAATTAAGAGTGCATCATTATTAAATATTGGTGAGCAGGGGTTCCATCTAGAGGGCAGTTTGCATGTTTTCGTCATTGCTCGCCAGACACTGATTAATTGAGAAATGATTGGGCCAAACCGTCGCCTACACTGATTGATTGATTGATTGAAAACTTTATTAGAAGATTTGCAGAAGTAGGTACATGAAAGTACATATTACATACAAGGTCAACTAACAGGATAAAAACCCAAGAAAGCCACTGGCTTATTTCAATTGGGGTCCTTGATTCTCAATTCATCGTTACATGTAAGACCGACAAAACAAACTAGTACTATCTACAAGATAATACAGACAAATAACTATTACTATCTACACGATAAAAATACATCCATCATGGGAAGAACAATACAACAAAACATCAGGTATGTACAGCGGGTAGGACAGGTGGGGACATACACCACAGGTGGGGGCGGGGGACAAAACACAAAGTATGTACAGTGGGTAGTTCGGGTCTTTTAATCTGATTTTTGATTTAGAGGGTCCAGTTACTGATTGCAGCCTCCTGTAAATGTTTTTTGAGAGTGGTTTTGAAGGTGGGCAGTGTTTTGCACTCCTTTAAGATTATAGGAAGGGCGTTCCACATTTTTACTGCATAGTTTGCAAACGAGTTTAACCCCTTGTTTGTGGTGCAACGCGGTTGAACGTGGTTCGTGGAGCTTCCTCTGGTGTTGTATGTGTGGACGTTGTTCACTTTTTGGAAGTATGTTGACAGGTACTTGGGTGTCTTTGTGGTGTAGCGAATCTTGAAGACCAGGCCCAGTGCAAGCTGCTGCACTCTGTCAACTACTCGTAGCCAATCAAGGCTCAAAAAATGAGCAGCGGTTAGATGTGTCCTAGGGTTGAGGCCTAGCAGAAGCCTAACCAGTTTATTTTGGGCTGTCTGGAGTCTTGTTTTATGGGCCTTTGTGGTTCTATAGTACCATGATGTTACGGCATAGTCGAAGTGACATTGAATGAGAGCTCCTGATAGGGTCCTCAGTGTGTTTTTACTGACAAGTGAGGATATCCTGTACAAGAATCTAGTTCTATGGTTCACTTTTTTGATTACTTTTGCTGCCATTTTATCTCCGGAAAGATTTGCCTCTAAGATGGAGCCCAGGTATGTAATATCCTCTTTTCTTGTGATATTAATGTTACCCACTTTTATTTTAAAATGTTCAGCCTTTCTGAGTTTAGATGGGGATCCGTATAGGATGGTTTCAGTTTTACCTAGGTGTATTGATAGTTTATTGTCAGCTAGCCAGATGCAGATTCTACTCAGTTCAGTGCTTAGCGCTTTTTCCACCTGCAATATGTCCCTGTCAGAGACCAGCAGAGCCGAGTCATCCGCGAACAGGAACAAATTGCAATCACATGCTGATGACATGTCATTCACATATATTAGGAACAGTAAGGGTCCCAATATGCTTCCTTGTGGAACGCCGCAGGTCACTGGGAGGGGGGGGGACAGTGTTCCGTTCACACTAACCACCTGTTCCCTCCCCTCTAAGTAGGATTGCATCCAGCTCACCGATGTTCTATCGAACCCAATTGCTTTCAGTTTATCTAACAATATGTGGTGATCTACTGTGTCGAAGGCCTTCTGGAGGTCCAGCATGACCATGCCGCAGTACTTGCCCGAGTCCACCTCATGGTTGATGTGGTCGTTCAAATAGAGAAGGCATGTGTCAGTGGAATGGGATGTTCTGAATCCTGATTGAAATTCATACATCAGATTTTTTTCGGCAAGGTACCTATCAACCTGTTCATAAACTATTTTTTCCATAAGTTTCGAGATGGAATTAAGAATAGAAACAGGTCGGTAGTTGCCTGGGTCTAATTTGCTTCCTTTTTTATACAGTGGGGTTACCCTTGCTATTTTAAAGTCAAGGGGGACGTGTCCCTGTTTGATGGAGAGGTTTATTATGTGGGTGATGATTGGGGTAATGGAGGCAGCTGAGTCTTTTAGAAATCTGGCTGGAATATTGTCATGGCCCGTGGCCTTTTCTGAGTGTAGAGTGCCCAGCTTTTTAAACACCTCATCGTTTGACACCATGGAGAGTTTAAAATCATCTTTGCGTACACCCAGTTTATTGTAGAACGCACGGATGTGCTCTACACCATAACGCCCTGAGTGGGGTGGTAGATTGTTAACTAATTTAGTGGCTATGGTTGTAAAGAAAGTGTTTAAGCACTTAGCCACATCCAGCTTGTCTGTAAGGAGAGAATCTCCAGATTTTATGCTGATGTTTGTAGACCTGGTTTTGAGTTTTTGGCTGCAACCTAGTTGGCTATTAAGTAGCTTCCAAAGGTCACGTGGTTTGTTTAAGTTTTCTTCGATTTTGTTATCGAGGTATTCTTTCTTAGCAGATTTGGTCATGGTAATTACCTGATTGCATAGTTTGTTGCATTGTTTTTTAATTTTCTCAAAGTGGGTTTTGTGATCTTCGTTTAAGTGTTTCACTCATTTTGATTTGCATTTTTGAACTTCAGAGCATTTTAGGTCTCTGACTTTCATAGCATTTAGAATGTCCGAATTCATCCATGGTTCCGATCGGGCTTTAACCCTGGTGGTTCTCATGGGGGCTATACTGTCAATAATATTTAGGAATTTGGTTTTGAAACCTAGCCATGCCTCTTCAACCTGTGTGCATTTTGAGCAGGTGGAGTGTTGGAAAACAGCACCTCCTTCAGAGTGCAAGGGAATGTCAATTCCTCTTTCAAAGCACGCCAAGAAACCTCAGTCATGGGATTAAACCAAGTTACCAGAGGACGCAGTGTGAAAGCCCAATAGTAAAGTTTAAAATTAGGTAGAGAAAGGCCCCCATCCTGTCTCTCACGCTGTAATGTGGTCAATTTAATTCTGGCTTGTTTACCTCTCCAGATGAATTTAGTAACTGCAGATTGCAATTTGTTCCAATAAAGAGCGGGGGGAGGAAGAGGAAGCATAGAACTTACAAAATTAATTCAGGGGAGCACATTCATTTTAACTATGGAAACCCT
Source organism: Nansenia antarctica (assembly GCF_963989245.1). NCBI lineage: Eukaryota > Metazoa > Chordata > Actinopteri > Argentiniformes > Microstomatidae > Nansenia > Nansenia antarctica. Next base: position 39,332,636 of record NC_137690.1, read on the forward strand.
AGCCCTCAGGGAATTCGGCAGTGCAATCCATCTGTCCAAATCCTGTGTTATATTAGAAAGGAAATTCTGGAAATTGGTATTAGCTGTAGTCAGCAGTGAGGGATAAATGTCAATGCCTAAATATTTAAATTAGGTAACTATCGGAATCTGGGGGGGCACAACTGCACTCCTCATGGCCTCATTTAGCGTCAAGAGAGCAGACTTGGTCCAATTTATTCTGTATCCAGAGATGGCGCTAAAAGCATCAAAGATGGACAGAATATGGGGAATGGATTGTGGAGCATCATCTACATAATACTGAAATATTTTCATACTGAAAGTGGCTGGTGGTGGGGGGGGGGGACGACGATATCTCGCTAATTTCGTCAATTGTTTGTACTTAACGGAACTATATACGGTAAAAACACATATAGATGGTGGCTATCTCCCCATAGGATTGATTTTTCATGTCCCCACGGTTGTGTTTTGAGAGACCGTGAGTGCCGCCGAACCTTCTCTGAGGAAAACGACACTCCTACATTGTGAATGGTCGCATAGCATAGCTGCCTCTGTCTCTGTCGCCCGGGTTCAATCTTGATTCCGACCCATTTGGTGGACTAAATCGTCTGCATATAGGGATATGTGATGCTGAGTGCCACAGATAGAAATTGGTGTGACTGTGGTCGACTGGCGGACCCACTGAGCCAGGGGCTCCAGGGAAAGCGCAAATAGTAATGGGCTGAGCGGACATCCCTGTCTGGAGCCTTTAGCAATCGCAAACGGTGACGAATCATCAGTCATTACCATTGTTGGGAATTTGTATTAAAATAACTAGAAGTCATAAATCATGTACTATGTGCTCATTTAAATAATATGTGACTGAGGTCAGTTGAGAACAATAGGAAGGTCTCGCAATAAGCCAAAAGAGAGTTTCTGTTTTTGAGCGACATGAAGAAAAGCTCCTGACTAAAAGAACATTTTATGATTCAAACCGCCTGTAAATTACTTATTTTTACCTATGTGCTAACAACCATTTTACACCTGCTGTTATGATATTCTATTTTTCTGTACTGATTTTATACTTTCATAACTAATGATTAATGATAAGTCTATTCTTCTATACTATATTTTAACTTAATCGAATCCTAAGTCATAGGACTGTGTAACTTCAACAGTTATGTTTTCACAAGCTATTCTGATAAAGGACACACTGACCTAGTCATGAGGGAATGGGTTTGAAGATCAAATAACTGGCCAATTAGTGCTTTAGAACGCACGTAGAATTAACTGTATAAAAATGTCTGTTCATCCTAAAAATATAACTGTGTGCATATGTTTACTGATTTCTTAAAGCTTACTGTTTTCTTAATACTTAACAGAATGTGTGTCTAACATTGCGCAAGACTAGGATGCTCAGTGCTCACACAGGTGGATCACCATGACAACGGGAGGCCAGAAGAAGAAGATAACACACAGTACACTCGCACCCACACAGAGAGGAGTTGAAGGCCACATAACTAACTAAAACACTTGCTACAAATCAAATGGTCACAGCTGCAACAGATTTTATGCTGACAATTAAAAAACTACCAGATAGCAGGAGGAGGGACAGCCCAGCCCCAAATGTTAAATCAAATGTATAAAGTACTATGTACCAAGGCGAAACGGGGTTCTTGTTTGGTGAAGCTTCTGCAGTTAACCTATTGACGGCTAGCTGATACTGGCCTGTGGAGGTGAAACTAGATGGGGCCACTTTTCCATGGAAATGAACTATTATTGCTTGCTGATGTGCTTGAATAAATATTCTCTTAATGAACAGTTCAGTAGTGGTGCCTAATATTTGATTGGATCATTTTATCTTAAGAAGTTATATCAAGGACGTCTCGTTGAGATTAAACGAACTCGCTTGTAAGTGACGACTCAATTAAATCAATTCTGGAGAAGTTGATCGCCTTACACCATTGCAGAAGGGTTGGAATAAATCGTCTTGATCATATTTAAAAACATCGTACCGAAACCCAATTTTTCAAGTACCGTCCATAAATAGGACCACTCTAAACGGTCGAATGCTTTCATAGCGTCCAGCGACAGCACCGCAGTAGGAGAATTAAATGAGGTAGCACCATCTATGATGTGTAAGAGTCTCCTCATATTGTCTGAAGAAGAATTGTCTGGTCCTGATGAAGCCTGTCTGGTTGCAGTGAACTCATTTGAATGAATGAATGAATTAATTAATTAATGAATGGTCTTTATTGTCATTGCTACAGTACAGGTACCAAACAACGAAATTTAGGAGGGGTGGCTCCCCTGGTGTTAGGAAAGAAAAAAAAAAACTTTTTAAAAAAATCACAAGAAGGGAAGGAGCTGGTTTACATAAATAAAGGCTATGTACACTATCCACTGTACTATACTGTACAGATAGACGACTAGGGTTGTCATATTGCACAATAGTGTTATTGCACATTAATTTAAAGTGTCGCAGTTTGCAGGCTTGAATTTGTACATATTTGTGCCTCAGCACTACACCTGATTTTTTCAGTCCAGCAGCTGCCATCAATCCGTCCAGACTGTCCAGGGCCCAGAACCTAGGTCTTTGCTGTGTTCAGGGCCTGGACGGCCCTGTGGTAGAAGCTGTTCTTCAGTCTGTTTGTCCTTGCGGCCAAGGTCCTGAACCGCCTTTTCGAGGGCAGCCGGGTAAAGTGTTCGTACCCAGGGTGGGTAGGGTCCCTGGAGATCTTGGAGGCCTTCCTGAGACAGCGTGTGTTGTACAGCTCTTCCAGAGAGGGGAGAGGGGTGCCGGTGATCTTCTGTGCTGTTCTCACGACTCTCTGTAGCGCATTTCTCTCCGCGGTAGTGCAGCTGGAGAACCAGTTGCAGATGCCGTAGGTGAGGATGCTCTCCACTGCGCCGCGGTAGAAGGTCACCAGTATCTCCTGCTTGCTGTGTTCCTTCCTGAGGACTCTCAGGATGTATAGCCGCTGTTGTGCCTTCTTGATGGTGTCTTTTGTGTTGTCCTTCCAGGTCAGGTCATCCCGCATGTGCATCCCCAGGAATCGGAGGGTTGAGACTCTCTCCACGCTCTCTCCGTCGATGAGCAGGGGCTGGGTCTCGGACTTTTTCCTCCTGAAGTCTACGATGATTTCCTGGGTCTTTGACTTGTTCAGCAGCAGGTTGTTAACCTTGCACAGCTTGCTCAGTTGCTCTACCTCATCCCTGTACGCCGCCTCGTCCCCCCCCGAGATGCATCCCACCACGGTGGTGTCGTCTGCAAACTTTACGATGGAGTTGCTGGGGTGGACGGGGGTGAAGTCGTAGGTGTAGAGGTTGTAGAGGATGGGGCTTAGCACGCAGCCCTGGGGGGACCCAGTGCTGAGTCTGAGGGCTGTGGAGGTGTGGGGGCCCACCCGCACCCTCTGGGTCGGTCAGGAAGTCCTTGATCCATGCACATATAGAGTGTGGTAGACCCAGGTCTAGTAGTTTGGTCACTAGCCTGTCTGGAAGGATGGTGTTGAAGGCGGAGCTGAAGTCCACAAAGAGCAGTCTCGCGTAGCTGTTTCCCCTCTCCACGTGGGATAGAGTGGCGTGGAGAGTCGTCGCGATGGCGTCCTCTGTGGACCTGTGGGCTCTGTAAGCGAACTGGTATGGATCCAGGTTGGGCGGGAGCATGTAAGTCTGTAACCGGCGTGCAAGAACCTTGGCATAAATTTGAATTTCAACGTTTAAAAGGGAGAGCGGAGGGAGTCACGTGACCACTCGTTGACGATGCACACATAGTCTTCTTGTCTGCTCAATTTGCCACCTAATTGCACTAATACTTTACAATTTATCGAATAATATATTAGAAACTGCAATGACCACATCCCTTGCTATGGGAAGTCGCAAAAGAGAGGTTGAAAACTCTCCAACTAAGAAGAAATGTAAAGATACATCCATCTCCAAAGAAGACCTCGACGTCGCCATTGCTGACGGTATCAGGCTAGCGCTGCAAGAACAGCAATCCATCCTGAACGCAGCTATTACTTCGGCCATCAAAGATGCTGTGGATTCCATCCTAACCCCTCAGCTTTGCTCAATCAAAATCGACATCGAAAAGACCAACGAGTATGTCCGAGGTATGAAAACGGATATCGAGCACCAAGCTAAGCTAGCCCAAAAGACCCAGAGCCGCATCGACTCCGTTCAGTTGGCTGTGCGCGAGGACAGACATAGCATTGCTGAACTCCGAAAGCAGGTGGAACAACTCACAGAGAAAACAGCTGACATGGAAGATAGGGCTCGGCGAAATAATCTACGTCTGGTAGGCTTACCAGAGTCGTTGGAGGGCTCTGATGCTGCAGGTTACCTCAAAGCCAACCTGGTGAAGTGGATTCCCTCCTTGGCTGGCCGAGTCATCGAGATTGACCGTGCTCACCGCATATATAACGGCCGCAAGCAAAACAGCAATCGCCCCCGTACCCTCATCTTCCGTCTACTGAGATGGCAGGACAGGACCACCATCCTAAAAGAAGCTAGGAAGATATATCCAGTGAAGCAAGACAAATCCACCCTCCTGTTCTTCCCAGACTACAGTGCCCCAACTACAACCAAGAGGAAGGGGTTCAACACGGTCATCAAGGATGCGCATGCCATGGGTCTGCAGCCTTTCCTAATCTTTCGCTATTCGCTATTCTCAAAATGGAGCACGATGGCAATAAGATGTCCTTCGACTGTCCGTCCAGAGCAGAGGACTTCATCCGATCCTTGAAGTCACCACTTCAGCCACACCAATCCGAATCCTACGCCGGTGTTGTGCGGCGCGACCCAACAACGAAGCTGTCTACAGGACCCGTGCGACCCACACCTGCCAGGCGGCCCGGCCGAGAGGACTCTACCGCTGTCAATGATCCGGTGATCGAGGATGGTGACGGGATGGAACTGACCACCTAATCAGCCACGACACTGCCATGGGGACTGCTTTAGATTTCAACGATAGAAATGACTATTTTACTTTCTTTTCCCCCAGGATATGCAATTGCTTATGAAAATGGATGTTTACTTTGACTAACGCTGGGTCTAACGAGGTATGGTTGTTATTTTCCCCTATCTCAAACTATCATTTTTCACCATTATGATGGCCTGCTGATATCCCGTTGTTTTCATTATTTAATGCCATGTCTAGGCACATTTCTACCAGATATCAGTAACACATTGTTAGAAAACTCTGCAGGCTATCATTTAATAGTAGGTGGTGACTTCAATTATGTCCTCGATCCCTCATTAGACAGGTCCTCTCCAGTTAATGTAAGCTCACAATCAACTGCATTTCTAAATTCGAAAAGTCAGGGTTTGTCAACAAAGTGGTGTTAAACCGCCACCTAGTGGCCTTGTCAGTATTAGCAGAGAGCTGAATCTTGCATGCCACAGGTGAGTGATCAGACAACAGTATTGGCAGAATATCAATTGGGGACATGGAGGGAATGAGGGATGGGCTTACAAAAATAAAATCAATTCTGGAAAAAGATTTATGTCTGTTAGAATAAAATGTATAATTTCTGGCCTTATTATTCTGAATTCTCCACACATCAACAACGTTTAAATCCATTATAAATGAATTTAGAAATGCAGTTGATTGTGAGCTTACATTAACTGGAGAGGACCTGTCTAATGAGGGATCGAGGACAGAATTGAAGTCACCACCAGGAAGGAACACAGCAAGCAGGAGATACTGGTGACCTTCTGTAAAAAAACATTTTACAGAAGATCAAGCCACACGGCTCGCTTGTCTCAAAGGAGAATATAATGCTATATCTCTCTCAAAGGCTGAATTTATCTTTCATAGAACGAGACAGAGATATTATTTTGATGCTGAAAGGCCCAGCCGCTTATTGGCACTGAGACTGAAGGAGAATGAAAGCAAAGCCTCTATAAATGCTATTAGAGACTCTGCGGGCACTGTTCATACTGCTCCCCAAGCTGTGAATAGTATATTTCAAACATTTTACTCCAACCTGTACCAATCTGACATAGATTATGATACATCTCGCTGCAAGGCGTTCCTTCATGGCCTCAATTTACCTAAGATATCACAGACTGAAAGGGAGGTTCTTGACTGCCCTCTTGACTTAAAGGAGTTACACAATGCCCTTCAATCTCTACAGAAAGGAAAATCACCGGGCTTAGATGGTCTTCCACCAGAACTGTAATTAGTACTTTGGGATTTGATAGGTCCTCTTATTATGGACTCCTTTAATGATGCTATATCTAGAGGTGATTTTCACAGAGATCAAAAAGTTGCCCTTATCTCTCTTTTGTTAAAAAAGGGGAGAGACTCTTTGGAGTGCTCTAGCTACAGGCCTATCTCCCTGATCTCATGTGACCAGAAACTGTATGCTAAGGTTTTGGCTATACGATTGGAGGCTGTAACAGACGCCTTGATCAGTGAAGACCAGACAGGGTTCATGAAGGGACGCCTTGCATCTGACAATATGCGCAGACTGCTTCATATCATCAATTTAACCGATAGCTCTCTCAGCCCTTGTGCAGTACTTTCGCTTGACGCTGAGAAGGCTTTCGATCGGCTTGAATGGAACTACATGTGGGCTGTTTTAGACCATCTTGGCTTTGGGGTTAATTTCATTGCTATGATTAAGACTTTGTATAATGCACCAACCGCTTCTGTTCTCACAGGTAATGTTATTTCCCCTCCAATCCAACTGGAGCGCTCGGCTAGGCAGGGCTGCCCATTGTCACCATTCTTGTTCTGTCTCTCTCTTGAGCCCTTAGCCCAGGCCATCAGACAGAGTACTTGCATTTCCCCTATTTCAATTCTAGATCATAGCCACCACATCTCATTATATGCTGATGACATTCTATTATTTCTAGATAATATTGATACTTCTGCCCCCCATGTGTTAGAAATGTTTGAAGATTTCGGTAGATTGTCAGGCTATAAGATTAACTGGACGAAGTCAATTCTAATGCCCCTTAGTCCTTCAGCAAGAACCTCCTGTCTCCCTAGACATATCCCAGTGAAAGATAAATTTACTTACCTTGGCATCACTATATACCCAACCATACCACGGATAATTAAAGACAACTTTGATGTAACCTTGAACAAAATCAAAACGGACATTCAAAGATGGGATAGCCTCAAAATATCTCTTCAGGGCAGAACCACGATAATCAAGATGAATGTTTTGCCAAGGATCAACTTCCTGTTTTCCATGTTACCATTACCCCCACCACCCAAATACTTTGATGATATTAATTCGTTGGTCTCAAGGTTCATATGGGCTGGCAAACGCTCGAGAATCCGTCTTACAACTTTGCAACAACCCAAATTGTCGGGTGGGATGGCAATTCCAGATTTTAAGATGTATTATTTAGCTTTCCAGACTCAAGCCTTACGTACCTGGGTGAATCCAAATTCAAAAGTACCTTGGAGGTCAATAGAGGCAGGCCTGGTCAGTCCAGTCAGATTAGAGGATTTACTTTTCTCAGGCACTGGACGTAGGACTCTCAGTCATAGATTTGGTTGCATTATAGATAACGCCCTTAAGGTGTGGAAAGCGTCTGAGAAAATCATGGGAGGTTCCTTGCGATTCTGTTCCTCCACTCCTCTATGGAATAATCTAAACTTAATGTCGGGTAACCGACCATTCACACAGCAAACATGGAGCTCTCGGGGTGTAAATACTCTCAGAGACCTGTATGACAATGATGGCCTAGTTTCATTTCAGCACCTCCAAACTAAGTTTGTCCTTCCAGCGTCATCATATTTTGTCTATCTACAGCTGAGGTCCTCACTCAAGGCCTATGGAGTGCCTTGGCGCTCCCCACTTCCAACTCACCGCATGATAGCCTGGATTGAACATACCCCAACCTCTCGTGGGTGTGTATCCAGAATATATCGCAATCTAATGGACGCAATTAAAAAACCACTTGCGGTTGAGGCTTTATGGAGCCGAGAGCTTGGTGAATTGGATTTCCACCCAAACTGGGACACAATATGGTCTAATCTCAATTCAACGTCCAAAAACTTAGCTCATCAGTTAATTCATTTTAAAGTCATCCACAGGGCCTATGCTACACCATATAGAAGATACTTAATGAAACTACAACCCAACTACTACTGTCAATTCTGCCCTACCCCCACACCGGGTTCATTTCTCCATATGTTCTGGGAGTGTCCAGTCGTGGCCAATTTTTGGAACCATGTCAATTCTGTAATGTCCAAGTTATTTAAGATTGACTATGTTCCTAATCCATGTTTATGTTTGCTCAATGATGACTCTGATTTCGATTTAAGTATTACGCAAAAGAAAATGCTATTTGCTGGTTACACCTCTGCAAAAAAAACTATTCTTCAACATTGGATGACACCTGATTTCAGTATGAACACTTTTTGGTTTTACTCTTTACAGAGGATTGTGAATCTTGAGTGCACAACGGCCAGATTGAACAAAGCAAGGCCCAGTACAGTTGATGCGTGGAAGGCTTATTCATTGAACTTGACTAACCTGACTGCTCTATGATTTGATTTTCCATTTACCCCAATCCGGATTGTGTTGTATTTCTACTATTTGGCTGTGACTTGTCTGCTACACTACCCCTTTTCTTTTTTGTTTTCTTTCTTTTTTCCCTCCCCTCCCTTCTTGTTCTGTTTTGTCATTGTTATGTGTTGATAAAAGCAATAAAAAATCTTGATCACAAAAAAAGGGAGAGCAGCCTATAGCTCCCACAGTCCAAGGGGTCTTTGTTTTTTTTCAGCAGCAGGGAGATCAACGCTATATTAACATCTCTAGCAAAGGAGCCCTTCTCAATAGAGAACAAAATCATTTCATGCAAAAGCGGGCCCAAAATGTCCCAGAAGATAAGGTAAAACTCAGGTGGTATGCCGTCAATGCCAGGAGACTTGCCCCTCTGCATATCTAGAGCTGCCTCTCTGAGTTCTTCCAGGGAGATAGGCCGGTCGAGAGATGCAGATTCATCTGCTGCGAGACTAGGCAATTGCAGGTCATTCAGAAATGAATCACAAGCAAATGTTGAAAAAATCATGAACAATCTCAGAGCTGTAGAGGTCAGCATAAAACGACCTAAAGGATGAATTAACATGCAATGGATCCGTGCAAATAACACCATTACTTATCTTAACAGCAGAAATATCCGCAAACCGCTCATTAACCCTAAGCTTCAAGGCCAATAAATGGCTGGGTCTTGCACTGTTAAAATAGTAATTTTGTCTGACCCGGTGAATAAGGAATTCTGATCGTTGTTTGAGTAAAGAGTTTATTTCTTTTTTAACCAAATTGCGCTGTAATGCGGTGCTGTCGCTGTACTTAAGCTGAAGTGAATTATCCAGGCGAGCATATTCAGATTCAAGTTGATTTAATTTCTCTGCTCTGGCCTTATTGCGGGTTGAGGAAAACAGGATTGTGTTGGACCTTATGAAACCTGACGGCATTCCAAAGCACTCTCGGGTCATCCACTGAACCCTTATTTATGTTTACAAATTCTTCCAGTTGTGGTTTAAATTGCAAAACAAACGTTTCACTACGTAAAAGTGTATTATTGAAACGCCATCTAGGGGCCTTATTAGTCCCAACTCTAAGTGAAGCTGAGCAGACCACTGCTTTGTGATCTGAAGGAGCAAATGGTACATGGACCACGTCAGCTATTTCAGGAAAAAAAAAATATATTTTTTTGGAGGCAAAAATAAAATCAATTCTTGAAAATGATTTGTGTCTCGCTGAATAACATGAAAAGTCTTTAACCGAGGGATTAATCAAGCGCCATAAGTCAACAACGCACAAAGCACGGAGAGCAAGTGAGGCTTGTTTCTGGTCGCTGGCTTCGGACGCCATGGTTCTGTCAATTTTATAATCCCATACCGCATTAAAGTCCGCTCCCACAATACATTTGAAATCTGGAAATTCCAACATAGTATTGGTCAGCAAATCATAAAACAAGTTATCATAATTGTTAGGTGCATAGGCAGAGATCAGCACAATTGTTCCCCCATCTAGTTGAATTTTAGCCAAGGCTATTCTACCCTCCGGATCGACCCAATCTCCCAGGATGTTTCAAAGTACGGCGACAGACGATCGCAACGCACTTAGATCTAGTGTTTGTTTGAGATTGTTTATTTAAGGTAAGCCCCTTGAGAAGAATCTTCTCATTTTCGAGGGGGTCCTCACATGACGATACAAACATAATAGTAACACATAACAAATAACAATACAAAGCACCTACACACACACTCACACACACAGCCCGTCATCACTCCACAACCCACCACTACAACCCAACCGCAATATATAGATGCAACAGTCAGATACATACATAATATAATTATCAGAAGACATCAGCAAGTAATCGAATTTGGCAACAACAGAAAGCACATTAAAGGAAAATACAAATACAAACAACCTGAAAACTAGCCGGTCCAAACCCCCCACATAATTAATAACATGAGCAGGGCTTTTTTAAATAGGAAAGTAAAGATGATTTAAAGGATTGAAAGGATGTGAGGGACCTTAAAGGGGAAGGGAGATTGTTCCAGTCACTAGGGGCCTTGTAGGCAAATTATTTACGACCTAAATTTTTTTCGGTATCTGGGAACACAGAAAAATAGGTTTTGATGTTGTCTGAGTGGATAGGGAGAACTACGGGGGACCAAGTAAACTTTTAAATACATGGGATATTTAAAGTAAATACATTTATAAATAAATTGTAACCAATGAGATTGCCTTCTGTCTTCAAGTGAAAACCAGTTGAGTGAATCATACATTAGACAGTGGTGTGTAAAATAATGACATCTGAGAACAAAACGACAGAGGGAGTTGAACAAGACATTTAGGGGACGAAGACAGGTTTCAGAGGTACCCTGGTACACAATATCAGCATAATCAATAATTGGTCAAATAAGCTGAGAAACTAATCTTTTCCTGATTTCAAAAGTGAAGCAATCAATAGAACGATATAAAGAACCAAGGCAACCATAGGCTTTTTTAACAAGATTATCAATATGTGGCTTGAAACAGAGTTCAGGGTCAACCCAGAGACCAAGATATTTAAATAATTTAGCATTTTCTAGGGGTGAACCATCATCATAAACAATATTTAAATCTAAGAGATGGGGACGCCGATAATGTGCACCAAACACCATACAACAGGATTTGTTCATATTCAGAACAAGGTTATTATTGAAGAACCAGTTCTGAACAGATGCAAAATCTGATTGCAAGGAGCTTTGAATTTGTGTTAGATCTCTGTGAGAAGTATAGATAACCGTATCGTCTGCATAAAGATGAATATCAGAGTTAGAACAAGACTTAGGGAGATCATTAATAAATATAGAAAAGAGGAGTGGTCCCAGAGTAGAACCCTGAGGAATACCCTTGTCCACAATTAAGTAATCGGACTGAGAACCCTGTAAAGAAACATATTGACGGCGATTATGCAAATATGCATTAAACCAAAAAAGAGCCTTCTGAGAAAAACCAATGGAGTACAACTTATCAAGAAGAAGATAATGATCAATCAAATCAAAAGCTTTAGATAGATCGATGAAGATGGCACCAGTCAGTTGGTCTTTGTCACAGGATGAGAAAACATCACTAGTAAACTTGTGTTGGCAGCCGATGAAGCAATCACATGATAATGTCTGTTAGACAGACGATGGGTGATTAGATAGATGGTGTGACTCCTGTACTAGAGCTATATCAACTGCTTTTCTTCGGAGGAAATCCAAAAATGTTGTACGTTTATTTGGCGAATTAAGCCCCCTGACATTCAGGCTCACAATCGTGAGTTAAGTCATAACAAAAAATGGCTACATTTTGTAAACGAGTGTCATTATCTGAATGAATAACCCCTGGTCCCTGTGAAAAATAAAACCCAAATAAAACCCCAAAACAAACAACTATCCACCCCTGCATCTCAGCTCTCGTTAGTCGCTCGCATATCCCAGTGAAAGATAAATTTACTTACCTTGGCATCACTATATACCCAACCATACCACGGATAATTAAAGACAACTTTGATGTAACCTTGAACAAAATCAAAACGGACATTCAAAGATGGGATAGCCTCAAAATATCTCTTCAGGGCAGAACCACGATAATCAAGATGAATGTTTTGCCAAGGATCAACTTCCTGTTTTCCATGTTACCATTACCCCCACCACCCAAATACTTTGATGATATTAATTCGTTGGTCTCAAGGTTCATATGGGCTGGCAAACGCTCGAGAATCCGTCTTACAACTTTGCAACAACCCAAATTGTCGGGTGGGATGGCAATTCCAGATTTTAAGATGTATTATTTAGCTTTCCAGACTCAAGCCTTACGTACCTGGGTGAATCCAAATTCAAAAGTACCTTGGAGGTCAATAGAGGCAGGCCTGGTCAGTCCAGTCAGATTAGAGGATTTACTTTTCTCAGGCACTGGACGTAGGACTCTCAGTCATAGATTTGGTTGCATTATAGATAACGCCCTTAAGGTGTGGAAAGCGTCTGAGAAAATCATGGGAGGTTCCTTGCGATTCTGTTCCTCCACTCCTCTATGGAATAATCTAAACTTAATGTCGGGTAACCGACCATTCACACAGCAAACATGGAGCTCTCGGGGTGTAAATACTCTCAGAGACCTGTATGACAATGATGGCCTAGTTTCATTTCAGCACCTCCAAACTAAGTTTGTCCTTCCAGCGTCATCATATTTTGTCTATCTACAGCTGAGGTCCTCACTCAAGGCCTATGGAGTGCCTTGGCGCTCCCCACTTCCAACTCACCGCATGATAGCCTGGATTGAACATACCCCAACCTCTCGTGGCTGTGTATCCAGAATATATCGCAATCTAATGGACGCAATTAAAAAACCACTTGCGGTTGAGGCTTTATGGAGCCGAGAGCTTGGTGAATTGGATTTCCACCCAAACTGGGACACAATATGGTCTAATCTCAATTCAACGTCCAAAAACTTAGCTCATCAGTTAATTCATTTTAAAGTCATCCACAGGGCCTATGCTACACCATATAGAAGATACTTAATGAAACTACAACCCAACTACTACTGTCAATTCTGCCCTACCCCCACACCGGGTTCATTTCTCCATATGTTCTGGGAGTGTCCAGTCGTGGCCAATTTTTGGAACCATGTCAATTCTGTAATGTCCAAGTTATTTAAGATTGACTATGTTCCTAATCCATGTTTATGTTTGCTCAATGATGACTCTGATTTCGATTTAAGTATTACGCAAAAGAAAATGCTATTTGCTGGTTACACCTCTGCAAAAAAAACTATTCTTCAACATTGGATGACACCTGATTTCAGTATGAACACTTTTTGGTTTTACTCTTTACAGAGGATTGTGAATCTTGAGTGCACAACGGCCAGATTGAACAAAGCAAGGCCCAGTACAGTTGATGCGTGGAAGGCTTATTCATTGAACTTGACTAACCTGACTGCTCTATGATTTGATTTTCCATTTACCCCAATCCGGATTGTGTTGTATTTCTACTATTTGGCTGTGACTTGTCTGCTACACTACCCCTTTTCTTTTTTGTTTTCTTTCTTTTTTCCCTCCCCTCCCTTCTTGTTCTGTTTTGTCATTGTTATGTGTTGATAAAAGCAATAAAAAATCTTGATCACAAAAAAAGGGAGAGCGGCCTATAGCTCCCACAGTCCAAGGGGTCTTTGTTTTTTTTCAGCAGCAGGGAGATCAACGCTATATTAACATCTCTAGCAAAGGAGCCCTTCTCAATAGAGAACAAAATCATTTCATGCAAAAGCGGGCCCAAAATGTCCCAGAAGATAAGGTAAAACTCAGGTGGTATGCCGTCAATGCCAGGAGACTTGCCCCTCTGCATATCTAGAGCTGCCTCTCTGAGTTCTTCCAGGGAGATAGGCCGGTCGAGAGATGCAGATTCATCTGCTGCGAGACTAGGCAATTGCAGGTCATTCAGAAATGAATCACAAGCAAATGTTGAAAAAATCATGAACAATCTCAGAGCTGTAGAGGTCAGCATAAAACGACCTAAAGGATGAATTAACATGCAATGGATCCGTGCAAATAACACCATTACTTATCTTAACAGCAGAAATATCCGCAAACCGCTCATTAACCCTAAGCTTCAAGGCCAATAAATGGCTGGGTCTTGCACTGTTAAAATAGTAATTTTGTCTGACCCGGTGAATAAGGAATTCTGATCGTTGTTTGAGTAAAGAGTTTATTTCTTTTTTAACCAAATTGCGCTGTAATGCGGTGCTGTCGCTGTACTTAAGCTGAAGTGAATTATCCAGGCGAGCATATTCAGATTCAAGTTGATTTAATTTCTCTGCTCTGGCCTTATTGCGGGTTGAGGAAAACAGGATTGTGTTGGACCTTATGAAACCTGACGGCATTCCAAAGCACTCTCGGGTCATCCACTGAACCCTTATTTATGTTTACAAATTCTTCCAGTTGTGGTTTAAATTGCAAAACAAACGTTTCACTACGTAAAAGTGTATTATTGAAACGCCATCTAGGGGCCTTATTAGTCCCAACTCTAAGTGAAGCTGAGCAGACCACTGCTTTGTGATCTGAAGGAGCAAATGGTACATGGACCACGTCAGCTATTTCAGGAAAAAATATATTTTTTTTTTTGGAGGCAAAAATAAAATCAATTCTTGAAAATGATTTGTGTCTCGCTGAATAACATGAAAAGTCTTTAACCGAGGGATTAATCAAGCGCCATAAGTCAACAACGCACAAAGCACGGAGAGCAAGTGAGGCTTGTTTCTGGTCGCTGGCTTCGGACGCCATGGTTCTGTCAATTTTATAATCCCATACCGCATTAAAGTCCGCTCCCACAATACATTTGAAATCTGGAAATTCCAACATAGTATTGGTCAGCAAATCATAAAACAAGTTATCATAATTGTTAGGTGCATAGGCAGAGATCAGCACAATTGTTCCCCCATCTAGTTGAATTTTAGCCAAGGCTATTCTACCCTCCGGATCGACCCAATCTCCCAGGATGTTTCAGAGTACGGCGACAGACGATCGCAACGCACTTAGATCTAGTGTTTGTTTGAGATTGTTTATTTAAGGTAAGCCCCTTGAGAAGAATCTTCTCATTTTCGAGGGGGTCCTCACATGACGATACAAACATAATAGTAACACATAACAAATAACAATACAAAGCACCTACACACACACTCACACACACAGCCCGTCATCACTCCACAACCCACCACTACAACCCAACCGCAATATATAGATGCAACAGTCAGATACATACATAATATAATTATCAGAAGACATCAGCAAGTAATCGAATTTGGCAACAACAGAAAGCACATTAAAGGAAAATACAAATACAAACAACCTGAAAACTAGCCGGTCCAAACCCCCCACATAATTAATAACATGAGCAGGGCTTTTTTAAATAGGAAAGTAAAGATGATTTAAAGGATTGAAAGGATGTGAGGGACCTTAAAGGGGAAGGGAGATTGTTCCAGTCACTAGGGGCCTTGTAGGCAAATGATTTACGACCTAAATTTGTTTCGGTATCTGGGAACACAGAAAAATAGGTTTTGATGTTGTCTGAGTGGATAGGGAGAACTACGGGGGACCAAGTAAACTTTTAAATACATGGGATATTTAAAGTAAATACATTTATAAATAAATTGTAACCAATGAGATTGCCTTCTGTCTTCAAGTGAAAACCAGTTGAGTGAATCATACATTAGACAGTGGTGTGTAAAATAATGACATCTGAGAACAAAACGACAGAGGGAGTTGAACAAGACATTTAGGGGACGAAGACAGGTTTCAGAGGTACCCTGGTACACAATATCAGCATAATCAATAATTGGTCAAATAAGCTGAGAAACTAATCTTTTCCTGATTTCAAAAGTGAAGCAATCAATAGAACGATATAAAGAACCAAGGCAACCATAGGCTTTTTTAACAAGATTATCAATATGTGGCTTGAAACAGAGTTCAGGGTCAACCCAGAGACCAAGATATTTAAATAATTTAGCATTTTCTAGGGGTGAACCATCATCATAAACAATATTTAAATCTAAGAGATGGGGACGCCGATAATGTGCACCAAACACCATACAACAGGATTTGTTCATATTCAGAACAAGGTTATTATTGAAGAACCAGTTCTGAACAGATGCAAAATCTGATTGCAAGGAGCTTTGAATTTGTGTTAGATCTCTGTGAGAAGTATAGATAACCGTATCGTCTGCATAAAGATGAATATCAGAGTTAGAACAAGACTTAGGGAGATCATTAATAAATATAGAAAAGAGGAGTGGTCCCAGAGTAGAACCCTGAGGAATACCCTTGTCCACAATTAAGTAATCGGACTGAGAACCCTGTAAAGAAACATATTGACGGCGATTATGCAAATATGCATTAAACCAAAAAAGAGCCTTCTGAGAAAAACCAATGGAGTACAACTTATCAAGAAGAAGATAATGATCAATCAAATCAAAAGCTTTAGATAGATCGATGAAGATGGCACCAGTCAGTTGGTCTTTGTCACAGGATGAGAAAACATCACTAGTAAACTTGTGTTGGCAGCCGATGAAGCAATCACATGATAATGTCTGTTAGACAGACGATGGGTGATTAGATAGATGGTGTGACTCCTGTACTAGAGCTATATCAACTGCTTTTCTTCGGAGGAAATCCAAAAATGTTGTACGTTTATTTGGCGAATTAAGCCCCCTGACATTCAGGCTCACAATCGTGAGTTAAGTCATAACAAAAAATGGCTACATTTTGTAAACGAGTGTCATTATCTGAATGAATAACCCCTGGTCCCTGTGAAAAATAAAACCCAAATAAAACCCCAAAACAAACAACTATCCACCCCTGCATCTCAGCTCTCGATAGTCGCTCGCGACTCACCAACTACTCTGGCAACTATCCGATAGACAAGAAAAAAAAACAACAACCTACCAAAAGAACTCCTACTTTAGTATAAAATGAACACTTTCACCTATGGAAAGATTTAAGTTGTTACCATGTAACTGTGAAAAATGAAAGAAATAAAACACTCCCTGAATTGAACAAACACTGGGATGTATCATAACAGTGCTAATGTTGCTGTGAACATAGATTAGCAAAATCTCTATAATATAAAAATATAAAACAAAACAGCCATATAAATGAGATCACCATTGCATCAAACATAAATAAAGTAACAAAATGTGGTATCTCTAGTAGGACATTCTATGCCTAGTAGACTATATGGTCAATGTTAATATAGCCGCAACAAAAATAGTACTTTTACCCGTTTGATCTAATAAACCATTTTGTATTATAATTTGACTCAATTCGACCACATACTTGTATCATAGCAGTGCTAAAGTTGCTGTGAACATAGATTAGCAAAATCTCTATAGGCCGGATAATCAAATTATGTCCAGGCATTATAATAAAGGTACCTTTCCCCCTGTTTAATACCCGGTTCACCACAAAACTATCTTGTATTTTAAAATGACTCAATAGCCCACATGCTCTTACCTAGTACTGACTGAATGTCAGCATTCTGTATTGCTAGAAAACATAATTATAAATATATTTTATATATAATATAAAACAAAACAGCCATATAAATGAGATCACCATTGCATCAAACATAAATAAAGTAACAACATGTGGTATCTCTAGTACAGTGGTTCTCAACCTTTTTGGGGCCAGCGCCCCCCTGTCCATTATCCAGGCCTCTTATATGTAGTATATTCTGTAATCTGTAAATTAATTCAGAGATCATTTTATTATGCCAAGCTAGTTTGTGACTAACCAAAAGAACTCAAGTTTGGAGGTTTTTCCTCCACAAATAACTCCACACTCTGTATCTCCACCCCAGCACTACCTTAACTAGGCCCCTATACTTTCTTTTATTTTTATTATTAATACTCAATCTTTTCAGTCTGTAAAGCGTCTTTGAGTGTCTAGAAAAGCGCTATATAAGTCTAATGTATTATTATTATTATTATTATTATTATTATTATTATTTCATTACAGGCAAAATAAAATAAAAATTGTAGTAGGAGTGGCATACGGGGGCATATGTGACACGGTCTGGTGAAAAGGTCCGCATGCCAGCAATTCTCAAGTCGAAGACTTATAAGTGACCAATAAGTGACAGTTTTTCTTTTCATATTACGAAAGTTTAAGTTTAAGTTTTTAGTTGTTGAAGAGTCCACTCAATATAACAAACAACAGTTTTAGGACCACTAAATACTTATAATTTGTTAATTGAATTGGCTAATGGGTTAGTGATACATGGCTTGTAAAGAAACTTACGTTTTAGGATGTGTTCAAAAGCAAGGACTGTGTGATCATCTAATTATGTGTTTTTAGCATGTTGATGTTCTATCAGCATGTTGTGATGTGCTAAACATGCAGTTAGATGTTCATAGCGATGTTCTTTCTTAGCTGCTAGGTAGCAAACGTTTTTTGATTATGAGCAATTTTCTCTGGTATTTGGTATGAGGTGTACCAACATTCAAATTAGCATAACTATTTTCAGATTTCAATGTATGACACATCATTTGAAATCTTACAACCTGAAAAATGACCTTGTCCTACTTGGGGACTTTTTCACCAGACCCTGTCACATACAGTACAGTCATGGACAAAAATATTGTGAATACTACCCCCGGCATTACGAAAGGCACCCTGTGTGTAAGGCCTATTTGAGGGGACAGGCTATTTCTCTTGCGTCACATAGGAAGGCAGATACAGCCAGCATGGTAGGGATTTCAGATGAACTCCAAAGGGTCGACACGCAGTACGCTATCTCCCCCACTCCTATACTTTACAGCCAACGCCTTAAGCTCCAGGCCGAGTTTGATCTTTTATCAACAGCTAAAATCGAAAGACAATTGCTGAAATCAAAACAACGTTATTTGGAAATGGGTGAGAAGGCTGGCAAACTCCTCGCCCATCAGGCCAGATCTGCAGCTCTCTCTAGAGCAGTGGTCTTCAACCGGGGGTCCGCGACCCCTAGGGGGTCCGCAGAGGTACTGCAGGGGGTCCGCCAATTTTTTTCTGAATAATTAACAATTTTCACCAAAATAATTTGTGACAATTAAAAAATATAACAAAATGTATATTGAGTAAACTACAAGCATTAATAGGCAATAATAAGCTACTTTTGACCAAAAAACTATTTACAATAAAAATGTACTGTTTACTATTTGCATTATGGGTAATGACCCGAGGCACTGTTGAAGCTGAGTGTTGATTAAACTGGTTGAGTTAAACGTGCGCAAGTTGTCCAAGTCCAATAATTATATTATAACTTCACATTATTAGTTACTACTATTAATTAGTGAAGCAGGATGGATACATTTGTAACAGTAACGAGACCTCGAGCTCGAGATCCAACGGCTAGGCCTACTCCTTCCACCTCGGCCCCAGCAGCGCCTGCCCTAGGGGCAGATAAACGCAAAAGAGAAAAGTCCCGAAAATATTCAGAAGTGTACCTAAAGTTTGGATTTACTTTCATAGAAACCGAAGGAGTGGAATTGCCGGTGTGTGTTGTTTGTGCAGCGACGCTCTCAAACGAAAGCATGAAGCCATCAAAGCTGCAACGACACTTTGAGACGAATCATGGCCACTTACAAGATAAAGCACTGGACTACTTTCAGGCTTGTCTGCACTCTCTCCAAAGCCTCATATCAAGTTGCTCTTCGCGTTGCCCAGTGTAAAAAGCCATACACAATTGCAGAAGATTTGATATTGCCTGCGGCCACTGATATGTGCAAGACCATGTTTGGGAATGATGGATATGGATATGCAGAAAAGTTGAAGACTATCCCATTGTCAGACACAACAATTGCTCGGCGAATTGGTGAAATAGCATTGGATGTGAGGGTGCAGTTAATTGAGAAATTACAAACGGCGGAGGCATTTGCACTCCAATTGGATGAATCAGTGGACATGTCCAAAGACGCACAGCTCTTGGCATTTGTGCGCTCTGTTGACCAAGACGAAATGTGTGAAGAGTTCTTGTTTTGGAAGAAGCTTCCTGAACGCACAACAAGTGCTGAAAGTGATTGATTACTTTTTCGGTGAAAATGACGTACGTTGGGCAAAGTGTGTCGCGGTGTGTACCGACGGTGCGCGCGCTATGACTGGGCAAAAGAGTGGACTGATGGCGCTTGTCAGAAAAGTCGCCCCCAAAGTGATGTGGACTCACTGCATGCTGCACAGAGAATCCCTCGCCGCTAAAGAAATGAGTGCTGAGTTTGCCGATGTTATGGACACTGTTGTAAAGGCTGTACATTTTATTAAGAAGAGTGCCCTACAAACTCGCCTCTTCGCTTCTTTATGCGCCGCTACAGGAGAGGAACACACAGCGCTCCTTTACCATTCAGAAGTCAGATGGCTTTCCCGTGGATCCGTATTGGCACGAGTATTTGAATTACGCACAGCTATCCACGAATTTCTAATTGGCCAAAACCGCGTGGAGCTGGCTGCGCATTTCATCGACAATGCCTGGGTCTTTAAACTGGCATATCTGGCGGACGTTTTCGCAGAGTTGAACCGGCTGAACAGTTCTATGCAGGGCCGCAATACACACGCCATTCAGCTGTATGATAAGATGGAAGGCTTCCTGAAAAAAACGAAAAGATGGAGAGAGCGCGTCAGGGGAGATAACATCTCCATGTTTCCATCGGTGGAGGAGTTGGCGGATTCCGCGGTGATCTCGCCTGACGTGAAACGCGCAATTGGTAATCACTTGGAGGCACTTGAATGGCAATTCGAAAAATATTTTTCTGAGACTGAGTCCTGGAGAAAGGACAAGACCTGGATACAGTTTCCTTTCAAAGAGAATGCACCCGACGGCTCAAATCTGACAGCCGCTGAGGAAGATCAGCTGATCGACCTGTCCACAGATAGTACACACAAGCATGTGTACGAGTCAAAGCCACTGATCCAGTTCTGGATCCATTGCCAAAAATTCTTCCCACAACTGACAGCAAAGGCCATGGTGAGCCTCTTGCCTTTTGCAACCACATATCTTTGCGAAAGTGGATTCTCCTCCCTCACCTACCTGAAGAGCAAATACCGTTCAAGACTGCAGCCTGAGGATGACATGATGCTCTGCCTGACAACCTCCATCTCCCCCAGAATAGACAAGCTGTGTACCACCCAGCAGGGCCAGTTATCTCACTGAGGTAAGCATACCTGACTTCCTGAAGCTAAATGTTTAATTGTTGAATAATAATAATAATAATAGAAAATATAAGCCTCATCAACAATAATAATAATAATAATAACCAATAATAATTATGCATGAACGTTTTATCAATCATAAACACATATAGGTTAATAACCCAGTAATTAGCCTGTTACTTATTAATTTTCCCTTGTGACCTGACCCCCTGCCTGTCTGCCGACTACTCCTCCTGTCTGACCCCCTGCCTGTCTGCCGACTACTCCACCTGCCTGCCGACCATTCTTCCTGCTTGATTCCCCACCTGTCTGCCGACCCTTCCTCCTGCCTGACCTCCCGCCTGCCTGACGACCCACCTGCCTATTCCCATCAGCCTTGTTACTAGAAATAAACCTTTATTATTTAACTCTTACCTGTTCACCTGTGTCTGCGTTTGGGTCCTACCTCTGGTCGTGACAAAATAGGTTAATAAGGTGAATAAAGTTATTATAGGCCTTAAAATGTGACATTTAAAAAATTGTATTACATGTGGGGGTCCCTGTTCTGGTTGTCTCTCGTCCAAGGGGTCCTTGGGCTGAAAAGGTTGAAGACCCCTGCTCTAGAGTGATCCCCAGGATAAAGTCACCAGAGGGGACTATTGTTTCTGACCCAAAAGCAGTGTACGAAGTCTTCCTAAACTTTTACTCTGACCTTTATTCTTCTGAATACTCACCTGAGGCCTGGAGAGACCATAACCCTCTGGATCTGATCATGTTTCCCAAGGTTAGCGCTAATTTGGCTAATGAACTAGGAATATCAATTTCGACTGCTGATGTACAGGAGGCAATTAAACAGATACAGGACGGCAAATCCCCAGGCCCGGACGGTTACATTGTAGAATTTTACAAGTCATATTCACATCTAATCTCCCCGCTCTTAGCTAAAGTTTACAACGAATCCTTTGTTAATGGCCGACTGCCCCCAACTCTATCTGAAGCCACTATATGTCTCATATTGAAGAAAGACAAAGACCCTCTTGACTGTGGCAATTTTAGGCCTATCTCCCTCCTCAATGTGGACCAAAAGATCCTGGCTAAGGTCTTAGCCTCGCGACTACAACAAGCCCTACCAACCTTAATTTCATTGGACCAGACTGGTTTCATGGTCGGGAGGAATTCCTCTTTTAACACCAGGCGGCTGCTCAACATAATTAGCTCCCCCAGCCCAATCGTCCCTGAGGTAATAATATCCCTAGATGCTGAAAAAGCATTTGACAGGGTTGAATGGGAATACCTGTTCTATGTTATAAATACCTGGGAGTTTTCGTCAACACCTCATTTGACGACCTCTTCGCAAAAAACTTCCGCCCTCTCATTGATAAGGTTAAGCTCGACATGACTCGGTGGTCCTTTCTCTTCCTGTCTCTGACGGGCAGAGTTAATCTGGTTAAAATGGTGATTCTCCCTAAACTTCTCTACTTGTTCCAGCACGTCCCGATCTTCATGAGTAAGTCCTTTTTCCGTCAACTAGATCAGCTGATATCCTCGTTCTTATGGGCTAATAAACCCCCACGAATTAAGAAAGCTATCCTACAACTTCCCCAAAAATCTGGCGGTTTAGCCTTACCCAACTTCATTCAATATTACTGGGCGTGCAATATTGATAAACTTCGTCATTGGTTCAAAGACAGGGCCGAAACACCTCCCTCATGGGCCCAGATAGAGCTACAGTCATCAAAGGTCTCCCTTCAGTCTCTCCTCACGGCACAACTTAAAATTCACAATATCTCCCAAAACTCAGTTGTCACCAACTCGACTAAGATTTGGCTACAATTCCGTAAACATTTTGGAATGGATAAACCTTCCACCCTGGCCCCAATCTATGAAAATCACTTATTCCCACTCTCTTCTTTTGACCCCAACTTTCGTATTTAGCGTGACAAAGGCTTAGCTAGTGTCAAAGATCTCTACAAGGACGGAATTTTTACAGACTTTGCAGAGCTCTCATCCAGGTTTGAACTGCCCCAATCTCACCTTTTTCGTTTCCTCCAGGTCAGATATTTTATTAAAACTAAATATCCCCACTTCCCCAATCATCCACCCGGGTCTCCATTCGACTCTCTACTCAGTCCAAAGCCCACTCAGAGACGCTCTATCTCCATAATCTATGACTCCATTGACTCCCTCAACCCGGCTCCATGCAGCAGCCTACCTGAAACAGACCTGGGAACAGGAAATTGGGGTGCCGATACCTGACGATCAGTGGGAGCAAATCCTTGATCTAGTCCATTCAACCTCTATGTGTGCTAGACACGGCTTATTACAATGCAAGGTCCTCTTCAGAGTACATGAATTACATGAATGCTCGACTGGCAAAAATATATCCAGACACCAGCGACACTTGTAACAGATGCAAACAATCACCTGCTAACCACACCCACATGTTTTGGTCTTGTCCGAAATTGACAGACTTCTGGCGCCAGGTATTTGACACACTCGGGACAGTTTTTGGCAGGAACCTCGAACCTGAACCTCTCACAGCCCTATTTGGAATTGGTATCCCACCGCCTACAACACCCATGTTTTCGCTTACAAAGAGACGCGTCCTTGCGGGAGCGTACCTATGTTCCCCGGGTCCTATGTTCCCCGGGTTCTATGTTCCCCGGTTCCCCGCTTCCGAAAAAGGGTTCTATGTTCCCCGTTTTTTTTATTTTATTTAAAAAACAACATACACAAATACATAATCATACTGTTTTTTAATTTGTTATTTTATTTTATTTAAAAAACAACATACACAAATACATACACAAATACATAATCATATGTATCAATGTCAATCATATGTATCAATGTCAATATCAATATCAATGTCCTGAGGTTGATACACTAATGTATGCTGACGACACTGTACTATTTGTACATGGTCAGACCAAGACGGAGGTAGCTGCTGTACTTACCAAATCTATGGCTCAGGTGACTACATGGTTGAACCACTGTCGTCTCCAACTTAATGTTTCCAAGACGGTCAGCATGTTTTTTACCAAAACAAACCGTTCTGCTGAAGAAGCATATGTCATTATCTCAGGGGAACAACTACAAGTTGTGAACAAGTTCAAATATCTTGGGGTGCTGTTAGATTCCAACCTCACTTTTAAGGCACATATCAAAAAGGTCTGTAAAATTGTCAAGTTCAATCTGTCCAACTTCCGCTTTATAAGGGACTACATGTCAACAGAGGCAGCTACCATGTATGTCCACGCCATGATCTTCACACACATCAACTACTGCATAACAAGCTGGTCACAAGCAAATCCCACAACCTGCAAAGCACTCGAGTCACTATACAAACAAACAATCAAAACACTAGACAAGACCCAGGAATTCATCGTAGACTTCAGGAGGAAAAAGTCCGAGATCCAGCCCCTGCTCATCGACGGAGAGAGCGTGGAGAGAGTCTCAACCCTCCGATTCCTGGGACATCACATGCGGGATGACCTGGCCTGGAAGGACAACACAAAAGGCACCATCAAGAGGGCACAACAGCGGCTATACACCCTGAGATGCCTCAGGAAAGAACACAACAAGCAGGAGATACTGGTGGCCTTCTACCGCGGCGCAGTGGAGAGCATCCTCACCTACGGCATCTGCAACTGGTTCTACAGCTGCACAACAGCGGAGAGAAACGCGCTACAGAGAGTCGTGAGAACAGCACAGAAGATCACCGGCGCCCCCCTCCCCTCTCTGGAAGAGCTGTACAACACACGCTGTCTCAGGAAGGCCTCCAAGATCTCCAGGGACCCAACCCACCCTGGGCACGTACACTTTATCAGGCTGCCCTCGAAAAGGAGGTACAGGACCCCGGCCGCTAAGACAAACAGACTAAAGAACTGCTTCTACCACAGGGCCGTCAAGGTCCTGAACACAGCAAAGGCCTAAGTTCTGGGCCCAGGACAGTCCGGACGGATTGTATGGCAGCTAGTGCTGAGGCACAAACATGTACATTTCAAGCCTGCAAACTGTGACACTTTAAAATAACGTGAAAAAATACTTTTGTGCAATATGACAACCCTAGTTGACTATCTGTGCAGTATAGTACAGTGGATTGTGTACATAGCCTTTATTTATGTAAACCAGCTCCTTACCTTCTTGTGATTTTATTCTTTTTCTAAATGTGTTTTTTTCCCCTTTCCTAACACCAGGGGAGCCACCCCTCCTAAATTTCGTTGTTTGGTACCTGTACTGTAGCAATGACAAATAAAGTCCATTCCATTCCATTCCAAGACACTAGCCAAGACACTTTCACCACTGCACAATACTGAAGAAACACAACATTCTAAGCTGGGACAATCTGAAAACCTACACAAACCTCTGCCTTGTCTATAAAACTATCCACAATTTAGCCCCACCACCACTTAACACCTTCATCTCACGACCAGGAAGTACAGCACGCACCACAAGGGGTGTCACCAGAGGGGACTGCACCATCCCATTTAGGAGGAGTGCCTTTAGTCAGTCTGCCTGGTCAGTTAGAGGGGCACGTGAATGGAACCTGATTCCAGGGCACCTTAAAGAATTAGGCACCTTTAAATCATTTAGAAAGCACCTAAAACAGTGGATGATCAACACACACACCTGCCAACATTGAAATGTCCTGTCCTATACCTGTATGTCATGTGTACCGCCTGTCTGTGTACCGCCTAACATGTCTTACCTGTACAGTCTGTGTGCTTGTTTTTAGTCTGCTTACCGTGCGTATATGTTGCTTGCTTTTAGTCTGCTTACCGAATATGTACCCTCCCTTTAACCGCCTATGATTAATGTATGCTCTTTTAACCCTCTGCTTATATGTACCCTCCTTTTAACCGCCTATGATTAATGTATGCTCTTTTAACCCCCTATGTTATGCCCTTAAGCTAAATGCTTGTCCTGTCTACTTTTTTGTGCCTAGGTCTACCTATATTTTATCTTTTAAATGTACTTTTTTCCTCCAGGGAGCCGTATACAACATCATGGCATAGGGACTGCGGATGAAAACTAGCTTTCGGGCTAACTCTGGCGTATTTACAATTTATTTTTGTTTTATTGATATGCACTGTCCCTTGAATAAATAAATGAATCTGAATCTGAAATCTGAAATTTAAAAAACAACATACACAAATACATAATCATATGTATCAATATACATAATATATATTATGTAATAATCAATGTCATAGTATTGTCTCAGCATTTTATATAACTCCCTAGATAGATCATTTTCGAGATGGAATTGAAAATCTTATATTCCTAAAAGAACACCAGTTATATATATATATATACATTATTAAATATTTTTTCTATATTTTTGTCAAACGGAATCAAATAAATACAGTAGAGATATCAATCCAAAATATAGGCTTTTATTGCAACCAACCCAAAAAAATAGACTATGTTTGTGCATACATAATAACAATAATAACAATAACAATATTTAGGCCAATAACAATAACAATAACATAATAATAACAATAATAATAATAATAATAACAATAACAAAATTAGGCCAATAACAATAATAATAACAACAACATAGGCCAAAGTGCTATCAAAATAAATGTGGAAAAATTAAAAAAACAAAAAGATCTAGCCCATACGGACGCTACGGCTGACAGCCCTCCAGTACGAAGCCAGATCTCTGAGGCCCTGCATATACTGTCCTTTCAGCCTCAGTAGACGGGCCTCAAGCAGCACAGAGACACACTAAATATCAGAGTGCAACATTGTCCCCTGAAACATACAAGTATATTATATCAATGTGTTTCTATGCAGTATCAATAGCATCTAATTTAGATTTTTTTTATTTTAGTTGTTTATCTAAAGAAAATAATATTTTAAAATAATGAATTATCTAAAATAATAAATTAAAAACAATCTAAATGATATGCTATTATCAATAGCATACCCCTTTTATAATTAGCATACTGAATTTCATTCTCAGATTTGATATAAAGACTATCAGAGTTGGGTCATTTGTGGAGACAACCCCAACCCAACTCAACCCAACCCTACTTGGTGAAGACAGGAACCACAGGCCACCGGTGAAAATCCCAGGCATATGGGCTACCATGTCAGGTAAAATAGTCTTACTGAAAGACCTTGTATAAAAAATATTGATGGGAATCTATAGCCTACCTTAATACTTGTCTTTTATTTTCAGAGAATCCACAGCTCCTGTTTGAAGGGACCGTGTTCCTGCCACTCCACAGAGAAGATCCCCTGACAGGCTGTGAAGAGTACAAGGAGGGAGCAAAGCTTCTCTTCCCACCCTCAGCCATCACTGACACCCTCCTGTTCCTACATCATAAATGTTTTTGGGAACCACGCCAACTTGTTGGGATAGGTATGAATTCAACTGCCACCAATGGGCAATACTGTGAAATTGTTGATAAAAGAGTAGTCCACAACATCAGGAACACATGCTACCTGACAAGATGGCGGCGCGCTCAGACGCGTGGCTCGGAGTGGCTTCAACGCTGGTGTTTTTTTGTGTTTTTAAGTACATTTGTATGTACATTTTTATTTTAGTACTTATAGGGAACGGTTGTGTAAATAGTACCTACAGCAGACTAGACTTACTAGAAGTTGGTGCGCAAAATGAGAGGACTGTAACAACGGAATTCTTGGAACAACAGGGAATCCCATTCGAAATCGCTAGGTCGCCGGGTGAACAGTACTACGCTATCCCAACACTAAGGCGCAAGCGGCGGAGGCGAGACCGTAAACAACGCCGAGGAGTAAGGGGAGGCCTGCTAGCTAGGCTGAGGAGAAGCCCAGACAAACCTGCTTTGCCGAGTATTTTCCTATCCAATGTCAGGTCCCTGACGAATAAGATGGATGAATTGAGACTACAAGTTGCCAAAAATAACATCGTGGGAGATAGCTGTGTGATTATTCTCACTGAAACCTGGCTAAATGAAACTATCTTGGACTCCGCGATTAGCTTGGAAGGACGGACCCTTCACCGGGCAGACCGCACGCAGCTCAGCGGTAAGTCCCGCGGAGGCGGCCTCATAATATCGACGAAGGATAGCTGGTGCTTAAACACGAAAACTGTAAGTAGCCACTGTTCCCCAAACCTGGAATACTTGACTGTTAAATGCCGACCCACTTACCTACCGAGAGAATTCAATGCAGTGTATATTACAAGCGTTTATATAGCACCAGATGCAGACGGTAGCTTAGCATTGGCGCGGCTATATGACGTCATCAGTGGTCAACAAAGCACAGATCCACAGGCAATTCACATTATAGCAGGAGACTTCAATCATGTCGACCTGAAGGCAGTACTACCCAAGTTCTATCAGCATGTTAAATGTGCAACAAGAGGAGAAAAAACACTGGACAAGGTATACACCAACATCAAACGTGCTTACAAGGCTAGTCCGCTAGCTCATCTAGGCATGTCTGACCATGTGTCAATCCTCCTGATCCCAGCATACACTACCATGGGGAAAAGTGCTCCCATCACCACTAAGACTGTCAGAACCTGGCCAGAAGGGTCCGCTCCACTGCAGATCTGCCAAAATGACACCCCATGGCAGGAATATGAGCATGAGGACCTGGAACAGTACACGTCGTCGGTTCTGAACCACATAGTGAACTGCACCAACTCAGTCACCGTGGACAAACGGGTCCGGGTCTACCGCAACACGAAGCCATGGATGACTGGGAAGGTCCAAAAACTGATCAACGAGAGGGACAACGCCTTCTTCGCAGGGAAGAGCACACCGCTGTACAGCACCACCAGGGCTAACCTAAAGCGCGGAATCAAAGCGGCCAAGGCAGACCACAGAGAGAAGATTGAGGAATGCTTCCTGAGCAACGACTCCAGGCGGATGTGGCAGGGGGTTCAGCACATGACAAACTTCAGAGCCAACAGGCTCACAGCCGCAGAGGACGACCCCCTGCTGGCGGGAAAGCTGAACACCTTCTACGCCCGGTTCGACGAGGGGCGAACGGAGGTAACCACAACACAAACACCACTCTCTCCAGCTCTCAGCAGCCTCACCCTCACAGAGCATGAAGTGAGACGCGTGCTGAAGGCGGTGGACCCCAGGAAAGCCTCGGGGCCGGATGGCGTCCTGGGACGGGTGCTGAGGGACTGCGCCGACCAGCTGGCCGGGGTTTTCACCAACATCTTCAACCAGTCCCTGTCCCAGGCCACCATCCCACCCTGCCTGAAAACCTCAACTATCATCCCAGTCCCGAAGAAAAGCACGGTGAGCTGCCTAAACGACTACCGCCCGGTGGCACTCACACCAATCATCATGAAGTGCTTCGAGAAACTAGTCCGGGCCCACATACTCACACGCCTCCCGCCCAACCTGGATCCATACCAGTTCGCCTACAGAGCCCACAGGTCCACAGAGGACGCCATCGCGACGACTCTCCACGCCACTCTATCCCACCTGGAGAGGGGAAACAGCTACGCAAGACTGCTCTTTGTGGACTTCAGCTCCGCCTTCAACACCATCCTTCCAGACAGGCTAGTGACCAAACTACTAGACCTGGGTCTATCACACTCTATATGTTTAAAAAATAAAAAAAATAAAATAATATGTGCATGGATCAAGGACTTCCTGACCGACCGCCCCCAGAGGGTGCGGGTGGGCCCCCACACCTCCACAGCCCTCAGACTCAGCACTGGGTCCCCCCAGGGCTGCGTGCTAAGCCCCATCCTCTACAACCTCTACACCTACGACTTCACCCCCGTCCACCCCAGCAACTCCATCGTAAAGTTTGCAGACGACACCACCGTGGTGGGATGCATCTCGGGGGGGGACAAGGCGGCGTACAGGGATGAGGTAGAGCAACTGAGCAAGCTGTGCAAGGTTAACAACCTGCTGCTGAACAAGTCAAAGACCCAGGAAATCATCGTAGACTTCAGGAGGAAAAAGTCCGAGATCCAGCCCCTGCTCATCGACGGAGAGAGCGTGGAGAGAGTCTCAACCCTCCGATTCCTGGGGATGCACATGCGGGATGACCTGACCTGGAAGGACAACACAAAAGCCACCATCAAGAAGGCACAACAGCGGCTATACATCCTGAGAGTCCTCAGGAAGGAACACAGCAAGCAGGAGATACTGGTGACCTTCTACCGCGGCACAGTGGAGAGCATCCTCACCTACGGCATCTGCAACTGGTTCTCCAGCTGCACAACCGCGGAGAGAAATGCGCTACAGAGAGTCGTGAGAACAGCCCAGAAGATCACCGGCGCCCCCCTCCCCTCTCTGGAAGAGCTGTACAACACACGCTGTCTCAGGAAGGCCTCCAAGATCTCCAGGGACCCAACCCACCCTGGGTACGAACACTTTACCCGGCTGCCCTCGAAAAGGCGGTTCAGGACCATGGCCGCAAGGACAAACAGACTGAAGAACAGCTTCTACCACAGCAACACAGCAAAGACCTAGGTTCTGGGCCCTGGACAGTCTGGACGGATTGATGGCAGCTGCTGGACTGAAAAAATCAGGTGTAGTGCTGAGGCACAAATATGTACATTTCAAGCCTGCAAACTGTGACACTTTAAATAAATGTGCAATAACACTATTGTGCAATATGACAACCCTAGTCGTCTATCTGTACAGTATAGTATAGTGGATAGTGTACATAGCCTTTATTTATGGAAACCAGCTCCTTCCCTTCTTGTGTTTTTTTTTTTTAAGTTTTTTTTTTTCTTCTTTCCTAACACCAGGGGAGCCACCCCTCCTAAATGTCGTTGTTTGGTACCTGTACTGTAGCAATGACAATAAAGACCATTCATTCATTCATTCATTCATTCATTCATTCATTCATTCATTCATTCATTCATACCTGAAGAATACGTTTCTCCACTCTCATATGGAGTAACTCTCCCATGTCACACTGTGATGGTGGTCATTGTAGTCTGTCTGGGATGGAGGATGTCAGTGTAGTCTCTTTCAGAAGGACAGTTTAGTCTCTCTGTGGTGGAGGGGAATCTTGGGGGAGTTGTTACACAACACATTCTTGTTTATTTATTTATTTGTATTTTAAATAATTAGAGCAACCTGGTCTCACACGGCAGACGTCAGAATTCGACGTTTATGGACAAACGTCGAATTCTGACGTGAGATCGCATCCAAACGTCGAATTCCGACGTGACATTTGCATCCAAACGTCGAATTCCGACGTGACATTGGGGTATCTCGTTCTGATAGCGCAGGGGTGCACCTGTTATGTGCGCCTGTCGGGGCTTCTCTCGGGATTATTCCATTTTATTTTATTTTTTTTTCCCTTTCCTAGCACCAGGGGAGCCACCCCTCCCAAATGTCGTTGTTTGGTACCTGTACTATAGCAATGACAATAAAGACCATTCATTCATTCATTAGAGTTAGTAGATTTGTGACAGCCCCCCAGTGTGTCTGAATTGGAGTCCTAGTATACTGTACTTCCAAATGGTTTAGCATGGGGGGTCAGCTTCAGTACTAGATTTGGGCCGAGGTCCAATAGTGTCCTACCTACAAAAGGTTTTGTACATATAATCATTTTGTTCATATAATAATGTTGTACACATAATAATTTTGTTCCTATGTATAATAGTTCCTGCAATTTCCTGTAAATGTCTATCAATTAGTAATCCACAGTATGATTATGTATTTGTGTATGTTCATAATATGTTCGGGAACATAGGGATGACCCCGTCCTTGCCTTTACAACTCTACTTGCAAGAAGACTTATTCTGTTTAAATGGAAGCACACCCTCCCCCCCTCACATAATAGTTGGCTCAAAGAGATCCTGAACCACATCAAACTAGAAAAAAATTGATTTTCACTCAGAAATTCCAATACAACCTTTGACATTACTTGGAAGCCTTTCGCCGACCACCTGAGCAAGATCACCATTCAACCAGATGACGATTAGATGCCACCCCCCCCCCCCTCCTCCTTACCCTTATTGTTGTATTATGATTTTGATATTATTTTATTGTCTGTTTGGGGTTATGCTTTTGGTATGTGTTAATTTCATTACTTTTCTCTCAGGGACATTACCATTACTTATTATTTCTTGTTATCAATGATGAACTGTGGGTGGGAAACACCTAGGGGCATATGAAGCTGTCTAGGAGCTGAGGGATACTTACTTATTTTTACTTACTTGTTTTTTTAATGTAATGCTGCTCACATGCTGTTATAATGCCTAATATGAACCTGCTCACCCGACCACCCCATAGTACAATTTCGTTGTATGGTACCTGTACTGTATTAATGACAATAAAGACCATTCATTCATTAATTCATTCATAGGTAATGTGGATTGTCTAATGTGTATGTCTAAAAAATCTATAAAAAGAATTAAGAAAGAAAAATATTGTGAATACAAATGTGTTGGTATTGATGTTTATTTATTTTGTTAGCATTGGAACAACACACACAAAAAAAAAGAGCCAAATCTGATATCATTCCACACAAACTCCAAAACGGGACTGGACAAAAGTATTGTTTATTATATTTATTATAAATCAATTATTCCAAATTGTAAGAAATAATTGTATTTCAAGCATGTAAAACCTGAGACAAAACTTGTGGCATTGTGCTGTGTGACCAGCCTAAGGCTATGCAATAACCTGTACAATAATCATGCTGTCTAATATGCTAGCATCTGGATACACCACATCTGTCAGGTGGACGGATTATCTTGGCAAAGGAGAAGTGCTCACTAACACAGATTTAAACACATTTGTAAACATAATTTGAGAGAAATAGGCTTTTTGTGTACATAGAAAAAGTCTTAGATCTTTGATTTCAACTCATGAAAAACAGGAGCAAAAACAAAAGTGTTGCGTATATATTTTGTTCAGTGTATGTACGTGATATTACAGAGATGTGTTGCATTAGACGAGGGAAAACACAGCATCGTTGTGATCTGTTGGTATACAGTACATTGTCCATTGCTATGGCTACTGTGGTTTACTGTTATTAGACATAGGCTGCGTTCGTAAATTCGCTCTGAGAACGCCGGAGCGCACATTGGGTTCAACGTCATAATGGGACCAAGAAATATTATTGGAAAGAGGCATTCCATGAGTGCTGATCAGATTCCAGATCGAATTTACGAATGCGCCCATAATGACTATCCTGTGGCCCATTGCTCAGAATCACCACAACCCTGCTTCTAGGCTTTTTCTGCATTCAAACCAAACTCTTAACATGGCCTATGACCCCTGTCGCCGACCCTTCAATCCTGAGTTACTGTATCAATTTGAAATGCTGGAAATGCTTCCTGGCCTTTAGTTTAACAATGCCGGTGAAGTGTTAAGATGCAGTGTATTCATCATCTAAGCATCATTCTCGAAATCGATTCAGTCAAGCCCTTTAAACAAATGTGACACGGTTTTATAAAAAGGTCCTCATGTTGGGAATTGTGAAACCCTCGCAAGTGTTGTTGTGAAAAAATGTGTTTTCCGGTTTTTGGCATAGGACGAAAATTGAAGCGATGAAGAACCCACTCAATATCATAACCAACAGTTTTACATTCACTAAATACCTACAGTTAGTTAGCAAAGTCGGGTAGGGGGTATTATTTGTATTAGTGTGTAGCCACACTCACACCCCAGCTGTATTTAAGTAGCCATGTGCGTGTGGACCTGTTTGTTGACAAATTTACAAGATGGATGCTGAAGCTCTCGCTAATGCTATCAACAGAATTTCAGAAGCCGGTAGAAATATTGACAGTGGGCAATTAATGAACTCCTTCATATTGGACTATATACATAACGGGAACTCTGAATCTGAATCTGAAGATGACGATGACGAAGAAGACGACAGAATTTCAGACATTGATCTCAACATCAGTTCACTATTCATGGCAGTCGTCTGCCGACCTTCTGCTTTTATTTGTTCTTGGGTACGTTTTAGTGAGTTATGTGTTGTTTACTAGGCTAGCGTAACCTAGCCTAACCTGTTCTGTTGGAAACTGCCAAACAGTTATTTGTTGTTTTGTGAGTAAGGTAGATAGCGCTTTTGTTCAGCTATCAAACCACTGAAACTGTGTGCTCACCACAACTATGCCTCCCTCTATAGGCTACTTAGAATTCTACGAAACTAATAGATGGTGGGAGGAATAAATAGGTTGCCAAAGATAAAACATAAGGAATTAATACATTTGTTGCAGACATGTTGCAGACATACTGTACAGTATATTTCATGCACCATTTTAGTGTGTGTGTGTGTGTGCGCGTGCGCTATGCTAGCCAAACAAGTGTTAGCTTGTTAGCTAGCTAGATAGCTTTGTAAGATATATATAATAGAGATATTAATAGAGATATAATAGATTATAGAAAAGGTGAATGCTTTTGTAATGAACGGTAATGTTGTGTGGAATCAAAATTGATTTGTAGATTTGCTGTAGAATAATACTGTGGATTGAAATTATTTCACTAGCCTTCTTACAGTACAAGTACAGCACACTGAGAGTCTATGGAAAGCATGCAAGCCTACACTATAAAAGTGTCCACACCTCTGACCTGAAATGTGTGTTACAGAATGACGAAGTGAGAGGTTCTGAGAGATGAGACCTTGATGAGTCACCAGCACTTCAGGTATTTGTCATTGTATTGGTATTTCTATTGTATCAACATAGTAGTATTTCCTAAAAATGGTGTGTGGTGTGTTGTAACAGTGTGGTGTGTTGTAACAGTGTGGTGTGTTGTAACAGTGTGGTGTGTTGTAACAGTGGGCAATCATTTTAACCCGCCTGTGAACAAGCCTTCATGCTCAGCCTGTGAACAAGCCTTTATGCTCAGCCTGTGAACAAGCCTTTATGCTCAGCCTGTGAACAAGCCTTCATGCTCAGCCTGTGAGGTGGTCATTCCTCGGGCCTCAGTGTGACGTAGCAGTCGTAGATGGCTGGTGTGCGGCCAAAGCTGCAGCAGGAGGGGTTGATGTCGATCTTTTCTGGAGGCTCGGTGCCACTGAAGACGAATCGCTGGAGGAGGGTGGTGAAGAGGATGAAGAGTTCCATCCTGGCCAGGCCTTCTCCCAGACACGCCCGCTTCCCTGGGAGTCAAGAGAGGGGAGATAGATGCCAATAAGTGGTGAGCCCAACCTAGAAACACTGGCATTTCGCGCAGTTCAAGTTTCTTCAGTGGTTCTCTCATCTTTCACCGTTACTCTTTCATTTAGCCGTTGGTGTGTGTACTGTATACTGTTATGTATTATCTGATCATAATGATGTAATGACTGTATAAAGTCATACCTGATATGATGTAATGACTGTATAAAGTCATACCTGAAATAACAATTGTTTTGTGGGACTTTTGGTCACACTGGACGGGTGGATTCGGCAGCTTTTAGACTGGTTGGGCTGGAAATTGTCAATTCCGTCTGGCAACCCTGGTAGCAAAATATGTGCATAAAACATTGTATCTGGTAGCCTACTGGTACTTTCAAATCGCAAGTTGTTTCATCCGGTAACATAAGTTACTGGTTTACGTTTCTCTGTTCTCTTTTTCGGGGTGATGGAGGAGAGATTGGCAGTGAAATAAATTCCAGATAAAATCCATGATGGGACTTTGTTCATCATCCTCCGTCCTCTCACACATGTTTTCCCCCTCCATTAATCTTCTGTTATTCAACACGAGTGTGAAAACGGATTGTAATCCTTTATCTCAGAGACACTATGGCATACAGTTTCCTACTCACTTAATTTGGGTAAGATGATAGGCCTACTTTGCAACTTTACAGTTTTGGTAACTGTTTTTTGTTTCTCTACTGTAACATAACCAGGTACATTATTATTAATTAACATTTACAATACAAATACAACAATTGGGGGTCCCTCAAATTTTGGGGGGATCAAACGCCAAGGCCTCATTCTGACCGAGGAAAAACCCTGGTATGTCCTGTATAACATGATAGCCATCTATGAGCAATGCACTGTATATAAGATGATGACCAAGGGTCTTTCTGCTGCTGACCAAGGGTCTGAGTCCTGTTGATGGGGCCCAATGTTCTTTTAGACTCTGTTGGCTACTGTATTTGTTTATTAAGATTTCATAAATATGATATATTGTCTGAATTTGTCTTGTTTTATCAAATGTTCCAATTATTTTCATTTCTTGTGCTGGTTTATTATGAACAACATGTAAAATTGCAGGAAACTAGCACAACTAATTTTGTGGGAGTTTTGTTAAGGGGGGCTTCTTCATTAATTATACCTTTCTTCACTGCTTTGACACAGCTGAAACAGAACACGCAATCAACATCCTCCATATCATGCAGCCATCTCCATTGTTTTCGCCCCTGGCAAAACGTCCACAGTTTTGGTTTGATCCACCGCCAAAAAATCTCACTCCAAACTTTGGGTGAAACTTGGCAGCCCTGAAATATATAGGCTACTATAAACAAATAAGCATGTTCCCAGGCGCACATGGGCTAGTAAGGAAAGCCAATGACAGCTAGAGCTAGCACCACATTAGAACAAATATTCAAAAGGTGGACCAGACTCGGAAAAACAAGAACAAGACAGCACATACTAGGCTATAGGCTAGCCAAAGCACATTAAACTACAAAGACATGCTGCACTGCAGCAGTAAGCCTATTAAAACTCCAAACACAAATGCACGTTGCACGGCAGCAGTATTAAAACTCCCAAATCAAATATGCAGCATGGCGGCAGTAGTTTGGGAGGTTGGAAGTACATTCCAGCATAAGTTTGTACAAAATACCATCACGGCTCGTGTCCCCCTGAAAAGCCACCCCCCTTCTTTCCCAGGAATAGCGCTGACCTGAACATCAGTTCCAAAACATGCCTTGCTGTCTTCTGAGCTTGGCGGGTAGCGTAAGATAAAAGAGCATTAATAATCAGGGTGTTTTTTAGAGCCTGTGGAGCTTGGACTTCTCGTGTTCATTGAATTTTTCTGTGGCCTTCCGCCAGTTTGTGAAGCCCCCCTTAACAAAACAGCCTACACTTTCTTCATTAATTATACCTTTCTTCACTGCTTTGACACAGCTGAAACAGAACACGCAATCAACATCCTCCATATCATGCAGCCATCTCCATACATAACAGCTGTTTACATTGCACCAAGCGCGGTTGCTAGCTTAGCATTAGCCCGGCTACATGACGTCATCAGTGGTGGACAGAGCACAGATCCCCGGGCAGTACACATAATAGCGGGGGACTTTAATCATGCTGACCTGAAGGTAGTACTACCCAAGTTTTATCAGCATGTTAAATGTGCAACAAGAGGACAAGGTATACACCAACATCAAGCTTGCCTACAAAGCCAGACCGCTAGCTCATCTAGGCATGTCTGACCACGTGTCCATCCTCCTGATCCCTGCCTACACTCCCATGAGGAAAAGTGCTCCCATCACCACTAAGACTGTCAGAACCTGGCCAGCAGGGTCCACTCCACTGCAGATCTGCCTGAATGACACCTGATGGCAGGAATATGAGCATGAGGACCTGGAACAGTTCACGTCGTCGGTTCTGAACCACATAGTGAACTGCACCAATTCAGCCACCGTGGACAAACGTGTCCGGGTCTACCCCAACACGAAGCCATGGATGACTGAGAAGGTCCGACAACTGCTCAAGGAGAGGAACAACGCCTTCTCAGCGAAGGACAAACTGCTGTACAACACCACCAGGGCTAACCTAAACCGTGACATCCGGGAGGCCAAGGCAGACCAAAGAGAGAAGATTGAGGAATGCTTCCTGAGCAACGACTCCAGGCGGGTGTAGCAGGGGGTTCAGCACATGACAAACTTCAGAGCCAACAGGCTCACAGCCGCTGAGGGCGACCCCCTGCTGGCGGAAGAGCTGAACTCCTTCTACGCCCGGTTCGACGAGGGGCGAACGGAGGTAACCACAATACAAACACCACTCTCTCCAGCTCTCAGCAGCCTCACCCTCACAGAGCATGAAGTGGGACGGGTGCTGAGGGACTGCGCCGACCAGCTGGCCGGGGTTTTCACCAACATCTTCAACCAGTCCCTGTCCCAGGCCACCATCCCACCCTGCCTGAAAACCTCAACAATCATCCCAATCCCGAAGAAAAGCACGGTGAGCTGCCTAAACGACTACTGCCCGGTGGCACTCACACCAATCATCATGAAGTGCTTCGAGAAACTGGTCCGGGCCCACATAGTCACATGCCTCCCGCCCAACCTGGATCCATACCAGTTCGCCTACAGAGCCCACAGGTCCACAGAGCACGCCATCGCGACGACTCTCCACTCCACTCTATCCCACCTGGAGAGGGGGAACAGCTACGCGAGACTGCTCTTTGTGGACTTCAGCTCTGCTTTCAACACTATCTTTCCAGACAGGCTAGTGACCAAACTACTAGACCTGGGACTATCACACTCCATCTGCGCATGGATCAAGGACTTCCTGTCTGACCGCCCCCAGAGAGTGCGGGTGAGCTCCCACACATCCACAGCCCTCAGACTCAGCACTGGGTCCCCCCAGGGCTGCGTGCTGAGCCCCATCCTCTACAACCTCTACACCTACGAGTTCACCCCT
Organism: Nansenia antarctica; assembly: GCF_963989245.1. Taxonomy (NCBI): domain Eukaryota; kingdom Metazoa; phylum Chordata; class Actinopteri; order Argentiniformes; family Microstomatidae; genus Nansenia; species Nansenia antarctica. Next base: position 39,371,295 of record NC_137690.1, read on the forward strand.
GTCCACCCCAGCAACTCCATCATAAAGTTTGCAGACGACACCACCGTGGTGGGCTGCATCTCGGGGGGGGACGAGGAGGCGTACAGGGATAAGGTGGAGCAGCTGGGCAAGCTGTGCAAGGTTAACAACCTGCTGCTAAACCAGCTAAAGACCCAGGAAATCATCGTGGACTTCAGGAGGAAAAAATCTGAGGTCCAGCCCCTGCTAGTCGATGGAGGGAGCGTGGAGAGAGTCTCAACACTCCGATTCCTGGGGGTGCACATACAGGAGGACCTGTCCTGGAGGACCAACACAGCAGCCATCATCAAGAAGGCACAACAGCGGCTCTACTTCCTGAGAGTCCTCAGGAAATACCACCTCAGACAGGAGCTGCTTGTGACCTTCTACCGCTGCACAGTGGAGAGCATCCTCACCTACTGCATTTGCGTGTGGTTCTCCAGCTGCACAGCCGCAGAGAGGAAAGCGCAACAGAGAGTCGTGAGATCGGCCCAGAAGATCATCGGCGCCCCCCTCCCCTCTCTGGAAGAGCTGTACAACACACGCTGCGTCAGGAAGGCCACCAAGATCTCCAGGGACCCATCCCACCCTGGTAACGAACACTTTGTTAGGCTGCCCTCAGGCAGGCGGTTCAGGACCATATCCGCACGGACAAATAAACTGAAGCTCAGCTTCTACCCTAGACCTGAACACAGCAAAGACCTAGGTTCTAGGCCCTGGACAATCTAGACAACGTGATGGCAGCTACTAGATTGTAAAACATAAGTGCAATATTGAAATACAACTGTGAACATTTCAAACCTGCTAACTGCGACACTTTAAATAAATGTGCAACAATACTATGTGCAATATGACAACCCTTGTGTACATAAGGTTCAGATATATAGGAAAAGTTTGGATATTTATAGCATAGCATAGAGTACAGCACAGTGTTTTATTGTATAGTATAGTAGTATAGTATAGTAGATAGTGTACATAGCCTTTATTTATGTAAACCAGCTCTTTTCCCTTTTTTATTTTTACCCTTGGCCCTCTTGTTTTTTAGTCTTTTTCCAAGCACCAGGGGAGCCCCCCCGACTAAATTTTGTTGTATGGTACCTGTACTGTATTGATGACAATAAAGACCATTCATTCATTCATTCATTCATTTGTTGAACTAGCTTGCATTGAATGAACGACAAAAAGTTTATTTTCCAAATTGCATGGAAAATTCCAGGAAAACTGAAGCTGGTTGGTTGATGCGGTGCCTCTAAGGAAACGTTAGCCCTTCGTTCTCTCACCACGTTAGCTTGAATTGCGGGGGTATGCTCCCGATCATCTAGGGGGGTGCGGTGCTTGGGCTGGGCCTGGGCTGCGATTCGTCTTCTTTGTTTACCTCTATCGCCAATCTTTTTTTGTTTTGTTGAGGCTGAGACCACCAAAAGTCTGAAATGTGTTTTTGTGCCATTTTTGCCACTGAGTCAAATGTTATTTTTCTGTTTCCGTGAGGAGATTTTTGAGCTAGTTCTACATCCCACTGAACCAAACCATTACAAACTATTGGGCTGGACTCAACCAAAGGAATACTATTGATAAAGATATCTTAAACACACTCCAAGCACTTCAAGGATGGTTTACGATAATATTTCTTCAGAGTAATTCATCGGTTTAACTTTTTTGATAGTTATATTTATTTATAAACTCACGTTTAACACTCATTTTATTGCAAAGTTCCAATCCAAAAAGCATGTTTTGGTTTCTCTTTAAAACAGAACATTTGATTTTGAAACTAAAAGAGAAATGTTTTACATTACCGTTTATGTTATGTATATGTATATTGTTAAGTACACTGATGAGCCAAAGCATTATGATAAAGGTCTGCATGTCAGCAAAGTCGTGCATGAAAAAAAAGAAGTCAATAATAAATATATAATAAATAAATTAAAAATATATATATATATTTTTAAAAAGTTTTTGATTCACTGTCTTGTCTGCCGCTGTTTTTGATTCACTGTCTATTAGCAGCTGTTTTTCCTGTGTTTTGATTCAGAGAGCGTTTCTCTGATATTTGGTTTGAGGTGAACATTCAAGGGGGGGTGGAAGGAGGGGGCAGGGGTTTGTCGGAATTTTGTCATCATACTTTTCTCCTGTGTTTAATTGTTTGTTACCACTCCCTTGTATTATTCCCTGGGGGGGGGGGGGGGGGGGGATAAAGAATAAGAGGAAAAAATGCATCACAAAAAAAAAATGTAGCATGTTACCCAATCCAAAAGCAAGGAATCCGTCATTTCTCTTAAAGCGTCCGTCTTCATCCAGGAAGTTTTCCGGGTCAAACTCCTCAGGGTTTTTAAACAGCTCAGGGTCGGTGCGGACGGAGGACAGCAGAGGAAGGACCATGGTGCCCTGCATGAATGACAGACAGCATTCACAACCTGCTCTAAAAGCAATAGACGGGAACGAATAAATCATGACTTTTTAATCCTGTCAACATGTAGTTGAGAAGTGTAACTCTCACCTCTGGTATGAGGTACTTGCGGAATTCTGTGTCTTTGATTACTTTGTGGGGGACAGAAGTGGGGGCGAGGTCCATGAATCTCTGGACTTCGTGGATGACAGCATCCGTGTAGGGCATGTTAGGTCTGTCATCAATCGAAGGGATTCGACTTGAGCCAATCACCTCGTCTATCTCCTTGTGAACGTTCTCTGAGGAAGGTTAAGTCATACCATGAGGGTTCACTGGAGGGATGTGTGTTAACTCTCTCCTGACATTAACACATGAAACTCGAATTTTTTTTTTACCTCAAAATTGTTGTCCCGACCATCTTAAGAATGTGTGGGCATATGAGAATGGTTTCCAAATGCATTATATAGATCAAAATCTAGGTAGCACTAGCCTGAGTGACGTGTTTGAGGGTAATGACATGGTTTTGAAAACTAGGAGGGGCTTTAGGGAGCATTGAGTTTAGCATTCCCGAAATAGCTACTACCGGTATCTGGTTTGTTTACATTCATGATAATGATCATGATTCATGACATCTATCTGAGATGCCTCCGTGGCTGGCTCGGAGCCACAAAGCACAATGGACCAAGGCTTTCATTATGATAAATATACAGTGATATGAGGGAAATAAGTATTCAACACATCAACAATTTTGTGTGTGTGTGTGTGTATATATACATATATATTATTATTATTTTATTTATTATTATTTATTTATTTTTTGGACTGCTTTCAAGGCAAGGAAACAAATAAGTCGTTTTGGAATGTTGGTTAACTATCGATTTAACACTAGATCAGCCATGGGTGGGGTCATTTAACACTAGACCAGCCATGGGTGGGGTCATTTAACACTAGAACAGCCATGGGTGGGGTCATTTAACACTAGAACAGCCATAGGTGGGGTCATATAACACTAGAACAGCCATGGGTGGTATCATTAACACTAGAACAGCCATGAGTGGGGTCATTAACACGAGAACAGCCATGGGTGGGGTCATTAACACTAGAACAGCCATGGGTGGGGTCATTTAACACTAGACCAGCCATGGGTGGGGTCATTAACACTAGAACAGCCATGGGTGGGGTCATTAACACTAGAACAGCCATGGGTAGGGTCATTTAACACAAGAACAGCCATGGGTGGGGTCTTTTAATAATAGAACAGCTATGGGTGGGGTCATTAACACTAGAACAGCCATGGGTGGGGTCATTAACACTAGAACAGCTATGGGTGGGGTCATTTGACCATGTGAGTAAAAACAACATCTTTGTACTCGATTAGATTTCGGGACCCTCCTTTCATGAGTTTTCCTAGATATGTGCGTTCTACCACCCAGTATCCTTACATTTTCAACATCACATCAGGATAAGCTAGTATAAAGCTATTTTGCAGTTTTTCTGTGTAGGAGGCAGGCTAATTTATGAGGCGCGCCAACTAGTGGTCTTTGTGTGTAAGTGGCAGCTTACCATGCTAAAGACTATGGTCATTTGACCCTCGAGGCGGCTCTTATAGTAGGTAAAATAGGCACGGCTGTTCAATGTATTGTGTTACTGTGCCATTTGCTGGTTTTGTACAAGACAACATGAACAAGATCACAACCAGGGTTGTGTCAATTCAGTATATGAAGTAAAAAATTCCAATTCAGTGAGACGTGTAACTTACTTCTACCGTATTCAATTAATCTATTTTTTTACTTTGGATTCTTGAATTCAAATTAATCTCTTGAATTTATTAAAATAAAATGAAATAGACCCCTAATCTTGAGCACTACAGACTTGGGAAGCCTGGGTAGGCTACCTTGGATGTTAGGATGTTTGATCATCATCAGAAACATTTGTCTTATGGTTGAAGATGTGGTCTCTGTGCCGGCAGCAAACAGGTTCCACACAGTAGCCAGCAGGTTGTCATAGTTAAATTCTGATTCTGGGAGATCTTTCTCCTGGAAGAGGTAACATCATGCATTAGGAACACAATGCCACACCTATCCACACGTACCATACATCACAAATCTCAATATTCAGGTGGACATTCAGGACATTTTCTCATTATGTGGAGGTTTAACATGCAATACAGTTCCAAGATGGCGGCGCGTTCGCACGCGAGGCTGGGAGAGCTCCCGACGTTGGTGCGTTTTAGCGTTTTTAAGTACATTTGTATGTACATTTTTATGTCAGTACTTATAGGGAACTGGACTGGGTTGCACCAATTTGGCGTAAGTCATGACTAAATGCAGGCATTTAAACGCCTAGTTGTTACTAGCTAGTTTCAAACTAGTTGTTTACTCATTTCAGTTGCACCACGCCAATCTTTTGCCAATCTTAGCTAGTAAATACTTAGTTGTTACTAAGAAGACATTAGCCAATCAGCGAGCAAAGCAAAACCCTCCGTTTTTAAATCCTAAATGTTGGCCGCCATTGGCTAAAAACTGTAATTTGGCTCTACAAGTGTTAATCAGGGGCGTGTCCAGGGGGTGGCCTGGGGTAGCACGTGCCACCCCTGAAATCTGATTGGCCACCCCAGGTGCAACCCCCCTGATTGATTGGCACACAGCTGACATGATGTATATAGTTTGATGTAAAGAACTCTCGCAAAAAACACATACGAAATATTGTTTTAAGTACAATAAAGCTTTATTACTTTTAAGAACGTGCGGTGTGCATCTCCAGCAGTGCGATATCTGTAAACATACTATCTGTAGACTCTCCGCTCAGGGTTGCCAGATGGGATTGACAATTTCGAGCCTAACCAGTCTAAAAACAGCTAAATCCACCAAAACCCAGCCCATCTGGCAACCCTGTCTCCGCTGCTTCAAACTCTTCTACTTGTTGCGCAAAATGGGCCAGAGTTTGTCAAATCCAATGTTGGGCATCTCGTTTCTTAAGTCCTGGTATAGACCCTTTTACAGGCGACGTCATCAAAATATGTGCGCGCATTTAGGCAACGGAAGCGTGGACAAAAACAACATTCTTGATCCAGAGTTAGGTACGCTTAAAATAGCTTACAACGGCTACTAGCATAAAGAAATGGGGGGGGCGGGTGTTGTGTTGTTGTTGTTACGGTAGAGGAGAGGAGAGCTCCGGTGAACTGACAGTTTTGTGGAATGGAATAGACTTTATTTGTCATTGCTACAGTACAGGTACCAAACAACGAAATTTAGGAGGGGTGGCTCCCCTGGTGTTAGGAAAGGGAAAAAAAAAACACATTTTAGAAAAAGCATAAAAGCATAAAATCACAAGAAGGTAAGGAGCTGGTTTACATCAATAAAGGCTATGTACACAATCCACTGTACTATACTGCACAGATAGTCAACTAGGGTTGTCATATTGCACAAAAGTATTTTTTCACATTATTTTAAAGTGTCACAGTTTGCAGGCTTGAAAATGTACATTTTTGTGCCTCAGCACTAGCTGCCATACAATCCGTCCGGACTGTCCTGGGCCCAGAACTTAGGCCTTTTCTGTGTTCAGGGCCTTGACGGCCCTGTGGTAGAAGCAGTCCTTCAGTCTGTTTGTCTTAGCGGCCGGGGTCCTGTACCTCCTGTTCGAGGGCAGCTTGACAAAGTGTACGTGCCCAGGGTGGGTCGGGTCCCTGGAGATCTTGGAGGCCCTCCTGAGACAGCGTGTGTTGTACAGCTCCTCCAGAGAGGGGAGGGGGTCGCGGTGATCTTCTGTGCTGTTCTCACGACTCTCTGTAGCGCGTTTCTCTCCGCTGTTGTGCAGCTGTGGAACCAGTTGGAGATGCCGTAGGTGAGGATGCTCTCCACTGCGCCGTGGTAGAAGGCCACCAGTATCTCCTGCTTGTTGTGTTCTTTCCTGAGGCATCTCAGGGTGTATAGCCGCTGTTGTGCCCTCTTGATGGTGCCTTTTGTGTTGTCCTTCCAGGCCAGGTCATCCCGCATGTGGTGTCCCAGGAATCGGAGGGTTGAGACTCTCTCCACGCTCTCTCCGTCGATGAGCAGGGGCTGGATCTCGGACTTTTTCCTCCTGAAGTCTACGATGAATTCCTGGGTCTTTGACTTGTTTAGCAGCAGGTTGTTAACCTTGCACAGCTTGCTCAGTTGCTCTACCTCATCCCTGTACGCCGCCTCGTCCCCCCCCGAGATACATCCCACCACGGTGGTGTCGTCTGCAAACCTTACGATGTAGTTGCTGGGGTGGACGGGGGTGAAGTCGTGGGTGTAGAGGTTGTAGAGGATGGGGCTTAGCACGCAGCCCTGGGGGGACCCAGTGCTGAGGCTGAGGGCTGTGGAGGTGTGGGGGCGGTCGGTCAGGAAGTCCTTGATCCACGCACATATAGAGTGTGGTAGACCCAGGTCTAGTAGTTTGGTCACTAGCCTGTCTGGAAGGATGGTGTTGAAGGCGGAGCTGAAGTCCACGAAGAGCAGTCTCGCGTAGCTGTTTCCCCTCTCCAGGTGGGATAGAGTGGCGTGGAGAGTCGTCGCTATGGCGTCCTCTGTGGACCTGTGGGCTCTGTAGGCGAACTGGTATGGATCCAGGTTGGGCGGGAGGCGTGTGAGTATGTGGGCCCGGACTAGTTTCTCGAAGCACTTCATGATGATTGGTGTGAGTGCCACCGGGCGGTAGTCGTTTAGGCAGCTCACCGTGCTTTTCTTCGGGACTGGGATGATAGTTGAGGTTTTCAGGCAGGGTGAGACGGTGGCCTGGGACAGGGACTGGTTAAAGATGTTGGTGAAAACCCCGGCCAGCTGGTCGGCGCAGTCTCTCAGCACCCGTCCCAGGACGCCATCCGGCCCGAGGCTTTCCTGGGGTCCACCGCCTTCAGTACGCGTCTCACCTCATGCTCTGTGAGGGTGAGGCTGCTGAGAGCTGGAGAGAGTGGTGTTTGTGTTGTGGTTACCTCCGTTCGCCCCTCGTCGAACCGGGCGTAGAAGGTGTTCAGCTTTCCCGCCAGCAGGGGGTCGTCCTCTGCGGCTGTGAGCCTGTTGGCTCTGAAGTTTGTCATCTGCTGAACCCCCTGCCACATCCGCCTGGAGTCGTTGCTCAGGAGGCATTCCTCAATCTTCTCTCTGTGCTCTGCCTTGGCCGCTTTGATGCCGCGCTTTAGGTTGGCCCTGGTGGAGCTGTACAGCGGTGTGCGCTTCCCTGCGAAGAAGGCGTTGTCCCTCTCATTTATCAGTTTTTGGACCTTCCCAGTCATCCATGGCTTCGTGTTGGGGTAGACCCGGACCCGTTTGTCCACGGTGACTGAGTTGGTGCAGTTCACTATGTGGTTCAGAACCGACGACGTGTACTGTTCCAGGTCCTCATGCTCATATTCCTGCCATAGGGTGTCATTTAGGCAGATCTGCAGTGGAGCGGACCCTTCTGGCCAGGTTCTGACAGTCTTAGTGGTGGTGGGAGCACTTTTCCCCATTGTGGTGTATGCAGGAATCAGGAGGATTGACACATGGTCAGACATGCCTAGATGAGCTAGCGGACTAGCCTTGTAAGCACGTTTGATGTTGGTGTATACCTTGTCCAGTGTTTTTTCTCCTCTCGTTGCACATTTTACATGCTGATAGAACTTGGGTTGTACTGCCTTCAGGTCGACATGATTAAAGTCCCCCGCTATGATGTGAATAGCCTGTGGATCAGTGCTTTGTTGGCTGCTAATGACGTCATATAGTCGCGCCAATGCTACTTTGCTGTCTGAGCTAGGCGCTATATACACACATGTAATTAGCACCGCGTTAAACTCCCTAGGGAGGTATGTGGGTCGGCATTTAACAGTCAAGTATTCCAGGTCAGGGGAGCAGTGGCTACTTACAGTTTTCGTGTTTAAGCACCAGCTATCCTTCGTATGTGGAAGTTTGCAATTAAACGCACGGATTGTAAGACAACCTATCTCTTATTATTTCACCACTGTCCAAGTCGGGACGTTACAGTATCTCTAAAATCTATAGCTAATCTATTCTCTGATTTCAATGGAAAACCTATTGTTTACATGAACAATTGTCTAATATGTAGCTAGACTAACATCTAGCTAAGGCAGGCCTAGCCAAAGTAACCAGCGCTTGCTGGTGTTCTATCTGTCTGGTGTTCTATCTGTCTGGTGTTCTATCTGTCTAGTAAACACATGTGTGTGTGTGATGTGTGTGTGTGTGTGTGTGTGTGTGTGTGTTTGTGTGTGTGTGTGTGTGTGTGTGTGCGTGTGTGTGTGTGTGTGTGTGTGATCTGTGCGTTATACATAGTCGTCTTGTGTCCTTGTCTTTGGCTTGGGAGGACTTCTGATTTCAAGACACAAACGTCTGAATCTATGTCATGGTATTTGATGTACTGTACATGACCACAGATTGCGTAGTTGTAGGCATCTAGTGATTTATATGCTCTCAATTCCTCACGGGCCTACACGCTAGGCTTCTCCACCGAATAATAATAATACGTTAGACTTATAAAGCGCTTTTCTAGACACTCAAAGACGCTTTACAAACTGAAAAGATTGAGTAGTAAAATAAAAAGAAGATTACTAAATCTAAATCTAAGTGTCTTTGTAGGACAATCTACTCTGTATATTGCAAGTATATCTAGATTTCGGGCGGAGAAGTGGCGAACAAGCAACGCCAGCATCCTCTCTCGACCGGCATGTTTTGAAAAGTGAAAAGTCTTACGAGTATGATCAATGTAATGTTAGCTAGCTACCTCTAAACATGGATTTGGCTGGGCATAAATTAATTAATTTGCGGTGGTAAACACAGTCTGGCTATCTTATCTGTCTGGTTAACTTATCCTGTGTCGTTCTGAGTTATAGGTGTATATATATCTGGCCATTGAATATTAGGCCTGCTAATGTCATCTACCCACTCAGTAATAGCACACGGATCTGGGAGTCGCCGACCATTTGACAGAGTTAGTTTGTTTAAGTAGCATTCCCAACTTTGTGCGACTGCGAATTAGAGGTGATTCGCATCGAGTTTATGTGAATCAAGCTGTTTCCATTAAATTTCTCATGCGAATCAGAATGTTTTATGGAAACGCACCTGTTGATATCTGAAAAGTTGAAGAAGATATGCATATTTCAATGTTGGTACATTCCAAATCAACTAACAGAGAAAATGCCTTTCAAACTTTTCATACTTTTCACAGGTAGGTAATGGCCAGGTAATGGATTGGAACAATATATTGTTAACTCCGACCACTCCCCCAGATTTGTTTGTTTAAAGAAAAAAATATGGTAGTTTAATATTACATTTGTATGGTGCCACTCTGTTGTGTTGTGATTGGTAGCACTGGGACTTTTAAACAGGGATTGTAATGTTAGTAGCCTAATTAAAGTATACAATGTGTAGTGGAGACAGAAATGGTAATAAAAAGCACAAAATGGTGCATACATATTGACCAGAATGCAGGGAATTAAGTGTTAAATTCTCAAAATTGTGCCACCCATGCATAACTAGGTGCCACCACTGGGCCACCCCAGTGAAAAAGGTCTGGACACGCCATTGGTGTTAATATGTCATTTTATGAAGTTTTAATATGTTTTCAGGCAAGAAAGTAACTATATATAGTTACAAAATGTGTCCAGTTTATCAAAATAACCCGTTTATATATCTGATCTGACGTTTCTTTCCCCACTTCTGTGGGAAACTTTGCTAGCAACATTACGCTGGTAAGATACCGTCACTGCAGAGTTCCACAGAAACACCGTAACATAATCCTACCATAAGCGTGGAACAACAAGCCAACATTGCGTACATTGTATTAATAAACAATTTAATTTGTCATGACTACGGCTCATGTGTCTTTTTAATGTACAAACAAAATAAATGTAGAAATGCAGGAACTGAATCGCTATCTTCCATAGGCTGGTTTCCCCTGCTTCAGCAGGCTACTTTATCTCCGCTGAGGTAACAACGGTAAGCTACGAGTTAGTTATAACTTACACCACCCTAGGGGTATGTATAAATATTTAGTAGTTACTAAGCTCTACGTCATAACTAGTGTGCTTGGTGCAACCCATTCAAGTTTAGTAGTGACTAAATCTTGATTTAGTAAATACTTACGCTATAACTAGGGTTAGTTTGTACTTAGTAAGAAGTGGTGCAACCGACCCCTGTTGTGTAAATAGTACCTACAGCAGACTAGACTTACTAGAAGTTGGTGCGCAAAACGAGAAGACAGTAACAGCGGAGTTCCTGAAACAAAAAAGGATCCCTCACGATATCGCTCGCTTACCGGGAGAACAATGGTACACAGTCCCAACCGTGAGACGCAAACGACGGCGTCGAGACCGTAAGCAACGCCGAGGCCGCAGGGGAGGCCTGCTAGCTAGGCTAAGGAGGAGCCCGGATAAACCTGCTTTGCCGAGTATATTCCTCTCCAACGTAAGATCCCTAGCTAACAAGATGGACGAACTGAGACTGCAGGTTGCTTCCAACAACACCGTGGGGGATAGCTGTGTGATTTTTCTCACAGAAACCTGGCTCAGCGCTTCCATTATCGACTCTGCGGTCGCGTTACAAGGCCGCACTTTACACCGAGCGGACCGGACATTGCTAAGCGAGAAGACGCGCGGAGGCGGCCTGATCATATCTACGAAGGACAGCTGGTGCTTAAACACAAAAACTGTAAGTAGCCACTGCTCCCCAGACCTGGAATACTTGACTGTTAAATGCCGACCCACATACCTCCCGAGGGAATTCAACGCAGTGTACATAACAGCTGTTTACATTGCACCAAGCGCAGATGCTAGCTTAGCATTAGCGCGGCTACATGACGTCATCAGTGGTGGACAGAGCGCAGATCCTCAAGCAGTACACATCATCGCGGGGGATTTCAATCATGCTGACCTGAAGGTAGTACTACCCAAGTTCTATCAGCATGTTAAATGTGCAACAAGAGGAGATAACACACTGGACAAGGTATACACCAACATCAAGCTTGCTTACAAGGCTAGACCGCTAGCTCATCTAGGCATGTCTGACCACGTGTCCATCCTCCTGATCCCAGCCTACACTCCCATGAGGAAAAGTGCTCCCATCACCACTAAGACTGTCAGAACCTGGCCAGCAGGGTCCGCCCCACTGCAGATCTGCCTGAATGACACCTCATGGCAGGAATATGAGCATGAGGACCTGGAACAGTTCACGTCGTCGGTTCTGAACGACATAGTGAACTGCACCAACTCAGCCACCGTGGACAAACGTGTCCGGGTCTACCCCAACACGAAGCCATGGATGACTGAGAAGGTCCGAAAACTGCTCAAGGAGAGGGACAACGCCTTCTCAGCGAAGGACACACTGCTGTACAGCACCAACAGGGCTAACCTAAACCGTGGCATCCGGGAGGCCAAGGCAGACCACAGAGAGAAGATTGAGGAATGCTTCCTGAGCAACGACTCCAGGCGGGTGTGGCAGGGGGTTCAGCACATGACAAACTTCAGAGCCAACAGGCTCACAGCCGCGGAGGACAACCCTCTGCTGGCGGAAGAGCTGAACTCCTTCTACGCCCGGTTCGACGAGGGGCGAACGGAGGTAACCACAACACAAACACCACTCTCTCCAGCTCTCAGCAGCCTCACCCTTACAGAGCATGAAGTGAGACGCGTGCTGAAGGCGGTGGACCCCAGAAAAGCCTCAGGGCCGGATGGCGTCCTGGGACGGGTGCTGAGGGACTGCGCCGACCAGCTGGCCGGGGTTTTTACCAACATCTTCAACCAGTCCCTGTCCCAGGCCACCATCCCACCCTGCCTGAAAACCTCAACAATCATCCCAGTCCCGAAGAAAAGCACGGTGAGCTGCCTAAACGACTACCGCCCGGTGGCACTCACACCAATCATCATGAAGTGCTTCGAGAAACTGGTCCGGGCCCACATAGTCACACGCCTCCCGCCCAACCTGGATCCATACCAGTTCGCCTACAGAGCCCACAGGTCCACAGAGGACGCCATCGCGACGACTCTCCACTCCACTCTATCCCACCTGGAGAGGGGGAACAACTACGCGAGACTGCTCTTTGTGGCCTTCAACACCATCCTTCCAGACAGGCTAGTGACCAAACTACTAGACCTGGGACTATCACACTCCATCTGTGCATGGATCAAGGACTTCCTGTCTGACCGCCCCCAGAGGGTGCGGGTGGGCTCCCACACCTCCACAGCCCTCAGACTCAGCACTGGGTCCCCCCAGGGCTGCGTGCTAAGCCCCATCCTCTACAACCTCTACACCTACGACTTCACCCCCGTCCACCCCAGCAACTCCATCATAAAGTTTGCAGACGACACCACCGTGGTGGGCTGCATCTCGGGGGGGGGGACGAGGCGGCGTACAGGGATGAGGTGGAGCAGCTGGGCAAGCTGTGCAAGGTTAACAACCTGCTGCTGAACCAGTCAAAGACCCAGGAAATCATCGTGGACTTCAGGAGGAAAAAATCGGAGGTCCAGCCCCTGCTCGTCGATGGAGGGAGCGTGGAGAGAGTCTCAACCCTCCGATTCCTGGGGGTGCACATACAGGATGACCTGTCCTGGAAGACCAACACAGCAGCCATCATCAAGAAGGCACAACAGCGGCTCTACTTCCTGAGAGTCCTCAGGAAATACCACCTCAAACAGGAGCTGCTTGTGACCTTCTACCGCTGCACAGTGGAGAGCATCCTCACCTACTGCATCTGCGTGTGGTTCTCCAGCTGCACAGCCGCAGAGAGGAAAGCGCTACAGAGAGTCGTGAGATCGGCCCAGAAGATCATCGGCGCCCCCCTCCCCTCTCTGGAAGAGCTGTACAACACACGCTGCCTCAGGAAGGCCTCCAAGATCTCCAGAGACCCATCCCACCCTGGGAACGAACACTTTGTTCGGCTGCCCTCGGGCAGGCGGTTCAGGACCATGTCCGCAAGGACAAATAGACTGAAGCTCAGCTTCTACCCTAGGGCCATTCAGGCCCTGAACACAGCAAAGACCTAGGTTCTAGGCCCTGGACAATCTAGACAATTTGATGGCAGCTACTAGATTGTAATCAAGTGCAATACTGAAACACAACTGTGAACATTTCAAACCTGCAAACTGCGACACTTTAAATTAATGTGCAATAATACTGTGCAAGAATGTGCAATATGACAACCCTCGTGCACATAAGGTTCAGAGATAGGAAATGTTAGGATAGGTATAGCATAGCATAGAGTACAGCACAGTGTTTTATTTGTATAGTATAGTATAGTGGATAGTGGATATAGCCTTTATTTATGTAAACCAGCTCTTTTACCTTCTTGTTTTTAGTAAAAAAAAAAAAATCCTAGCACCAGGGGAGCCCCCCCCCCTCACAAATGTTGTTGTATGGTACCTGTACTATATTAATGACAATAAAGACCATTCATTCATTCATTCATTCATTCAATATGAAGTTTCTTTTTACCTCCAACATCTTAATCAGGAAGGTGTCGATGTAGTCGTTAGGGTTAGACGTGTCCAGGTCCTTCAGCCGTTTATCTGCCTCCCCTCGTATGTAACTTCTGACCTTCTCTACGGTCGCAAACATCTCCAGGTGTCTGCCTGGAAAGCATCTAACGATCCTGGGGAACATGTTGTATAGCTGGAAAGAGACCGGTTAAAGTACAAATTCTCCGCTTTTATTTGAGGGTATTTGTGTACATATTGGATTGTACTATTTGGAAATGCACACTATTTGGAAACATAGCAAACAAGCAAGGAGGGAATGTTTGTTTTGATGACGTCAGGAGCTAAGCGCAGAATCAAAAGGATATATCTCAGATTATAAGGATTTGGAGTCTAAATATATTTAATTAAAAAATAATACATAATTAAAAATAAATAAATAATAAAATAATAATAAAATAAAAGCTAACAATCACTTTAATCAACCTCATAAAAAAACTCATTTTTGGATTATAGAGCCAAACGAAGAAAACATGCTTCACTGTTACAATCATTTCTGGGCACTGTTTATAAAAAAGGTCTTGCTTGTTGACAGTCCTCTATACAGGAACTCATGAGATTAAACGTATTCCTGAAATAGAACCTGACGGAGTAGTTACATCCCATCTGCAGCAAATGACCCAAATGGTAGTACTGTATAATGATTCCATAATGAATATTAATGTGACTGCAGGTGAGAAAGTAATTTGAGTTACTATACCGCTCCCACAGGACTGCTCAGAACTCCAAAGTAGTCGTCCACAGCCTTGTAGAGTAGCTGGAAGGTGGGGTCGTTGTATTCAAACCTGTGGCCAAACACGATGGAGCAGATGACATTGGCGATGGAGTTACACATCAGGTCTTTGGGGTTGATAGCAGAGTCTGGGAGAAAGATAGCAGACACATACATATTTATGACTAATACTTTATCTGATAGTGGTTCTAACAGAGAGTCGTGAGAACGGCCCAGAAGATCACCGGCGCCCCCCTCCCCTCTCTGGAAGAGCTGTACAACACACGCTGCCTCAGGAAGATCTCCAGAGACCCATCCCACCCTGGGTACGAACACTTTGCTCGGCTGCCCTCGAACAGGCGGTACAGGACCATGTTCGCAAGGACAAACAGACTGAAGCTCAGCTTCTACCCCAGGGCCATCCAGGCCCTGAACACAGCAAAGACCTAGGTTCTGGGCCCTGGACAGTCTGGTCGGATTGATGGCAGCTGCTGGATTGAAAATCAGGTGTAGTGCTGAGGCACAAATGTGTACATTTCAAGCCTGCAAACTGCGACACTTTAAATGAATGTGCAATAACACTATGTGCAATATGACAACCCTAGGGTACATAAGGTTGCAGAGAATAGGAAATGTTAGAATAGGTATAGCATAGCATAGAGTACAGCACAGTGTTTTATTTGTACAGTATAGTATAGTGGATAGTGTACATAGCCTTTATTTATGTAAACCAGCTCCTTTCCCTTCTTGTTTTTTTTTGTTTTTTTTCTTTCCTAGCACCAGGGGAGTCCCCCCTCCCAAATGTCGTTGTTTGGTACCTGTACTATATCAATGACAATAAAGACCATTCATTCATTCATTCATAATAATAATATTCTAAATACCATAATACATCCAGAATACAAAGATAGTTTCGAGTTTTAAAAGGTTACATTCTTGTTTTTTAAGACAAATTATACAGATTTAGTTAAGTATCATTATTTGGTCAAAGTCTGCAGACTTGCCTGCAAGTTATTGATGTAAACAGCTCACCCTTTTACAATGTTCTAATAGGCTGCTTTTGACTCCTCCCATAAGAAAAGGCCAATCAGTGCAACAAATCTGAAGTAGAACCAGGTGTCACTGTGGAATTCTCCTGTGCATTCACTTTGAGAAATGACTGATCTAAAACTTTGTCCCAGGCACTTGTTTTGTCTGCTGCTTTTGTGCCTGTGTTGTCAACAAAAACATCATCTTGTACTCTCAAGGTCCACCGTCAGGTCCTTTATTATTGATCACTTTGAAAATATTGTGTATTGTATTGTATATCAGGGGGGTATTCCTAGAAGGGCGATAATTCGCGATAATTTCAGCTCGAGTTCCGTTCCATGAATGTGGCTCAAATAATTCGCTGCTTGGTTGCTATGCAACCAATCCCTCAGAACAAACCTGGTGGCGACCAGGTTTACGGTCTGGTAAGTAAGATGCGTGTCAAAAATGTCTCACAGGCGAAAACTAAATCGCGACACAACAGTTCCGTCAAGTGTCTTTTGGGAAATATTAGTTCCCACCTTTTACGAGATAGATAGATAATTTGATATTTTGATAGTGTGCTAGATAGATAGATAGTTTGATACTGTGCTAGATATATAGTGTGATAGATAGATAGATAAATAAAAAGGTGTAAAAAGCTGGGGTTAAGGTAGCCAGCAAGAAGTCCGAAGGTTGCCGGTTCGATACTTGATATAATTTAATGTTTATTTTTTTAAATGCACATGCAAATCGATTTACAATATATACATCTGTCTAAGTAAGTGAATCATCTATCCATCAGTAATCATAAGAAAAAATAATCTATGCCAAATCCAGGGTCCATTTAAAGAACATCATTTACTAGTCAGAAAGGCTTCAAACACCATTGTAATCATGTCAGTTCTCATAAATTAGCCTACACCATCCTTTTAAACAGACATTTTTAGACTAGATTCAACTTCATTGTTATAGAGTACAAGCATCAGACAACGAAATGCAGTAAAAAGTGTGTCAGAAGAGGAATTTTAACCCCCGTCTTAAAACAACAATTTGATACTATGGCAGCGGTTAATACCACTATGCCATCATAATGATCTGACCGTGTATGAGCTACGCATTTAATCGGTCAGCAATTTCTTGCCAAACCATTTCCCTCGCCTTGTTAATTGCGGCAGTATTGCACTATTTTACATCGTATTTTTCGTCTCCATAAAGATCAATAAGTAGGACCACTGCGCTGTCACTTTCCAGTCTAGTATCTTCTTTAGTTCCAGTCTAGTATCTTCTTTAGTTCCAGTCTAGTATCTTCTTTAGTTTCAGTCTAGTATATTCTTTAGTTCCAGTCTAGTATCTTCTTTAGTTCCAGTCTAGTATCTTCTTTAGTTCCAGTCTAGTATCTTTTATCTTTTCGACAATCGGCACGACTTCACCCCCGTCCACCCCAGCAACTCCATCATAAAGTTTGCAGACGACACCACCGTGGTGGGCTGCATCTCGGGGGGGGGACGAGGCGGCGTACAGGGATGAGGTGGAGCAGCTGGGCAAGCTGTCCAAGGTTAACAACCTGCTGCTGAACCAGTTAAAGACCCAGGAAATCATTGTGGACTTCAGGAGGAAAAAATCTGAGGCCCTGCTCGTCGATGGAGGGAGCGTGGAGAGAGTCTCAACTCTCCGATTCCTGGGAGTGCACATACTGGAGGACCAACACAGCAGTCATCATCAAGAAGGCACAACAGCGGCTCTACTTCCTGAGAGTCCTCAGGAAATACCACCTCAGACAGGAGCTGCTTGTGACCTTCTACCGCTGCACAGTGGAGAGACCTACTAGACCTACTGCATCTGCGTGTGGTTCTCCAGCTGCACAGCCGTAGAGAGGAAAGCGCTACAGAGAGTCGTGAGATCGGCCCAGAAGATCATCGGCGCCCCCCTCCCCTCTCTGGAAGAGCTGTACAACACATGCTGCCTCAGGAAGGCCTCCAAGATCTCCAGGGACCCATCCCACCCTGGGAACGAACACTTTGTTCGGCTGCGCTCAGGCAGGCGGTTCAGGACCATGTTCGCACGGACAAATAGACTGAAGCTCAGCTTCTACCCTAGGGCCATTCAGGCCCTGAACACAGCAAAGACCTAGGTTCTAGGCCCTGGACAATCTAGACAATTTGATGGCAGCTACTAGATTGTAAACATAAGTGCAATATTGAAATACAACTGTGAACATTCTAAACCTGCTAACTGCGACACTTGAATGAATGTGCAACAAATACTATGTGCAATATGACAACCCTTGTGTACATAAGGTTCAGATATAGGAAAAAGTTAGGATATTTATAGCATAGCATAGAGTACAGCACAGTGTTTTATTGTATAGTATAGTAGTATAGTATAGTAGATAGTGTACATAGCCTTTATTTATGTAAACCAGCTCTTTTCCCTTTTTTTATTTTACCTGTGGCCTCTTGTTTTTAGTATTTTTTCCAAGCACCAGGGGAGCCCCTCCTCCTAAATTTCGTTGTATGGTACCTGTACTGTATTATTGACAATAAAGACCATTCATTCATTCATTCATTCATTCATCATTCATTCATTCTGGGCTCCTTCTGCCTGCGAGCACACGCCCAAATCGAGAATTTCCAATTCAGGCTTGTGTATACTAATCAACGTATGTGGAATACCCCCCAGAGTTACAGCCTATTGTTCCAAAGTTCATTCAGTTCACAGCTTCACTATTGTAAATCTGTACATCGGTCCTTGAATGTGGTCCTGGCAAGAGTCCAAAATACTGGAGCTTACAGTAAACAGGGCAAACAGGGCAAACCATGAACAAAGTGACAGGGCAAACTGTTTCCCCAGTGTCTACTAAAGAAAGGGGGGAAAAAAGAAGGAAAAAATCTTTCTTCTTCTAGCAACTGCCAATGGCTGCTGGCCTGAGCTAGATTATGACTGTTGGATTGATGATTCGCTTACTTAGTTAAATGTATTGATTGTAAGTCGCTTTGGAATAATGCATCTGCTAAATGCCAAACATTTAAAAATGTAAAAATGTAACGTACCCATCAGTGCCAGGAGTTCATCCCGACTACACCAGCACATAACCAGTGAAGACTCTAGGTCCTGCCTTTTAGATACAAAACCTTGTTCATATCTTATAGTATATAGTACACATTCTATGTATCTCAGGCCTATTCAAGTGACCAATACAAAGAACAGTACCTCCACTTTCTTTAAAGGCTTCCACCAAACTCTTGGCCTCCTCTTGGATCCGCTCCTCGATGCTTCTGCGCCCCATTCCAAAGTTTTTCAAGGTACTCAAGGAGAACCTGCGAAGGTCCTTCCATCTCTGACCACTACTCACCATCACCCCTAGGGTAATGAGTAGAACAGAGGTACACAGAAAGAGAACACAACGGTTTGGTTAGGTTGTGTTATTATATTATTAAGATGTTGTTCTCTTGTACTCTAGTAAGTGTGTGGTAATGGTAGTGGTAACTATAAGCGCTGCCTCGGGGGTCAAATGACCATAGTCTTTAGAATGGGAATCTGCTACTTACACACAAAGACCACTAGTTGGCGCCTCTTGTAAATTAGCCTGCCTCCTACACAGAAAAACTGCAAAATATCTTTATACTACCGTATTTTCCGCACTATAAGGCGCACCTTCAATGAATGGCCTATTTTAGAACTGTTTTCATATACAGGGCGCACCGGATTATAAGGCGCATAGAATAGAAGATACTGCAGTCAAACGTTTGACTGGGGTTGCGTTACGCCCAAGCTCCACCTACTGCGTTGCGTCACCTCTCCATCGGTGTTGTGTCAACTTCCCGTTGTCCATGCTCCACCTGAGCGTCAACGTAAAAAATATATATTTTTCCACCTCAAGTATCAGCCGTTCGTCATCCATTTTTGCAACAAGCGTCAAGGACCTGCGGTGATTCACAGCTGACTCGCGTGAATAGCAATTCGCAATAGCTGCGACCACGAGATATAGAGTAGTTAGCTACAAGCATTTTCAATCTGGTATTATCTCTATTAGTGGATTAACCGCTGTGGTGATTTAACAGCTGATAAAAATACATCAAGTAGACTACAAACAGAGCAAAACAAGAAAACAACACCAGAAAACAACCAATAGGCTATACAATTATAACCAACAACCAATATGTGACAGCTCCTGGTGAAATGTGCAACGTAATTTTTCAGTTTTTACACATGCTTAAACTACAGATTGTAAGCTTTCAAATGATGTGTCATACATTCAAATCAGAGAAAGATTGAACACGACAGGCGTATTTGAATGTTGGTTCACCTCAAACACTGAATGGGAGAAAAGTGACTCTGAACGCAGCCACAGCTACGAACGCTGCAAACAAAACACATCGCTACGAAGGTCTAAACTGTATTTTAATAACATGACAACATACTGGGAGAACATCGACATGCTAAAAACACATAACTACACATAACTAGATGAACACACAGTTCTTGCTTTTGAACACATCCTAAAACGAAAGTATGTTTACAAGTCAACCCTCCCTTACCGGTAGCCTCCGGCAAACGAGAATAATGAATCCAATACACAAATTATAAGTGTTTAGTGATCGTTAAACTGTTGTTTATTATATCGAGTGGGTACTTTAAAACTTCAAGTTGAAAGCACCAAGAATAGTAGAAGTATTATAATAGAAGGACCGCCTCGAAATTCATCGATGTTCATGTCCCATACTAGCGCTGTTGCCTTCATTCGAATAGTGACTGTAGAGACGCTTCTACTTGCGGCTCTCTGTTCAACAACGCGCTGTTCGAGTTTGTCCTCTAACTGTGGCCATCTCGCTTTGTTCCCTCGGAAACTCTGTTTAGTCTTCTTTACTTGGGGTCTTTATACACACACAAGTGGTGTGGGACTGTGAGTAAGCACAGTACCGGTGTTTACAGATTACCGTAATGCTGCAAGCGGTGCGGCTTTGTAGTTTACCAGTCGTACTGAAACATTTTGACAGAGCGCCTTGAGCGCCGTGTACAACCAGTATGGATCAACCAATTAACCAATTGATCCATATATAAGGCGCTCCGGATTATAAGGCGCACTGTCGTTTTTTGGGGAAATTAAAGGCTTTTAAGTGCGCCTTATAGTGCGGAAAATACGGTAGCTTATCCTGATGTGATTTTGACATTTTTTTACTGGGTGGTAGAACATATCTAGGAAAAGTCATAAAAGGAGGGTCCTGAAATTTGATAGAGTGCAAAGGTATAAAAAACATTTTACTCACTTATTCAAATAACCCCACCCATGGCTGTTCTAGTGTTAATGACCCCACCCATGGCTGTTCTAGTGTTAATGACCCCTCATGGCTGTTCTAGTGTTAATGACCCCACCATGGCTGTTCTAGTGTTAATGACCCCACCATGGCTGTTCTAGTGTTAATGACCCCACCATGGCTGTTCTAGTGTTAATGACCCCATCCATAGCTGTTCTAGTGTTAATGCCCCACCATGGCTGTTCTAGTGTTAATGACCCCACCCATGGCTGTTCTAGTGTGTTCTAGTGTGTGGCTTTTGTTCTACCATAAGTAGCGTTACCCAGCCGTTAGCCTAATGTCTAATAAAGGTGATTGTTGATCAAATCGCCACGTCTTCCACCTTAATGTACATGAAATAAGGTATTTTTCAACGGATAGTGTGTATCGCTTTTCCGTTAACATTCATTTCACCCACCATATCCATGTGTGACTCTCACGAGGATGGGGTAGTTGGCTCTGCCGCTGAACTCCTCTCCTTGGTTTACAAACGCTGCCTTCAGGCCCTGATAACCAGCCACCACCACAACAGGAGTAGTGCCCAGCCAAACGGTAAAGACTGAGCCGTATTTCTTACTGAGCTGATGGGGAGGAGAAGAGGAAAGAAAACAGTAGTAAGATCCAATCAAATAATCTACTAGAATAGAGATATTTTTCGATGTGTATAACTGAAATGCATCTAGTGAATTATTATTAGTGTTATGTATACAAGAAACTGAAATAATTGCCTAAGGGAGTAAAATTCTTAGGCTTTGGTTCCTGACATTGCATTGCAGCAAAAGACATAAGGCAATAATAATTCAAGACAAAAAAGTGACAGTCGCAATAGCATAATAATAATAATAATAATAATGCATTTTATTTGTATTGCACTTTTAATTCAAAAAGAATCTCAGAGTGCTACAGAGAGAAAAAAATTAAAATAAAAACGACAACCGTAAAAACATAAGTTCAAACAAAACAACCTAAAAACATAATAGATCCTCCAAGCCGATGGCTGTGTTCGGAATGGCATACTAGCATACTACTCATACTAGATATGACGTCGATTTGAGTATACGAGAGCGTTCACACTGTACAGTATGCGAGATTTGAGTATGCAGGGACATTTTGTATGTATACTAGATTTTCGCAATTATTTAAGTATGATATGACTGGACACTACTGGGGTACTAAATCCCCAAAATGCATTGCGCGTCTCTTCAGCCTCGTCAAACTGCGTCATACAAACTCGTCATACAGCTGTTGTTTACATTGTTATTTCATATTCAATAGCCTGGAGACCGAACGCTCGCATTTTTGGCACAGATTTGAGTGTGCAGGTGCTGTTTTTTTTCACTCTATTTGATACTCTTCAGCTGCAGCACCCCAGCTAAGTCTGATCACGGATGAGCGGTGGTATTTTCACTATTGGGAATCTACATGGTGAAATGCAATCTTAGACATGTCTACGTCATCATGATTACAAAGATGCCGCTTGAAATGCATGAAATCCAAGTTTATTCGTGTCCTACACACACGTTCGTCTAGTATTTGACTGCCTGTAGCCCAATCACGAATGATCCCAGTATTGTAGCTTCAGACGGACATGTTGGTTGTTATTGTGCTTGCTGCAGCAAGCCCACGATATGTTATTGCTCATATATATATTTATTTTAATCCTGTTCTTTTACCAAATGCTAAGACAACAATATAGTAAGCTAGTTACTTGAGCTAGCTAAAGATATTGGCCCCCCAAATCATTTTACAACTTGTTATAATTATGTTACCATGTTTCTGTTGAACTCAGCAGTGAAGGTATCTACGCAACGTAGGGGGAGTTCGTAAATTCGCTCTGAGAGCGCCAGAGTGC
Source organism: Nansenia antarctica (assembly GCF_963989245.1). Lineage (NCBI taxonomy): Eukaryota > Metazoa > Chordata > Actinopteri > Argentiniformes > Microstomatidae > Nansenia > Nansenia antarctica. Next base: position 39,394,023 of record NC_137690.1, read on the forward strand.
ACACTGGGTTCATAAAGGGACAAGAGGCATTCCATGAATGCTGATCAGATTTCCAGGGCGAATTTACGAACGCAGGCGTAATGTAGCTAGCGAACAGAAGAGGGGGGAAAACGTCAGATCAGATATATAAACAGGTTATTTTGATAAACTGGACACATTTTGGGAATATGGTTACTTTCTCGCCTGAAAACATATTAAAACTTACTTAAAATGACATGTAAAGACTTGTAGAGCCAAAATTACAGCTTTTAGCCAATGGAGGTTTAAAATTGAGGATTTAAATTCCCTGCTGCCTGCCGGTGCGAAATGCATTCTGGGAGGCAGTATGCATACTGCAGTGTAAACGGTCGGCTGGTTTTGGCATACTTATTATGAATTTAGTAGGCAGTATGCAGTATATACTCATTGAGTATGCTAGTATGCAGTATGCTAGTATGCCATTTCGAACACAGCCTATCTTTTTCCAACTCTTTTTGACATGGTAGATTGGACCTATCGCTAAGCCATGCCCCAAAATAGAAATTGTCCAATCATATCACAGCAAAAGTCACTACAGGCAGAAAACTCAGACAAACAACTCGCTAATATCTGATGGTGAAAAGCTTCTAAACTAAATATTCTTGGAAACATGTCTATTACTTACTGTGGTAAATCAGAAATCTGAAATTTGCCAACTCCCGCCATTGTAAGTCATTGAATGTCATTCAGTCACGGTCGGTCAGTCAGTCACTGTCAGTGAAGCGTTGTTTGTTTGTCCGAGTTTTCAAAGGGTCAAGGTCTGAGGGGGAGAGAATGGCCTTAATCCTAGCTATGGTCCGGAGCTGGAAAAAACACCCCTTCACCACCGAGTTCCCCTGCCTATCAAAGTGTGTTCCAGTGCTGAGGTTCTCACACATGTTTGTGAATTCGGTTTCACCTCTCCTAAGAACTGAGATCTTCTAATGGGCCACAATGTCAACAGATGAATGTGACTTATCTACTGGTATTATAATAACAATGATTTAACTTTGTACAGTGTGTGTGTAGAAGTTATATACTGTATATATATATATAAGCTATAGTAGTGCAGGTTATTTCATATTCAATGACACAAAAGAGGTCCTCTGTGGCTCAGTTGGTAGAGAATTGTGCAAGTGTGTTCGATTCCAGCTGGGACCAATTCATACACTCACTGCAATGTGAAAGGTCCCTGGTTCGATTCCGGCCATCGACCTATCCTGCATGTCATCCCTCCTCTCTCTCACCTATCCTTACTGTCTCTATCCCAATCAGAAAGCAGAAATGCCCTAAAAAAAGAAATATATATATGTATGCCTATGGGCTATATATATATATATATATATATATATATATATATATATATATATATACATATATAAAAAGCGTCAGCTAAATGACATAATGGATCACTGACCTCCAGATAGTACTTGTAGGGTGCTTTCACGTCTAGTTGTAACAGGTTACCGAGCAGTGGAAGTGGTGCTGGACCCGGTGGCAAACGATCAAAGTTTCTTTGTTTTCCCCTACTCTTCCAGAGTAAAATAATAACCACTACACCCATAATTATGGATATAATATTAGACTGAAAGAAGTGTAGCAAATCCATTTCTGTGCGCACCCCGACTTTGGAATCAAATGTGTGTGTTTGGCTGTGTGGAATCCACTACCACAAAAACAGAAAAAGTATTTTCACCTCTCTCTCTTTTCATTTCCTCTCTACCATACATTGCTTTATGTAGTATGTTATAGCCATACCTCCCGGTGGCCGGTCTCAATATTCATTGGTCTCCAATAGTCTATGACGCAGTTGCGTGTCCACCCACTTATCATAGGACGTGCGAAAACGGGATTTCGCCAGGGTTGCGCTACTTAATCACCATTAAAAAATACATTTCTGGAAGATTTTGTCTTACATGTGTAAACAGGTCATATTGTTCATATTGTTAAAATTATGTTGTTCTTTTGTTTGTTTGTTTGTTTGGTAAAGCACTGTTGGGTACCCGGTACTCCTCGAAGACACATTCTGTCATGCTTGGTTTTGTGCAGAACTCAGTCATTTGATTCGTTTGTCAAGTTCGTTAAGTTAAGTCGTCCACCTCTAACATACACTTGGCAGGATTATTTAAATAATATTTATTTTGGTATTTTTGTAATGATAAAATAAACCTACAAAGGGTAAAAACCTAAAGGGTAGGCCTAGCCCGCCTAGGGGAAGATGATGAATTTACTATGAAAGCAAACATTACTAATGTTTGTTCATTAGTATGAAAGTATAGGTCAAATCGGAATATAACCACAACAAGCATCTCTAGCAACACATGCAAAACATGAAAATAACAAATAAAAGAACGTACCACTTACCCCTCTATTGAGACCTCCATCTACTCAAATATACCTATATACCAATATTCATTGTCTCCTCCAATAGCTGCTATAGACAATTCACTGATAGACACTTGAGTTCAAAACACAGAGCGCAATTCAATCGAATCCGCTTTATTGCACTTTGAATTGTAGAACAGGCTGTGTGATAAAGCTTGATTGGTTGTTTTGGAGTGACAGCTTGTAGTGGTGTCTGCGCATGTTTCCAGCCTTGACGCAGGCAGAGAGAAGACCTTCGCAGCAGCAGCATCCTCCGCTCCATCACTGTTCTCTTCTCTAGCTGGACCAAAACATACCCATCGTGAAGAAAAGCTTGACATAATCCAATATAGGATTGTTTTCAGGTAGGATCGATATTAGACGTCGAATATAAACGACTCATTTCGTTTTATGTTGCTTAAGTCATTGATTTATTTGTGTTGCTGTTTTCCCTGGCTGCGTGTTTGGTTGTGGAGAGCGCCAGCAGCCTACAAAGATGGAGATCATGTGAAATGCTTTTGGCTGAATTGTCACGGGGCGGGCTGATGTCTTTTTCGTGCATTATACGTACAGTAGAAAGTGAAATACACGGGAAGAGATGATGTGTACCTGATGATGTGATCAGATCTATAGCTGCACATAGTCCTACAGCCGTAGCCTACATCTCAGTTTGTTGCTCATTGTTTGTCAATGGGGCGTTTTTCTCCCGTTCGGTTTACACGCCCTCTCCCCTACGCACAAGTCACGAATTCGCCTTGCCATACACGTTTTGAAACAATGTGATAAACACATTTGACCGTATCGCTTTGATGACCAAAATGCGTTGCTATTTTTAATTAGTCGATAAGAGCTCTGTGGCCTATTGTTTTGTCTAAATGTTGGAGGCCGTGTGGATAGGCATGCCTGAATGGTCTCAGAGCATTTTAAAATACGAGTAATTCCATTGCAAGAGAGATTTAGCAATGAATATTAAACAGGAAAGAATATGTTATGAACAATTATTGAATCTATTTGAGTGCACCTGTTCTTGGCCACTTTTGTGTCGTGGGTCTGTTTGCCTTGTGTTTTTATGCATCTTGTTGAGTCATATGGATGTTGCTGTTGGATAATAATTAGTCACCCATCACTGAATACATAACATATTTTTCAACTAATTATACTCAAACCTAACAGTATCAGTGGGCATGCTTTGAGTGAGACAGATTATGGAGTATCTCTCCCTGTTTACACATGGGCCTGAAGAACCAGTGAAGGAAAAGGACACAGGAACCCCATTGGCCAAGAGCTAATAGATTTTATAATTGTACGATGTAGAATTTGATCAATTTAAAATTCGCTTTTGTTTTGATTTTCCTCCTTGCCTGAGTATAATAGTAGTTAATAATAGTTGCCTCAGGCTGCCGTCCCACAGGACCCATGGTAGGGGCTATGTATTATACTGTGTGGGTAGTGGTGGTCTAGTGGATAGTGAGTTGGACTTGTGATCGGAAGGTTGTGAGTTCAAATCCCGCCTGAAGCCACACCACTACTAGTGTGCCCTTGGGTAAGGCACTTAGCCCTCAGTTACTCCAGGGGGAATGTCCCTGTAATTCGTAATTGTAAGTCGCTTTGGATAAAAGCGTCTGCTAAATGGCAAATTTAAATTAAATTATACTGTGTTGTACACACATCCTATTTTTGCTATCATGTTGCACTATAAATATTACAACATAAACACAGATCGTTGTAGACATGCTATAAGCATCAAAGAAGGTCTACTTCAGGAAATGGGTAAACACAAGACTAACACTGGCTTGTGGGCAATTGAACATAGTATGGCACATGGCCAGCTGCTCCTAAATGGATACAGGCTGTTTCACCTGGCATAGTGTTCCATAGCCAGACATAATGAAGGGTACCCTCAATATGATGCAACTAAGAGAAACAGACAACTCTAAGACCGTCGCATAGAGGTCGGGATTATAGCTCGGTTGGGTTCGTTGTTCTGACGTCTGCATCACTGTAGATCACAGTCAGTATTCTACCCAACTCCTTGCTTGACCCTGGGCCCTGAGTGCAAGTGACAACTGGTAATACAGCTGATGAATGGGATTAGAGGCTTTTAATGATGGTCTCTCTCTCTCTCTCTCTCTCTCTCTCTCTTGCTGGCTCTTTTTTCCCCTAAGGGTCTTTTCACATGTTTTCACATATCATCTGTGTATTAAATTACTTTGCTGGGTAATACGTTTCAGGGATAGAGCCCTCGTGATGCAGCCCTCAGAGACATGGAAGGCCAGTGAATCATTAATCTGACATTGATGACAGACTTGCTCTCATTTGAATGTAGAGAGAACAGCCCCCATCTCCACTGTGCCTTCCGTTCAATGTCGTCTAAGATAGTTGAATAATATGATATATAATGTAGAATATTGCCTTTGAAAGCATTTCTTCTCATGTTCATCAACACATATTTTGGTTTCCAAGGTCCTAGTTGAGGATTTCTCTACTCGAGTCCTGGGTGGCTACACATTTCTGCCCCAGCCTGTTTGACCAACTCATTTAAATAATCATGGGGCAGGAGTCCATGGGTCTACTGGATGGGAGTTGAGGAACACTGAGACAGACAGAGCTTGAACATTGGAGGTCCTGTCAAGGCTATATTAATATAATAAGGGTCCATTGTGTTGTATGTGCATGATACTACATGCTCCCAACTCCCATTCTCTGAGTGATTGTATACATAAAGCTCTGGAAAAATTTAGAGACCATTCCAAATATGTCTTAAATCAGTATCTCTACATGGCAGCCATTCCATTTCATTGTCTGTTGAATTCCAACACAGGCACCCCTCATTCTACTTAGTGAGGTACTGTTTAAGTGATCACCTGAACTTAATCTTATTTAACAAGGAAAAGTATTAAAAAAAACACTGCTGTGGTCATCACTATCCTCTTGTAATAGGACCAGCTGGATGGCAAAAACAGTGCTAGTAGTACCTCAAAGGTAGCCTAATTGGAATTAAAAAAAGAACTGTTGACCATGCCAATAGAGTTGAAAAGAACATTTTTGAGTGAGGAAAAGATTCACAAGGTCAAGCAGCAGACATTGGGGACAACAAAGCTACAGACTGGCAGAGGGCGAAAACGAGTCTCCACTGACGGATGACCGCCAACTCATTCGAATGTCACTCAACAACTGTAGGATGACAACAAGTGACCTACAAAAAGAATGGCAAACGGCAGCTGGGGTTAAGTGCACGGCGAGGACGGTTCGAAACAGGCTCCTAGAGAAATCACGCAAAGCTAGAAATAATCCCTTTGTCAATGAGAAGCAAAGAAAAGCCATGCTGAGGATTGCAAAAGACCAGAAGGATTGGACCATAGAGTACTGGAGTATGGTCATCTTCTCTGGTGAGTCCAATTTTTAGCTTTGCCCAACACCTGGTCGTTAGGGTTGGGTACCGTTTGGGTTTTATCCGGTACCGTTACCTAACCGATACTTTAAAAACGGTACCGGTACCAAAACGGTACTTAATTCGGTACTTTTGATTTTTTTAAATGACATATATATATATATATATATATATATATATATATATATATATATATATATATATATATTATAATAACACGGTCGACAACATTAAACAGCTTTTCACTTTTTTATTGCTGAGGCACAATATATATTAGTTAAATATACACTCAAATTAAAATAAATGAAAATAAAACTCCTGAGCCTTGGGGACTCCATTAAGCTGGGGGTGCCTATCGTTGGTACTGATGTCGAATACGAGTACACACTTGTTCGGCAGCCCCTCAAGGACATCAGAATATTCTTAGAAAAGGGATCTAGTGAAGAGGCCTGCATAGCCCAAGAACCAAGAAGACCGAGAGGAAATATAACTCTGATGAACTGGAGCCCTCCACCTCGTCAAAATCCTAACTCTGTTGCCGCTCAGCTACTACTACTCCCCTCCCCCTCTCTGGTCCATGATGACATGACGATTCATTTTTCAGACACAGTAGTAGGATAAGGATATATCTACATGATATATACATGATCTGACACAGTACCCGAATATCAGGAGATCCCCGATCATGTTGTCCACCTCGCAGAGACGCAGCCACACATCCGCACTACGTCATCAACAGACGCATCGAATCCTGGAGTGCACTGTCCAATCAAAGGCTTGCGTTCGTAAACTCGCTCTGAGAGCGTCGCAGCGCACACTGGGCCCGACGTCATAAGGGGAGCAAGTCATTTGATTGGACAGAAGGCATTCCACGAGTGGTGATCAGAATTCCAGAACGAGTTTACGGAACGCACCCATAAGTCGAGCGTCGCGTTATGCCAACCCGCTAGCGGAAGTTGCTATTAGCAACCTTCTCGTTATCCTTCCGTACTCGCTGCTTTCACTGAGTGGAAATTTAACAGGCGATGTGACGTCACGAGTCACCAGTTGACACCGGAGCGAGATAGAAAAGTACCGAAATGAGGCACCGAAATCTCCTTTGCGATTCGGTACGGGTACATACCGAATGTAAAGTAACTGGTACCTACCGGTACCGATTTTCGGTACCCAACCCTACTGGTCGTCTCAGGGTTAGACGGAGACCTGGAGAGGCATACAAGCCACAGTGTCTCGCACCCACTCTGAAATTTGGTGGAGGATTGGTGATGATCTGGGGGTGCTTCCGCAAGGCTGGAATCAGGCAGATTTGTCTTTGTGAAGGACGCATGAATCAAGCCACGTACAAGGTTGTCCTTGAAAACTTGCTTCTGACAATGTTCCCCAACTCTGAGGATTGCTTTTTTCAGAAGGACAATGCTCCATGCCACAAAAGCAGGTCAATCAAGGTGTAGATGGAGGACCACCAGATCAAGACCCTGTCATGGCCAGCCCAATCTCCACATCTGAACCCATTTGAAAACCTCTGGAATGTGACCAAGAGGAAGATAGATGGTCACAAGCCATCACACAAAGCCGAGCTGCTTGAAGTGGCATAAAGTCACCCAGGGTTATTCCACCAAGTATTGATTTCTGAACTCTTCCCAAAAACATATTTTTTTTATGAACAGATAAATGCTCTAAATGACAATATTTGTATTTGGAATTTGTGAGAAATGTTGTCAGTAGTTTATAGAATGAAACAAAAATGTTCATTTTACTCGAACACATACCTATAAATAGTAAAACCAGAGAAACTCTCTTAATTTTTTCCAGAACTTTATATAATGGAGCAAAATCAATTGTTCACATGTCAGCAGTATAGCACACCTACTTACCACACTACTACCATTACTACCACTATCGAGGCTTTAGAAAGCTAAAGTCTCAGGCTATGGCAACATTAACAGCAGCAGAGTATCTGTCCGTTATCAAAGGAAAATCATGTCATAATCTGGAACATTTTGGATCAAGCAGAGGGGTCCCGAACACTTTCATCAGTGCTCCGTTCCACATACATGAGTTTGGACTCAGTTCCACCTTCAAGTGCTCAGATTTGCATGCTCGGAATGTAGTATGCATATTACGAAGTATGACGTCCTAATAGTATAGGTTTTACACAGATGAGTTGCCAGATATTGCTTATTTAAGCTTTATTGATCCAGGAAGTCCCATATAGTAAGTGAGATATACACACAGCAGGCACACAGTACTAAGAGTCAGGATGAATGTGGAGATCTGCTGCATTAACAGCAGGGATAATAGAGCTCAGCCTATTAGCAGCTTAATCATTAGCATTCACTGAGATGGTACAATGAGTTATCTGACTCCTTGAGTCTACCCTGTCTCTTGTCGGTAAGTGCAGATATCGGTGACTCACGGGTGACGATCCCCACAGTCCACAACTAAACATAGAGTCTGCCTCTGGAGGGGCTGTGTGGAGGACACTGTCAGCTTGAGAGGCTGCCATGGGAACAAGCTTCTCAGAGGGAGTTCTTTTTCCCGGAGCTTCTGACTGGTCACAGAGTGTCGGTTTCAGATTCACCACCGTCACTCCCCTTCACCGACTTCTTCTTCCTCCGGTGGTCTGACATCAGTCTTTTCCTTCTAGATCCATGATGGGGAGATCACACTCTGGGGGATGAGCGGTAGAGAATCTGGCCAACTATGACCGCTGAACTGTAACTGATGTGAAAGAACCTGAGCTGTTTGTCTTTGAAGTGCCTCCAATGGGAATGTGTTTTTTTCCTCCATCTTGTGCCCAGGCCGGCGACATCCAGCAGAATGACTAAAGAGGAGACTGGTGAGATGGAGGAGGAGGCCCAGCCTGCCTCAGAGTACCAAAGCCCAGTCCATGAGCCTCGGAAGAGGCCTATGGTCCACCCCTCTGCCCAGGCCCCACTCCCCAAAGACTATGGTGAGTCCTAGGGTCTTAGATACTCAGGCTGGAGGCCTTTTATCTTACCACTTCTTTTATCTTCTCCACTCCCAGAGTTCTGGGCTTTGGGTCATCAGCGCTGTTGCCTCTATCCTCAAATACCCTTTCACCAATCACAGACAACTTCCTGATCAAATACCCTTTCACCAATCACAGACAACCCTGTATATGTTTATAATAATACTTTTTTAAAAATCATTAGGATATCAATGAGGCTTGTGTATCACAAAATAACGACATTTTGGGAGCATACTTATCTGATGAGAAATATATATTTTTTAAAACGTTATTTATATTTATTCCCTAACATTCCAGCGTTCACATTCTTCGACCCCAACGATCCTGCTTGCCTGGAGATCCTGCTGGACCAGCGGACCACCATCCCTGAGCTGTTCGCCATCATCCGCCAGTGGGTCCCTCAGGTCCAGCACAAGATCGACATTATCGGAAATGAGGTGAGTGTCTACCAGGGAACTCACCCGTTCCCAAATGAACCTGTGGATGTACTGTACAAGCAACGTAGTCGTAGAGACACCTGTGGATGTACTGTACAAGCAACGTAGTCGTAGAGACACCTTGCCCTCTGCTAGATGGAAGCTCCTGAAACCTCTCCGTCCCCTGTAGAGTTTCTCTACTGTAAATAATTAAGAAAAGAAAAAAGAAACGGACTGCCAATGGCCTCTGGCCCGAGCATAGATTACTTTTTCTTGCGATGACTGGTGGACAGTAGGGGTGCAACGGTTCTCGGTTTTTTTACGGACGGTACGGTTTGCGTTCCACGGCTCAATTCACTAGTGAACCGTGACGGTTTTCGGTTTTCGTTTTTTTTTTTTTTTTTTTTTTTTTTTTTTTTTACCTTTATTTTACCAGGAAGTCACATTGAGATTAAAACCTCTTTTACAAGAGAGACCTGGCCAAGACAGGGTCAAAATAGTAGCTTAAAAAAACTGTTCAGATAACAAGACAGGACATAAGACAGTGGCAACAATACAATAGACAAACAATGGTAGGGGTATTTACAAGGTGATTAAAACATTGAGAAGTCTAACCAAAGCAGGTACAGCGAGCGGTGACCACATCCTTTAATCTACGCTTGAAGATACTTATGGAAATAAGGGCCTCTAATTTAAAAGTAGTCTGTAGGTCATTCCAAGACCAAGGGCCATAATAAGACAAGCTTGCCCTTCCAACATTGTTCATGATAAGTGGCACCTTGTATTGTAGCCATCTACGAGACCTGAGACCCGAGCCACTCGGTATAGGGATGAACTTCAGGCCCAGATAATTCGGTAAGAAGCCAGAGATGATTTTAAACACAAGAGTGTACCAGTGTTGGAGCCTTCTGACAGAAAGAGATGGCCATCCAACCAGACTATACAGTGTACAGTGATGGGTCCTGAAGGCACTATTGGTGATGTATCTTAGAACCGAATGATACAGGGGGTCTAGCTTGGATAAAGTGGACAGAGAAGCAAACCTATATACTGTATCACCATAATCCAATTGTGAAAGGAAAAGGGCGGAGACAAGACGTTTTCTGGAAGCCAAGGAAAAGCAAGATTTAAATCTATACAGGAAGCCCACTGTACGCTTAAGCTTTATGGCGAGAAGATCAATTTGGCCGCGTTCGTAAATTAGCTCTGAGAGCGCCGGAGCGTCCACGTGAATGCCTCGAACGCGGCCTTTGGTCAGAGGTCGAGTTGGTCTGGAACGTTTGTTTCTGAACCGAACCGTACCGAAAACCGTGACCCAAAATACCGAACCGTACCGAACCGTGGGCCAACTGAACCGTTGCACCCCTAGTGGACAGATGATGCACTTAGTTAGACAAATGTATTTGTTGTATGTCGCTTTGGGTAAAGGCGTCTGCTAAAATGCCAAAAATGGAAATAGAAATGGAAGTGACACCTCCACACATGGACAACAGTGATACAGTAATAGATAGGGTACTATGTATATGTGGATAGTAGGGCTGCACGATTTGGGGAAAAAAATCGAATTGCGATAATTCTGACAGATATTGCGATTGCGATTTAATTTGCGATTACATTTTTTTAAAGAGGTTTTTGTAAAGTGCGGCCATATCTCCGGCTAGGAAGGTCGTATCAACGTGCAGTTTGTTTGTACGTCTTCAGGGGACTTACTACATGAAACTTACGTTGGGTTGCTTTAAAGTCAAGCTAATTTCAGAGAGCATTACCACATGATACCATCAAACTGTTAACTGCTCTAATTCTAATGCAAGGATGAGAACTTAAAAGATATTAATTGGAACAACATATTTATTTTATGGGGTTTTTAAACAGCTGTGATTTTGTTTCTCTCAACAAGTGTCCAAATGTTTTAACAATTCCAATATGAAAATAAAATAGGACCTTTCTACAAACAAGGTTATTCAATTATGGTTTAGGAGCAGCCTCTAAATATTGCACATACTGCAATCAAGTTAAATAAAGTGATAATAAAAATGTCCAGTAAAGAATAATAGGTCCTTTCTGTAAACATTGAAATAGACAAAGCAGGAAAGTATACCGTTTGCAGGCAACTCTTCAACTCAAAGTCATGTATGAAGCACGGTGAGACTGAGATACGGCTCGGTCGTCCTGCCCGACAGATCGGTTGTTGCATAGTACTCAACATTTTCCAGTTCCGTCTCAAGTATCTTCCTACATTCCGCATACGTTTCTGGGATGGCCAGTGGCCACATGACTTAAGTACGTGCGGGAGGGAACCGCATATCTTTTATCCAGCGTTTGAATTAGTTTTTTTAAAACCTTTGTTGCTCACAGTGTTAATAGACACCATGTCTTTAGCGAGGTAGTGCGTGATGGAATTGGTTATTTCACAGTGCCTTCGTGAGCCCTTTTCATACGGCGTAACAGACGCAAACGACTCTAAAACACTAGGGGCCGGTTTCGGAGACAAGGCTTAAGCCTAATCCTGGACTAAAAAGCGTCTTCAATGGAGATTTTACATTGAAAGTGTGATTTAGTCCAGGACTAGGCTTAAGCCTTGTCTGTGAAACCGGCCCTAGGTTGCTTAACGTTAGACTGGGCTACGGGACTTTCACTTAACTCTCTGTTTCTGACCGTACACTCGTCATAGAGCTGCCTGTGGTGCTGATACAGTTGAGGTTTGTGGCGTTGCCTCTGGAAGTAGCGACTGTTCCACGACAGGTTGTGCGCAACACCTGCTGTTGTTGCACATCTGTCGTCCTAAACCCGAAATACTTCCATACAACAGAAGTGCTGTTTTTGAAGCGATTTATCCACACGATTAATGTTGCTAGCTACTGAAACATCTTCACAGATTCACACGTGGGCGTTTCACGTGCAGTGTTGTTGTTCTTGGGTGTGTGCGTTCATTGACTTTGAATCCGACACGCTGTATAATGTATCCCAAATCGCAGGCTTTACGATTTGCTAATCGCATCATCTCAAATCGCGATTTCGATTTAAAATCGATTAATCGTGCAGCCCTAGTGGATAGTGAGTTGGACTGGTGATCAGAAGGTCATGAGTTCAAATCCCATCTGGGAACACCACCACTAGTGTGCCCTTGAGTAAGGCACTTAGCCCTAAGTGACTCTAGAGAGACTGTCCCTATAATCTCTAATTGTAAGTCGCTTTGGATAAAAGCGTCGGCTAAATTATTCAAATGGTAAATGTATTAGAACGGTTGTACGAGATAGGTACGATGTATTCAGTCATATAGTATCCTTCAGGAACCAAAACAATTAAACCACAACAGTCATCAGTAGAAGAAAAACAGTCAACGTTTTTAAACAGTCACTTTATTTGTGCCCATACCAAAACAGAGTTGAATCCATTACAGTGTGTTTGTCAGCTTCTCAACAACAGCTTGCGACCCTCTCTATCGCCACACAGTGCAGTAGCAAGCAGGGGGAAGAGAAATCCATGGATCTGTGCTCAGCTTGTTCTCATGCTTACGGCGCACACTGCCAACAAGACAGGGCAGAAAAATAATCTAGTTTCCTGATCCCTGGAAACAGGAGTAGTGCTATTGTGTTGTTGTTCTTCTCAGTGCTCGCTGTGCTGGACTCCTGTGGGTTGGGCAGACCCAGCAGAGGTGCTTGCTTTGTTATTTTGGGTCACTGTCCTGTAGGAGATAACACACTTCTTGTCATGCTAACCTTGTTTCAACCAGAGACTCTTGCTGTTTGGTAACAGACGAAACTCGTACACACTTCAAGGGCTAGTTTCCTGGACACTGCACTCCCCACAGAGTCTTTATTTAAAGTGCATTTGAGTCATAAAGTAGGGTTCCCCAATGATTATTGGGGGTTGCCTAATGAGAATAAGTTGATGTTCAAACCGATGCTTTTGTTGATTGTTTCATCATATTGTTTATGTTTCAATGTGTACAATTTGTACTGTTCACTTCTTTTGTAAAAACATCTTTGGGTCTTCGAAAAATCGATAAATTCTATCTATTATTGACCTAATCTGTGTCCTGGATAGCACCATTTGTGTTTATGTGCATGTTTATAAAATGGAGGCAGGCTTAAAGGACCAACAATGACTTACTATGTTAGACATAGTAATGACCGTGGGAGCAAGGGTCTGCCTGGGTTTCTTTTCCCTGAATAGAAAGAAAGACGATAGTGAGGAGTGAATAAGGAACACAAAAAGATTTGTTACGCCCCTTCTTGTTTCATTTGCCACCTTGTTTGGGAATAAGGGAAGGTCTGTCCCATAAAGACACACAAACACACACACACACACACACACACACACACATGCACACAGCAGCTCTCTCTCTCTCTCTCTCTCTCTCTCTCTCCATCTCTATCTCTATCTCTCTCTCTCTCTCTCTCTGTCACTCACAAACACTCTAGATAATAAGGCTTTTCCATTACCTGGACGTGTTCTGGACTCCAGGGTCTCCTTCTATGGCTCTGACCCCTTGCCTAGAGCATAAATACATTTCATTTTACTTGAATTCCCTTTCTCTTGAGCCATCCCTGCTCTTAGGCAAGCAGGCTACTTCCAGTCTTTGAAATGTTGAGAAAGTCTAGAACTGTGGGCTCTGTTTTAAAGTAACTTACCAGTTCTGGACTTTATAGAAATCGAGTACAGTAACTCAACTCAAATCCATCCTGGGTAATTATTCCAGCTTAGTACCAGCACGCCTTGTTGAGTTAACCGTGACCCAGACTGGATACCTGCACTGGGCCATAGAGGATTAAGATAGTGAAGGCTCAATCGCTTAAAAAAAAAAGCAGTGTAAACAACCCCTTAAGGTTTGTGTACAAATTCTCACCAAACAGGTTCTGACCCCCAGATGTTTCACCTGCCTCTGGCTGGGTACACTTAGGCTCACGTTACAGCAACAATGAGATGGACAGGAATAATAAACAGACAAACAAATATAGATAGAAGGTTTTATTTGCCATGCAAATCTCTAGGCACAGGGTCAGCCCCAAGCAGAATAACTCTAGGCTTGTGTTAAGCTTGTGTTAGGCTTGTGTTAAGCGATCGTAATCCTTGGAATTGGAATTCATGTTAACATGTGAAAGTATGGTATGCACTAAGCCCTCTGTGAGAGCTACCCTTAAAACAACCTCAGCATCGCGTGTGCGTTTCATTCTGGCGCCCATGTTAACGGGTTAGAGCAGCCATACAGCCATGTTAACGGGTTAGAGCAGCCATACAGCCCATGTTAACAGGTTAGAGCAGCCATACAGCCCATGTTAACCGGTTAGAGCAGCCATACAGCCCATGTTAACAGGTTAGAGCAGCCATACAGCCCATGTTAACAGGTTAGAGCTGCCATACAGCCATGTTAACAGGTTAGAGCAGCCATACAGCCCATGTTAACAGATTAGAGCAGCCATACAGCCATGTTAACAGGTTAGAGCAGCCATACAGCCCATGTTAACAGGTTAGAGCAGCCATACATCCCATGTTAACAGGTTAGAGCAGCCATACAGCCCATGTTAACAGGTTAGAGCAGCCATACAGCCATGTTAACAGGTTAGAGCAGCCACACAGCCCATGTTAACAGGTTAGAGCAGCCATACAGCCCATGTTAACAGGTTAGAGCAGCCATACAGCCCATGTTAACAGGTTAGAGCAGCCATACAGCCATGTTAACAGGTTAGAGCAGCCATACAGCCATGTTAACAGGTTAGAGCAGCCATACAGCCCATGTTAACAGGTTAGAGCAGCCATACAGCCATGTTAACAGGTTAGAGCAGCCTTACAGCCCATGTTAACAGGTTAGAGCAGCCATACAGCCATGTTAACAGGTTAGAGCAGCAATACAGCCCATGTTAACAGGTTAGAGCAGCCATACAGCCCATGTTAACAGGTTAGAGCAGCCATACAGCCCATGTTAACAGGTTAGAGCAGCCATACAGTCCATGTTAACAGGTTAGAGCAGCCATACAGCCCATGTTAACAGGTTAGAGCAGCCATACAGCCCATGTTAACAGGTTAGAGCAGCCATACAGCCCATGTTAACAGGTTAGAGCAGCCATACAGCCATGTTAACAGGTTAGAGCAAGCGGTTAGAGCCGCAGAAGACACGCAGCAGCCAGTGCGGAAGCCGCAACAGTGAGAGCCGCAGCAGTTCCGCCACGCACATGCGCTGCTGATGTTGGGTGTGTTTTTAAGGGTCAGGGTGGAGTTAGGTACATGGAGTTGGACTGAATAGACCTGTCTTGAAATGAGGAGGCCATATTTATCCGTCGGGAGGAGAGAGAGAGAGCTTGTGCTGTAACCTTTGATTGACACCAGCCGATAATGAGCTACCCTGTGGTGGTCGTCTTGCCCGCTGTGGATCCTCTGCTACTTGTCACTCAATTGTTGCTGTGGCGCAGGAGGTAGAGCCGGTGTCTAATGATCGCAAGGTCGACAGGTCGGCGGTTCGAGCCCCTGCTGGCCACATGTCGTGGTGTCCTTGGGCAAGACACTGAACCCCAAATTTAATGAGCGGGGCGGCGCCTTGCATGGTAGCTTGCCGCCATCGGTGTGTGAACGTGTGTTTGAATGGGTGAATGAGAGGCTGTTGTAAAGCGCTTTGGAATAAGGTGCTATATAAATCATCCCATTTACCATTGAATTACTTTTGGGGAGTTCATTTTGGAGCGGCACTACAACCTGGAGGATAACGCTTTATTAGCTACATAAATGTTACCTTGACATCATTTCATGAGCTTTTTCTTCAAACCACTTACTGTATAACACATTGCACCCTTTCTGAATTAATTCCAAATACTGACCCACGTGAACTATGGGACATTATTTCCTGTCAGTTATTTGATTTAGGCTGTAGAGCCTTTCCCTCGTCACAGACGAGAGATCCATCAGTCAGCCAGCGGATGACAGACGCGCTCTCACTGATAGACTCAAACCAAACAGATTTAAACAAGAACGATTTTCCTGTTCACTTAACTTTCCTTTCATTCATCCGTTGAACTGAGTATTTTCAACACAGGCGCCTCTGTGAAGACGTGTCACGCCGTGGGAAATGAAGAGGGATGGATTCATGACTCCATTAGGATGCAGCTCTCTCACCTTCCCCATCATTAGACATGTCTGGTGTCATCGGTGCTAATTGGGTGTCAGTGGCTCATCCTGCTTATGGGCCCACAGAGGAAACATCCATGAGAGATGATGGGATAGAGGGTTAGGCTGCTGTCACACTGAGGGCTTGTGTTGGTTACATTAGATTAGATTCAACTTTATTGTCATTGCAGAGTACAAGTACCAGACAACACAATGCAGTTTAGTGTCTAATCAGAAGTGCAAATAGTGATATAAAAACATGATAGTGATAAGTGATAGGTACAGTATGGCAAGTATATACAGAGATGTCCAGGAAAGGTTAGTAGTAAGCTATGTACAGTATGGTCTATACAGATGTACAGTGGGGTGCAAAAATGTGGGCACTCCTGGTTTAAATGTCTGTTACAATTAATCTCCAAGTGATTGAAAGCAAACCTGAACACTAAATGCTACAAAGTTAAACATGACACCTTTCTGCAAAATGTAATGCAAGGTTTCTTTTTATTTTAATTTTTCAGAGTTTTTAAATTATAGAAAAGGAAAAGGGCCCTGTGCAGAAAGTTTGGGAAGTTTATTCTTTGTTACCTTTTGAGAAGATGATTACTAAGGCCCACACCAAGGAGATTTAAACAGTTGTCCAAGGATGTCAGAATCAAGATAGTTCACTTCCACCATCAAGGAGAAGGCTACAAAGAACGTTTCAAACTACCCATTTCCACTGTCAGAAACATCATCAATAAATGGAACAATTGAAGTCATGGCAAAATCTGGAAGACCAAGAACATTTTCTGATAGAATGGCCCGAGATCTGGTGAGAAATGCTCAGAAGAACCCACACATCACTGCAAAAGAGCTGCAAAAAAGAGTAGCAGACACCGGTGTAGTTGTTCACAGGACAACAATACAGCGTACCTTAAACAACAAAGACCTACATGACAGAGTTGCCAGAAAGAATCCTTTCCTATGACCTCAACACAAAATTAAGCGTCTGAAGTATGCAAAAGAAAACCTTGAGAAACCTGAAGCCTATTGGAACAATGTGCTTTGGACTGACAAAACCAAAATTGAACTTTTTGGCCACAACCAAAGAAGGATGTTTGGATGTTTGGAGAAAAAAGGGTGAAGCATTTGTAGAGAAGAACACCTTGCCAACTGTTAAGCATGGAGGTGGATCCATTATGCTTTGGGGTTGTGTAGCAGCTGGGGGCACATGCAATATTGTGTGGGTGGAAGGAAGAATGGATTCCACCAAATATCAAGACATTCTAGAGGCTAATGTTTGAGTGTCAGTCCGGAAATTGAAGTTAAAGAGAGGTTGGGTATTCCAGCAAGACAATGACCTGAAGCATACCACAAAATCAACCATGAAGTAACTCCAGGAAAGACGGATGAAGGTTTTGAAATGGCCATCACAGTCTCCAGACTTCTGTGGAGAGATCTCAAACATGCCGTGCATGCAAGAAGGCCAAAGAATATTTCTGAGCTAGAAGTGTTCTGCCAGGAAGAATGGGGAAAAATTCCCAAAACAAGAATTGAAAGACTCTTAGCTGGCTACAGGAAGTGTTTGCAAGGTGTTATAGTTGCCCGAGGAGGAGTTACAAAGTACTAGCTGACAGGGTTCCCTAACTTTTGCACAAGGTCTTTTTCCTTGTTTCATTATTTTGAACTGTAAAAAGTAAATCATTAAAACTAATCATCATAGGAACATTATGGTGATATTATTCTCTTACAGTAAATACTCGTAAGTAATCGTGCTTAAAACTCCAGTCATGTGCATCACTACAAGTGCAGTGTCCCGCTTTTTGCAAGGCAAAGCACATCTAGGGGCGTAAACAACATGCAAAATGCCCTGGGGCATTGGTGGCCTAGACTAGAGGTTAGAGAGGTTAGAGAGGCCGGCTAGCAGTCGGAAGGTTGCCGGTTCAATCCCCACCTCAGGAGGGAGCTGCATGTGCCCTTGGGGCACTTTGATTTGATTTGATTTTTATTAGGAATTTACAATAGAATCATTTAACACATCATGACACTAAGTAAAATGTGACAGGGCATGGTTAAAAAGTCAGCAAGTAGCATTTTTCTGTTTCTTCCAGATTATGAAAGGGTAGATTGTAAGCTTTAAAATGACATGTGTCATACATTGAAATCTGAAACAAGTTGAAGAAGTCATGGATATTTTAATGGTGATACCCTCCAAATGACGATTTTGAGAAAACCAGGTTCAAAGTCTTCACAGAGTTTTTTCACAGAGGTAATGGGTGGGAACAATAGCTGATTAACTCTAATCACTCCCTCAAGACAACCACACCCTCAAGACAACCACTCTCCCATTACACTACCTGTCATTACCTACCTGTCATCTGTCAGTGGGGTTGTCAGCTAACCCTCAGGTAACAAAATTGCAGGGCTGACATGTTTAAATTGCTAAATAATAACAATAATAATAATAATAATTCAAGATTCATGATTTTTTATTGCCATGTATGCCAAAAGTTTATTACATCCCATTACAAGTACAAGAGAGTACAATTCATGGCAATGGAAAAAATTAGGCAAGATACAATTGAGCATTACAATAATAGAAAGGTAAAAAATTATAATGTTGTCCGTGTGCACATGCATTTATCATTATAGTCCATAAAGCATCTAGTGGGACTTCGTGGAGTTCCTTCCCATCCCATCTTGGCATCAAAGCTGTAATAAAAAAAAGAAGACAGTACATTTAAAATGATTGCCCGGGGCTTCCGGTATGGCGTCAAGGCAAACGGCTGTGTAAACGAAGAGCTCCCAGACAGGTCAACTTATTCCCCTTAACTAGTTCAATTTCTTTCACAAATTGTACTTAAAATTAATATGTAAGGGGAAATGAACCGAAAGAAAAAAGAATCATCATCCCAGAAATCTAAGAAAAGTGACAGACAAACATCTGGAAAGGATAACGACAACGAAATGGACGAACACGAGACCGCGGACATCTTGCAAGCTAGCATCAACGCCATACATGCGGAGATAAAGGCTATCCGATCAGACGTGAAAACGGAATTAAACAACTTTCAAGATACCTTTGCCAAAGACCTGAGGGGAGATTTGGCAAGTTTTCGAGACGACATCAACCACAAACTAACTGAAATTGCCAATGACCTGAAGGACGCGGTGGGAAGAGTGGAAGAGACGGAGCAGCGGGTGGCGGATATGGAAGAGTGGAGTACCGAAGCTACAGAAGCGCTACGCCAAGCCTTAGACACTCAAGAAAAACTTCAAGCAAAATTGACAGACCTCGAAGCACGCTCCCGAAGAAACAACATACGCATTTACGGCGTCCCCGAGGGTGCTGAAGGAGACAACATGGAGGAGTTCATTGATGGGTTTATCAAGGCGGAGTTGGCCCTCACCGACATTGAACTTGGCATTCAGCGCTGCCACAGGGCGCTTGCAACCAAACCACCGCAAGGAGCTAACCCCCGATCCATTGTAATGCACTTTCTCCAATACAAAATAAAAGAGTTAGTGCTCCGCACTGCATGGAGGAAGAAAGAAGTTCACCTGGACGGGAAAAGAGTGTACTTAGACCAAGATTACCCTACGGAGACGCAAAAAAAGAGGATGGCGTACGCTCCTATCAGAAAACTACTCAAAGAAAAGGGACTCCGCTTCCAGACTCCACCACCGGCGAAACTCCGCGTATTCTACAACGACGGCCCCCTCACCTACAACAGCGCAGCAGAGGCTATGGAAGACCTGAGGAAGAGAGGGCTGATCATCGGTGATGAGGGACCCGACACCCCAGCGAACTTGGAGAGGCTGAGCAACACGTCCTGGCAGACGACGAGGGGGAAAACGTCCCGAAAACGAGAAACGCATCGGGAGAGAACAAGGCAAAAGCTCCAGGAATTCCACCGTGGCACCGGAGATATTGAATGATGTCATTCTATTGCAAAAAACACTTGATATAAACGGACATCTCATCCCTGTGGTAAGACTACACAAACAGACGGAGTGATAGTAGCCTGTGATTGGTAATTGGTCGCCCAGGGACGACAGAGATAATGTTTAAATGTCGCACTAATTTTTTGATTTGTTACTAGTCAAATGTTTAACTGGGATGTTAATTCTATAACCCAAACTGTTTAAAAATAACAGACCGTTATGTCTGGGAGGTGAACAGTGTCACCCCAACGCACAAGTGCGCTGTATTGTTGTACTAGGCAACAACTATCAGACTGCACGGGAAAGGCCCTTTGTGAAACGAAGGTTTTTCCTTTCCGACTGAGGTTACTTAAAGAAAAAAACTCAACTATGGAAGTCATTTCTTTTGAATGTACTTTTTTGTTTTTCATATTTTATGTTACTGTATATAGTTATGTTTTCAGGTCTTGGGTTTACTGTGGGATTAGATTTACCGCATTTGCTATCGCATGTTTCAACAAGAATATAGGATAGTTACACTTAATGTCAACGGGTTACAAAATCCAATTAAAAGAGGAAAACTCATAGCTAAGATGAAAAGAGAAAATCAACATATAATCTTTTGGCAAGAAACTCATGGTGCGAGAGGAGCATGACAAACTTAAAAAGATGGGATTCAGAAACACTTTTTACTCATCCTATGCCAAAGGACGTGCGAGGGGTGTTGCAATATTGATTCCGAACAAAGTGGCTTTCCAAGCCTCCACGCAAATTAACGATAAAGACGGTTGTTTTGTTCTGGTGAAAGGGACTCTCGATTTTAAGGAAGTAACACTGCTTAATGTTTATAGACCACCAGGATTTTATGGGACGCGGAGAAAGCTGTGATGAGAGGAAAACTTATAACGTGGGCTGCCAGAAATAAAAGAAATAAGCAGAAACAAGTGTCAGACTTAACAAACAAATTAAAAACTCTAGAACAACAACATGTTGAGTTAAATAACCCCAAAATATTAGAACAAATACAATCAACAAAGCAAAGATTAAATAAGATACTTAATGAACAAGTGGAGATTAAACTCAAATACATTAAACAGCAGTACTATGAGGTTGGGCCTAGAGCTAAAAGATTGCTGGCATGGAAATTACGTAAACAACAAAATGAAAGATCAATCTTTCAAATTAGAGATCCCAATACCAATGCAATGTGCTACTCCACAGAGGATATACAACAATGTTTTGAAAAATACTATAAGGAACTGTACTCTCAACCTGAAGCAGCAGAACCCTCAGTCATAAAACACTTCTTGGAATCCCTTGATTTACCCTCAATAGGAGTAGAACAAAATAAATTGATGACACAGGAAATTACAGAAATAGACAGTGCCATATCTAGACTAAAAACAAATAAGGTACCAGGAGGAGACGGCTTTCCAGCCGAATGGTACAAAACATTTAGAGAATTACTGATACCTACACTTAAAAAATGTTTCAACTGTGTTCTTCAGGGTGGAGAGACTCCTGTATCCTGGAAACAGGCTATAATATCTGTAATCCCAAAGGCGGGAAAGGACAAGACGGAATGCAGTTCACATAGACCTATCTCTGTCCTAAATATAGATTACAGACTATTTGCATCAATAATGGCAAAACGACTAGAAAACATACTTCCTGATTTGATTGACACAGACCAAACAGGTTTTATCAAGAACAGGCAGACGCAAGATAATGTGAGACGTGCCCTATATCTGATAGATAGCATGAGTAAAAGCAAATCAGAGTCTCTAGCCATTAGCCTAGATGCGGAAAAGGCCTTCGTGCGATGGGAATTCTTATACCTGGTGCTAGAGCGTTTTGGCTTTGATTATGCAGTTATTGGATGTCTTAAATCCTTATATTACTTACCAACTGCCCGAATTAAAATAAATGGTAGCCTATCAAAAGTAGTTAACCTCGAACGTGGCTGTCGTCAAGGATGCAATTTAAGTCCCGCCCTCTTTTCGTTATTCATAGAAGCACTTGCACAAGCACTTGCACAAGAGAAGATGTCTCCATAACATAAACATAAAATATCTCTGTATGCGGATGATGTACTGGTGACTCTATCCAACCCAAAATCCAGCCTACCTAAACTCATGTCATGTCTGGCGAAGTATGGCTCATACTCGGGATACAAATTAAACGTACATAAAACCCAAACTCTTTCTTTCAATTACTCACCACAGGAGAATATACGTAAAAAGTACAATTTTAAATGGAATGCAGCTGTTATTAAATATCTAGGGGTTAATATACCAAAGAAACTAACTAACATTTATAATGTAAACTACAACCCTCTCACGAAGGAAATTAGAACAGATTTAGACAGATGGCTACCCTTAACCCTTACCCTTTTTTTTACCCTTATTGATCAAATGTATAGGTATTGGTCGAAATGGATACTATACAGAGGGGTGGATACTGCTTCCTCTTCCCCAACTTAGCTCTATATGGGGGTTTGTGTGTTATCAAACGCAAATGGTCTCTGTATGTTTTCCTTTTTGTAATTTATCACAACCTGTTTAATTTTACTTTATTTTATTCTATTTTCTCAATTATTCCTTCTGTGACTGAGAGATTGGATAAGGGCACACAGAATTCCTGTACGGACAACAACCTTATTGATTCCCTCTGAGGACAAGATGGACTGAGAGTGATACTGATATTCCCTGAATCTATTATGACTAATGGACAAAGTAACCTGTGACACAAAGCAAACTATTGAAGACATATGTAAGAATGCGATACCCACAATGACCTGTCTGTTTTTTTGTTCTTTGTTATTCATGTAAAAAAGAAAAGAATATATAAAGTATATACCGTATATAAAATTTAAAAAATGATTGCCCACTGTTACCAACACCACTTTTACGAAATAGCCTACTACTATCTTCATAAAATAGAATTGCTTATACAATGACAATGACAAATACCTGAAGTGCTTGACTCTCATCAAGGTGTCATCTCTCAGAACCTCTCACCTCCTCATTCTGTAACACAAATTTCAGGTCAGAGGTGTGGACACTTCTCTAGTGTAGGTTTTCCATAGACTCGGTGTACTGTACTTGTACTGAAGTAGGCTAGTGAAATAATTTCAATTCACAGTATTATTCTACAGCAAATCTACATATCAATGAATTAATCATTATGTTTGATTCCACATAACATTACTGTTCATTACAAAAGCATTTACTTTTTCTATAATCTATTACATCTCTAACAAAGCTAGCTAGATAGCTAACAAGCTAACACTTGTTTGGCTAGCTGCTACACACAAACACACTAAAATGGTGCATGAAACATACTGTACAGTATGTTGCAGGTTTAGTAGGTCTGCAACAAATGTATTTATTCATTATATTTTATCTTTTACAACGTATTTCTTCCTCCCACCATCTCATTAGTTTTGGAGAGGGGTGGCATAATTGTGGTGAGCAGTTTCAGTGGTCTGATAACTGATCCTAACAAAGGCGCTATCTACCTTACTCGAGGGAATTCAACGCGGTGTACATTACATGTGTTTACATTGCGCCTAGCGCGGATGGTGGCCTAGCATTGGCGCGGCTATATGACGTCATCAGTGGTCAACAAAGCACAGATCCACAGGCAATTCACATTATAGCAGGAGATTTCAATCATGTCGACCTGAAGGCAGTACTACCCAAGTTCTATCAGCATGTGAAATGTGCAACAAGAGGAGAAAAAACACTGGACAAGGTATACACCAACATCAAACGTGCTTACAAGGCTAGTCCGCTAGCTCATCTAGGCATGTCTGACCATGTGTCAATCCTCCTGATCCCAGCATACACTACCATGGGGAAAAGTGCTCCCATCACCACTAAGACTGTCAGAACCTGGCCAGAATGGTCCGCTCCACTGCAGATCTGCCTAAATGACACCCCATGGCAGGAATATGAGCATGAGGACCTGGAACAGTACACGTCGTCGGTTCTGAACCACATAGTGAACTGCACCAACTCAGTCACCGTGGACAAACGGGTCCGGGTCTACCCCAACACGAAGCCATGGATGACTGGGAAGGTCCAAAAACTGATCAACGAGAGGGACAACGCCTTCTTCGCAGGGAAGAGCACACCGCTGTACAGCACCACCAGGGCTAACCTAAAGCGCGGAATCAAAGCGGCCAAGGCAGACCACAGAGAGAAGATTGAGGAATGCCTCCTGAGCAACGACTCCAGGCGGATGTGGCAGGGGGTTCAGCAGATGACAAACTTCAGAGCCAACAGGCTCACAGCCGCAGAGGACGACCCCCTGCTGGCGGGAAAGCTGAACACCTTCTACGCCCGGTTCGACGAGGGGCGAACGGAGGTAACCACAACACAAACACCACTCTCTCCAGCTCTCAGCAGCCTCACCCTCACAGAGCATGAAGGGAGACGCGTGCTGAAGGCGGTGGACCCCAGGAAAGCCTCGGGGCCGGATGGCGTCCTGGGACGGGTGCTGAGGGACTGCGCCGACCAGCTGGCCGGGGTTTTCACCAACATCTTCAACTAGTCCCTGTCCCAGGCCACCATCCCACCCTGCCTGAAAACCTCAACTATCATCCCAGTCCCGAAGAAAAGCACGGTGAGCTGCCTAAACGACTACCGCCCGGTGGCACTCACACCAATCATCATGAAGTGCTTCGAGAAACTAGTCCGGGCCCACATACTCACACGCCTCCCGCCCAACCTGGATCCATACCAGTTCGCCTACAGAGCCCACAGGTCCACAGAGGACGCCATCGCGATGACTCTCCACGCCACTCTATCCCACCTGGAGAGGGGAAACAGCTACGCGAGACTGCTCTTTGTGGACTTCAGCTCCGCCTTCAACACCCTCCTTCCAGACAGGCTAGTGACCAAACTACTAGACCTGGGTCTATCACACTCTATATGTGCATGGATCAAGGACTTCCTGACCGACCGCCCCCAGAGGGTGCGGGTGGGCCCCCACACCTCCACAGCCCTCAGACTCAGCACTGGGTCCCCCCAGGGCTGCGTGCTAAGCCCCATCCTCTACAACCTCTACACCTACGACTTCACCCCCGTCCACCCCAGCAACTCCATCGTAAAGTTTGCAGACGACACCACCGTGGTGGGATGCATCTCGGGGGGGGACGAGGCGGCGTACAGGGATGAGGTAGAGCAACTGAGCAAGCTGTGCAAGGTTAATAACCTGCTGCTGAACAAGTCAAAGACCCAGGAAATCATCGTAGACTTCAGGAGGAAAAAGTCAGAGATCCAGCCCCTGCTCATCGACGGAGAGAGCGTGGAGAGAGTCTCAACCCTCCGATTCCTGGGGATGCACATGCGGGATGACCTGACCTGGAAGGACAACACAACAGCCACCATCAAGAAGGCACAACAGCGGCTCTACATCCTGAGAGTCCTCAGGAAGGAACACAGCAAGCAGGAGATACTGGTGACCTTCTACCGCGGCGCAGTGGAGAGCATCCTCACCTACGGCATCTGCAACTGGTTCTCCAGCTGCACAACAGCGGAGAGAAATGCGCTACAGAGAGTCGTGAGAACAGCACAGAAGATCACCGGCGCCCCCCTCCCCTCTCTGGAAGAGCTGTACAACACACGCTGTCTCAGGAAGGCCTCCAAGATCTCCAGGGACCCGACCCACCCTGGGTACGAACACTTTACCAGGCTGCCCTCGAAAAGGCGGTTCAGGACCTTGGCCGCAAGGACAAACAGACTGAAGAACAGCTTCTACCACAGGGCCGTCCAATCCCTGAACACAGCAAAGACCTAGGTTCTGGGCCCTGGACAGTCTGGACGGATTGATGGCAGCTGCTGGACTGAAATAATCAGGTGTAGTGCTGAGGCACAAATATGTACATTTCAAGCCTGCAAACTGCGACACTTTAAATAAATGTGAAATAACACTATTGTGCAATATGACAACCCTAGTCGTCTATCTGTACAGTATAGTATAGTGGATAGTGTACATAGCCTTTATTTATGTAAACCAGCTCCTTCCCTTCTTGTGATTTTTTTAAAAGTTTTTTTTTTTTTTTTCCCTAACACCAGGGGAGCCACCCCTCCTAAATTTCGTTGTTTGGTACCTGTACTGTAGCAATGACAATAAAGACCATTCATTCATCATACTCACAAAACAACAAATAACTGTTTGGCTATCCTAAGTAAACAACACAAAATCCTAGTATACAACACATGTAACTCACTAAAACTTACCCAAGAACACAGCAGAAGGTCTGTCTGCAGACGACTGTCCCATGAAAGTGAACTGATGTGGAGATCAATGTCTGAAATTCCGTTGTCATCTGTCAGATTCAGAGTTCCCGTTCGGAGTTCCCATTATGTATAGTCTAATATGAAGGAGTTCATTAATTGCCCACTGTCGATATTTCTGCCTGCTTTTGAAATTCTGTTGATAGCATTAGCGAGAGCTTGAGCCTCCATCTTGTCAACAAACAGGTCCACACTCACACATGGCTTCTTACATACAGCTGGGGTGGGCGTGGCTACACACACTGC
Organism: Nansenia antarctica; assembly: GCF_963989245.1. Classification (NCBI taxonomy): domain Eukaryota; kingdom Metazoa; phylum Chordata; class Actinopteri; order Argentiniformes; family Microstomatidae; genus Nansenia; species Nansenia antarctica. Next base: position 39,420,735 of record NC_137690.1, read on the forward strand.
CACACTAATACCCCCCACCCGACTTTGCTAACTAACTGTCGGTATTTAGTGAATGTAAAACTGTTGGATATGATATAGAGTGGGTTCTTCATCGCTTAAATTTTCATCCTATGCCAAAAACCGGAAAACACATTTTTTCACAACAAGACTTGTTTTGCTCGATTGCGAGCTTTCACAATTGCCGAGATGCGGGCCTTTTAATGAAACCGTGTCACAAATGTCCAGAGGATAGCACTTGAAAGCATTATTTAAAACACTTATTTCCAAAGTGGTCCTCGATGGAAACATAAAATGAATAAAACAAATACTTAACCCCTAATTGCTCCAGGGGCGACGACTATGGCTGACCCTGTGCCTAGAGTACACAAATTCCAACAATTGACTGACGTTCTTCATTCTCAACTCTATGTGCTGCAGTTCAGTTACTTTCTTCATGCGGGCATGTCTCCACCATACTTGATTATTATTATATTATATGTATATTAGGGATGTAACCGAATACGAATACGGTATTCGGAGAGCACGAATAATGAGATTTAAACAGATACAGATTCTATCCGAAGTTGCTCGATATGATGGCTGCGTTCGTAAATTCTCTCTGAGAGTGCCAGATGGCACACTGGGCTCAACGTAATAAAGGGACCAAGTAATTTGATTGGACAAGAGGCATTCCATGACTGCTGATCAGATTTCCAGAGCGAATTTACGAACGCAGCCTAGGGCTAAACCAAAACCACTCGCAGACTCTTTTTTTTTTTCATAACACGAAACTTTAAGTTTTTAAGTACCACTCGATATAATAAACAACAGTTTAATGATCGTTAATTATGTATCATTTCTGGATTGGATTCACTATTCTCGTTTGCCGGAGGCTACCGGTAAGGGAGACTTTTGTAAATACTTTCGTTGGGGGACGTGTTCGTGTTTGGGGCTGGGTGATCATCTTATGTGTAGTTAAGTGTTTCTAGCATGTCGATGTTCTATCAGCATGTGATGTTATAAACATTAAGAAGATGAATGGCCAGGGTTTTTCCTGCATAGAGAATTATGAGGCGGCCGCCTCCGTCATATTTCTAGCTGCCTCCAGCTCTCGACAAAACTCTGACGGTCGTATTTTCTATAAGCGTTGCACTCGGTGGATTTCTGTCATTTCTAACTGCAATTGCGGCATTGCGCCGACGTGGTGGCGGGGGCGCTGTTTCGCAAATAAGTTAGCTTTCGTTTTTGCTAGCGAAATAGCTGATAGTATGTTGACTGCTCAAGGAGAATACATATTTGAAAGTACAGAATGCCTGAGAGCCTTATATTGCATTATATTACATTATATTTTGAATGGTCATCTGGTGCCTGAATATTGTCTTTTCCTTTACATAAATAATAAGATTTCCACCATAATTGATGCAGAAAGGGCCCAAATTGGTGCATATCAATTCACCAAAATGCAAGAAATTAAGCTCTGGTCCCTACCAATGTTGAGACCAAACCTACTCCCTTGATTTATTTAAAAAAGAAAAATTGTTTCTGATTGTTAACCCCAGTTAAGGGTGGTGGTGAGGTTCAGACAGTTGTTAAAACTTAGTTTAGTTATAAAATAAATTAAAATAGATAGAGAGAGATGAAAAGTACAGTATGAGGATGTGGAAATATATTTCATAATTATATGTCAATATGAAATCAATTTGAAGCTATGAAGACACAAACATTGCATTGCCATGAATTATTAGATGAGAAAATACGAAATGTTACGACTTCCGGTACAAATCACGCCCATTTCCGGTATAAACCACACACACTTCCGGTCTATCGGAATACAGATATTAAACAGATATTTTTGGGGTTAAACAGATACAGATACAGATAATGACGTCTCGTTACATCCCTAATGTATATATAGTATATGTATTATAAGTCATATTATGAAAAAGAAAATGTGGATATTGCCCAAGAATGGGGGTTGTAAACCTCTCTGCAAATGTCTCAAACCACATTCCTCTGTCTCTCTGTCTCTCTCTCTCTCCCTCTCTCTCTATCTCTATCTCTCTCTCTCTCTTTCTCTCTCTCTCTCTCTCTCAATCCACTAAACTGTCCTCGTCTCCTCTTACAGATCTTGAAGCGCGGTTGTCATGTCAACGACCGCGACGGACTGACAGATATGACGCTGCTTCACTACAGCTGCAAAGCCGGGGCGCATGGAGTCGGTGAGACCACGGCTATCATATCACATTAAACATGATTGTTCTTATCGTTCTGCGGCTGTGACTCTCATTAATCTGCACTCGACCTTCATTCCAACTGTCTGAGTGGATTCTCAATGAGCGTTAATGAGAACATGATGACCTTTCTGGCTATAATCATATCATCAAGATCCAAAAGTAGCCACGCTTCCAATTTCCATTCTGTTGATTCTGGAAGTGAAACGCCATCTTTTCTCAATTCTTCTCAACTTCAATGCACTTCCCCAATTGAAATCGACAGAATTCACGGCACTTCGTGGCGTAGCACACTAACGCGCGTACCACATAACCGCAAGGTTCCTGGTTGGATTTCGACCCTCAACATAATCTTGCATGTCATCCCTCCTCTCTCTCTCTCGTCCATCTCTTACTGTCTCTATCTCGATAAAGCAGAAATGCCCTAAAAATAAATTTTAAATGGATTGAAATGGAATTGACCCCGCAACACCACACTTACAGGATGTTGTCCTCTTTGTCCCGTCCCCCCCTCCTCCTCCAGGGGACCCCACCGCTGCCCTTAGGCTGTCCCACCAGCTCATCACCCTGGGCGCTGACGTGAGCCTGCGCAGCCGCTGGACCAACATGAACGCCCTGCACTACGCCGCCTACTTCGACGTGCCCGAGCTCATCCGCGTCCTCCTCAAGGCGTCCAAACCTAAAGGTGAGTTTTTTTTTTAAACTTTTTTTTTGTTTTTTTTTAACTTTTTTTTTTGCCATGCAATCAACTTGTCGGTCAATTGGTTGGAACGTGGTATTTTTTGCTCTAGACACAGTGTCAGCCATAGTCAGCGCCCCTGGAGCAATTAGGGGTTAAGTGCCTTGCTCAAGGGCACATGCACCTCCCTCCCTGAGACGGGGATCAATTCAGAGACCTTCTGATTGTTGGCCGGCCTCTCTAACCTCTAGACTGCCGCCGCCCCATAGGAGAAACAATGCTAGTGGGTCTACCGGAACCTCTGTCCCAAATGTGCAAACCCTGCTCTCCCCCCCTACCCACACACACAAACACACACTCATTCACTCATGCACACACACACACACCACATACACACACACACACACACACTCATTCACTCATGTGCACACACACACACCACATGCACACACACACACACACTCACACACACACACACACACACGGCACACGCACACACACACACACACTTCCGCAGCTTTTGAGACACAATTAGCGTCTTGCTCCTTCAGCCCGATGACCAGCCATAGGTGTCCCTCAGGCCTTCCCATCCCACTATGGATGAACTAACGCTGCCCAGCCCCTCCTGCCATTGATCCAAGGCCATTTCATTAACCCTACCATTGATCTCTCCACCACACCCACCAGTGATTGGGGCATTTTGTCTCCTAGCATTCATCAGTCTGCAGACCACTGATTCTGTGCCCGTGCCCGTCCGTCCGTCCCCCCCCCCCCCCCGAACCAAATGAGAGTCCCAAGACATTCTACTGGTTACTATTGAATATAGAGTGGAGAATGCAACCGGCCAATTAGAAAGTAGATATCTGAGGCAGCAGAAGTCCATCCTCTGGGTCCAGGCTTGTGGTCTGAGCCAATAACTCAGTTCTCCGTCAGCTGTTGGAGTGTTCTACCCTTTGATATATCAGCCAGTCTGAAGCGTCACATTTACATTTTACATTTTTGCATTTAGCAGACGCCTTATTCCAAAGCGACTTACAATCAATACATTTGACTAAGTAAGTGAATCATCTATCCATTAGTCATAGCAGGAAAAAGTAATCTGTTGCTCAGGCCTGGGGCCATTGGCAGTCGTGGTGCTAGAAGAAGGAAGATACATTTAGGGCTGTCAATGTTAATGCGTTAACGCTCATGATTAATCTGGAAGCCCTAACATGTCAGATTTAATGTAATCTATTTAAATGAATTTGATGAGCCAGTTTCCAGTCTATACCTTGCATTGATGATGTTCCTGCTGACAGCAGCAACAGAATGGATTCTGAAATGTCCACAAACATCTTGTTTGCTCAGGTACAAGCAAATGCCTCCAAATTCATTGGATTACGCTTCATCATACAGGAAGACAATGACACCAAACATACTGCCATAGCAACTAAGACTTTTTCAGGGCCAAAAAGTGGAATGTTCTTGACTGGCCACGTCAATCTTCAAATTGAAATCCAAGATTTTAGGCAAAAAGACCTCAAAACAAACAACAGCTGAAGATTGCTGTAGTGCAGGCCTGGCAGAGCGTCACCAGAGAATATACCCAGCGTGTGAGACTGCAGACTTCAGGCAGCTATTGCATGCAAAACAAAATAAAATAAAAATATATCTTTTATTTGGATATTATATGATTTGTTTTTCCAATACTTTTGGAGCCCTGGAATAGTATGTTTACTTTCTAAACGATGAACCCGATCTGAAAAGAAAACATTGAATTCAATCTGACAATCTCCACTTTAACGCCCTGTAGTCATTATTTGATTTAAAATCCAAAGAGCTAAAAAAAAAAAGACACGTTTCCTCTTTCCAATAGTTACTGAGGGCGTTATACGATGATGACCTGCCGTGTGTTACTGTAAATCTGATGCTGTTGTGTCCACAGTGCTGAACTCCACCTGCAGTGATTTCCACCACGGCACAGCTCTGCACATCGCTGCCTCCAACCTGTGTCTGGGCTCCGTCAAGTGTCTGCTGGAGCACGGGGCCAACCCCACCGTCAGGGTAGGAGACCGTCTACAACAGCGGTTCCCAACCTAAGGGCCGCGGCCCACCAGAGGGTACTGCAAGTGGGCCGCCAAATCATGGGCAAAAATAAATAAATAAAAACGTTTTAATAAATAAAAAAAAACTTCAAAAAAACCTTCAAAAAATGCATCATCAGTGTGATACTACTATGCCTACTGCACTGTATGATGATGCATATGAAATATAAAAAAAATAAAAGAGAATAATGTTGAGACACCCAAAAAAATTGGATGCGTGCGTAAAATGCCTGTGTGGGCCGCGAATGCTTTAGAGATTTTTAAGTGGGCCTTGAGTCCAAAAAGGTTGGGAACCGCTGGTCTACAACATTCACCTTTGACATTTTTGTCATTTAGCAGACGCCTTTATCCAAAGCGACTTACAACAAATACATTTTACTAGGTACAGTAAGTGAATCATCTCTCCGATCGATCACAAGAAAAAGTAATCTATGCTCGGGCCAGGGGCCATTGGCAAATACTAGAGGAAGGAAGAATAATTTTTTTTCTTTATTATTATTATTATTATTATTATTATTATTATTGACAGTAGAGACACTCAACAGGGGGGTAGAGGGGACGGAGAGGTTTTAACTACAACTCTCCAGTTTAATCAATCTATTTCTCTAGTTTACTGTAGACACAAATATAAACAAAAACCAAAAATCATACAAACAAACAAATATTTTATTTGCCAATCAATCATCTGTTTGAAATATGGTATTTTTTGCACACACACAGACAACACACATACCCTCTAATCTTGAGGCTAACTGCCTCTCTAACCTCTAGACCAGCGGTTCCTAACCTTTTAGGACTCACGGCCCACTTTACAGATATCTCCAGTATTCGCGGCCCACTCAGCAGCGCGCAAAGCGCACGAGCGCTCAAAACAACGACGTAATTTGACCAAAAACTAGAGGGAGCGTGGCAACATTTTTAAAAATAAATAGCGATTAAACCATTAAAGCTGTGCGGCGATGTTTTATATAGCAGGTGATCAAATACCAAGATCGTAAATGTTGTATGTGTTCAATATTTACGACCAAACATCGTTATGTGTGTGGGCAACTTCCGACTCCCGACTAGGGTTGCCAGATGGGCTCGGGTTTTTTTGGTGGAATTAGCGGTTTTAGACTGGTTTGGGTGAAAAATGTCGATCCCATCTGGCAACCCTGTTCGCGAGTCCGGGATGGAATGTAGCCAATCAAGAAGCGAGCTGACTTCTTCTTTTCTGGTGGAAATATCGGCGCACACCACACACAATACGATCAAGGCTGTTCAATCCAATATTTTTTATCTTTTTAAAATTAAAACGTTTTTGTAACAAAAAAGTCAATAAAACCATTTTTTTGCCCATGATTTGGCGGCCCACTTGCAGTACTCTCGCGGACCACCAGTGGTTGGGAACCGCTGCTCTAGACTACCTGCTCTAGACTACCTGCCTCTCTAACCTCTAGACTACCTGCCTCTCTAACCTCTAGACAAGCTGCCTCTCTAACCTCTAGGCTACCTGCCTCTCTAACCTCTAGACCAGCGGTTCCCAACCTTTTAGGACTCACGGCCCACATTCCAGATTTCTCCAGTGTTCGCGGCCCACTCAGCAGCGCACAAAGCGCGCGCGATTTTTTTCCCCGCGTGCACGCGCATGAAACACGCACGAGCGCTCAAAACAACGACGTAATTTGACCAAAAACTAGAGGGAGCGTGGCAAAAAAATGTATAGCGGTTAAACCATTAAAGCCGAGCGGCGATGTTTTATATAGCAGGTGATCAAATACCAAGATCGTAAATGTTGTATGTGTTCAATATTTACGACCAAACATCCTTATGTGTGTACACACAACACCACACACCACACACAATACGATCAAGGCTGTTCAATCCAAGATTTTTTATCTTTTTAAAATTAAAACGTTTTTGTAACAAAAAAACGTCAATTCATTTTTTTGGGTTGCCCATGATTTGGCGGCCCACTTGCAGTACTCTCGCGGACCACCAGTGGGCCGCGGCCCACAGGTTGGGAACCGCTGCTCTAGACTACCTGCCTCTCTAACCTCTAGGCTACCTGCCTCTCTAACCTCTAGACTACCTGACCTCTAACCTCTAGGCTACCTGCCTCTCTAACCTGTAGGCTAACTACCTCTCTAACCTCTAGACTACCTGCCTCTCTAACCTCTAGGCTACCTGCCTCTCTAACCTCTAGGCTACCTGCCTCTCTAACCTCTAGGCCAGGGGTCGGCAATCAGGTTTGGCCTCGGGCCCAAAAAAGTTTGAGCCACTAGATGGTGGGCCCGAACGTAATCAAAGGCTAATTTAAGTAATTGATTGTTTAAAAATGTGACACGTTCTAATGCTTTGACTTTTCTTTCGAAAAATGTACACATCGCTAGTCAACTAACACTAGGGATGCTCCGATCTGGATTTTTGGGGCCGATACCGATCACCGATTTTTTTCCTCAAGATCAACCGATACCGATACCGATTTTTAAAAAAATACATAACTGTAGGCCTACTGACTGGATAGCCTACATATTTTTTGCTTTTTAGACAAAAGTTTTGATCCATTAGGCACCAAGCAAACGCAGACCCATTTTTATGGCATAGTAAAAGTCTGGCCTATCACCCAGTTAGGGCCTGAAGCCCAAGTCAGTCGATATGGCTGTATAAAAGACATCATAAACGTGGCCTTCATGGTTTGCATACTGTTACGTCCTCCTATGTTTTCTGTTCAGTTATCTGTCTTCCCCAGAAAAAAAAGAAAAAAAAAAAAAAAAGATCGGTTTTTGCGATCGGCCATTTTTGCCGATCACCGATCGAGTCATTTGGAGTGAAATCGGCCGATTTAAATCGGTGGCCGATAAATCGGAGCATCCCTAACTAACACAGCTTGTTTTGTGAGCCTGCTAACAATGTAAAGTAGTCTAGGTTTACTAGGTAGCAGTCCAATCCATTACGTTGCAGTATTAGGCTTGACTAGCGAGTTTGTGTTGTGATTCTCAACAACGTTGAAACGTATTATTTTTTAATAATAAATGTGTGGACTGACGATGTAGCGCAGCCTAACTTATTCTAATAATTATTTAACATAGTTTTATTCTGAATGATTCCCCCCTCCTCCCAGACAAGGTCACATTATTATTCGATTGGTTGTTTGCGTGTCGGGTGAAGTTAGCTAAACATTTAACCTGCTAGCTAGCAAGAGAAACATAATGTCACTCTCCAAAGGTCTAAAGAGGAAAGTTGACGGTGAAAACAGGGCATTTAAAGAGGAATGGACAGCGAACTATACGTTCATCCTACCTGGTTTCATCAATGCAAAACACATTTTACGTGCTCACAATGTTCCCTTTCTATACATGCGAGTCGTCCTTTTCGTCAATGAATGCGATAAAGACGCACGAGAGGAATCGATTGATGCATAAAAAAATAAAAAAACTGGCTGCGGATTAAAGTGACGTCCATATCACCAGATATCAAGCAAATAGTGACCGATGGGAGATGCCACTTTTCACATTAAGTGAGTACCAAGCCTGTCGTTATTGTATTTAATAACCTAATTGTATTTTGTATATTTTGAATGAATGGCTTATGGCTCATTGTAATTATTATCCCTAATAGCGCTTTTGCTCTGTCGTTTCAGGAGCATAGGCCTACCACCACTTTTGCTCCAATTTTGTTGTCAATGTTTTTCAGAAAATTAAACTGAATTTGCTTTGTTACTGTTCATATGTGTGTTGCAGTCACATACGTAAACATTACGTTTGAATGATTTAATGAGCTGATGTTATTTTTTTCAAACCACACAACTATGTTGGCTATTTCAGCACCACGCCTTGTCCACCTACTTATGATTCACTATGAGGGGTTCAGCGTCAGTGCGCTTCGGTGCACCCCGCTGCCTGATTGTCTGTCCCTGTGTCAGTCACTCTCAACATGAATAAAAGTACAATAAGCATTATTCAGGTGGAGGTAGATTCTCTATTCGGACATTATAGGCGCTATATGTGGGACTGTCGGTCCGATATTGTAAAAAAAAAAGGGGAAAAAAATAAATAATAATATGCTGGGCCAAATATTATTGGTGATGGGCCAGCAATGGCCCACGGGCCCCCTATTGCCGACCCCTGCTCTAGGCTGTCTGTCCCTTTAACCTCTAAGGCTAAACTGCCACCCCCATTATGACGTCAGGGGTCATAAAAGCATAAAACAACGGTGCTGTGTGTCTCTCTCACACGCCCACTTGACCTCCCCCCCATTCCTTCCCTCTTCTAAGAACGATAAGGGCCAAGGGCCGGCTGACGTGGTCCCCGACCCCATGGACATTAGCCTGGACAAGGCCGAGGTGGCCATGGTGGCCAAGGAGATGAAGCAGTTGCTGCTGGACTCGGTGCCTCTCAGCTGCAACCTGCCCCGCGCCACCCTGCCCAACTACGACAACATCCCTGGCAACCTGATGCTCACCTCCCTGGGGCTGAAGCTAGGAGACCGGGTGCTGCTGGACGACATGAAGGTAGGGGACCGGACCAGAGAAGAGAAATGGGGGGGGGGGGGTGAGGATAGAAGAGAACACAGGGAGGCATTGAAATGTAGTGTGTGTGTGTGTGTGTGTGTGTGAGAGGGGGGTGGGGGCATAGGGGTGTACATAGAGAGGAGAAACCAGAGTCCTAAAAGAGCAGCTAAACTGCTTCCTTTCGCGTGCACGTTTGTGTGCATGACAACCAAAAGAATGATTAAGTAGCGCTGTTTTATGACTGCCAGTGTTATTTGATAATGATCTCTGTGATGGAAACCCATTGAAGGGGTTTTTCAATGATCCTGGCCTTTCTGAAGACCAGTATCAAGGCCTTCATGGCCACACCTGTTGTAAAAATGCAGTGTTGTGTCAGTGTGGAGAAACACTGAAATCCCAGCAAACAAACAATGTGTTCCCCACTTGTGTCAAACGTATAGCTTCCCAAAACACCCAGCGGTGATGTCATCTCATCTCTGAAGCAGGTGGGTAGACATCGACCCTGTGTGTCCCATCTAACGTTACATGATAACTGTGACTCCAGTAGAAAAACAACACTCTCCTAGATAACTCACTTGTACTGTAAAGCACTTCCTTAACGCTGGGATGCAGTCACCCCCTCCCCGTCACAGATAGCGGCTTCCCTACGCTGCAGTGTTTTTCTGTGTGTCGTCGATGTGTACAGTAGGGGGGGGTCTCTGTGTGATAGAGGGAGTTACTGTAATGAGCTTGAGGGACTTCCCAGATCCATTTCCCTCCATTCGGACGAACTGACTGCAGTGCAGATCTCAAAAAACACTTCTGAAAGCTGCTATCTGCAATGGGTTGAACCCCAGTCGTCGTCTAGTGTCTATAACACTCAATATTGTTTATTATTAGCTGCTGAGGACACCTTTCCGGTGGTCAAGTGCTCATTTCATGTCTCGATAACTCAACTTCCATGTTTGAATGTTCACGCAATTGACCGCATAGATAGTAGACGTGGCGTCCTGTGAATGTGTTAAAGCCTTATGTCCTTCTGACCACAACTTGACCACAAGTCGTAGTCTTGTCGTCGATCTCTGTGTTTACATTCAGGATTTATATAATTCGGACAAGGGTCACTGACACGTTTCATTCCCATAATGTGACAGGGTCTGGTGAAAAAGTCCTCGAGAAGGGCAATGTAATTTTTTCGTTTTTTTCCAGATTATGAAAGTCTGAAAATAGTTGAAGAAGATATGCTTATTTGAATGTTGGAACCCCTCAAACCAAATATCTGAGGAAAACGCTCTGAATCGTGTTTGCTGCCATCAGGTTGGTAGCTAGGTAGGAGCTAAGAAATGACATCGCTATGAACATCTAACTGAATATTTAGCACATCACAACATGCTGATAGAACATCAACATGCTAAAAACACATAACTACACATAATTAGATGATCACACAGTCCTTGCTTTTGAACACGTTCTAAAACGTACGTTTGTTTACAAGCCATTATCACTTACCCAGTAGCCTAGGGCAGACTATACAGTGAATCCAATTCACAAATTCTAAGTATTTAGTGATCGTTTAACTGTTGTTTGTTACATCAAGTGGGCTCTGCAACTTCAACTTTTCGTAATATGCAAAAAAACGAAAGAAACGTGTTGGTCATTTGCGTGACTTGAGAGTTGCAGACATTCTGACCTTTTCACCAGACTGTGTCACATATTGGCAGTCCAGGTGAAACAGCTCATCGATATGCTGACCTCGTCCAGGGAGAAGTAGAGTGTGCGTGTGCGAGTGCGTGTGCGTGAGCGTGTGTGTGTGTGTGTGTGCGTGTGTGTGTGTGTGTGTGTGTGCATGTGTGTGTGCGCGTGCGCATGGTGTCCTCCTGATAAGCAGACCTGGGTGGAAAAGTATTTGAAATACTTGAGGTATGCTGGATTTAACTTACTCAGTGCAGTAGCACTAATGGAATCATCTCAGAACGATGCCCACCCTTTGTGCCAAGCAAGCTAAATCAACCGCACCCCAAGTATCGGAATGTGTCTTAAATTGTTTTCGACCCAGGTCTTAAAGAAGCATCTTTTGAGTATTTGACATGTAAATAGCACTTAACACCGTCATCAGTACGTAGCTATCATAGAGTATAAGTCTGTATTCATATCACCCTGGACCAACTGATGAAAAGGCAGGATAACATTTTGGTTATAGTTTTTTAAACATCCATCTCACGGCTGCAAAATTCGATTTATTTTTTCGCATTGTAATGAGATAGCTACACAATTTCTAGTTCCTACTTCCTACCCACACATTTCTTAAGATACGCCGTCCATTCTGGTTCTGTGGGTCAATAGCGATCGACACCCCCCCCCAAAATGTATGCTACGTAAATGTATGCTACGTACACTATCCATTGAACTACTCACTGAACTCATATGTTTGACAAGCCACTTTGACAAAAACTCCCAAGCGAGACGACTTCACACCAAGACAAACCGTTTGTCTTTATTAGACGCCACCAGAGGCAGGGACAGCTAGCTAGAGGACGGAGCGCTGACGAGCCCGCAGCTGTAACCACACCTCTCCTCCACAGATGGGTACCCTGCGCTTCTGCGGGACGACAGAGTTCGCCAGCGGCCAGTGGGTCGGCGTGGAGCTGGACGAGCCTGAGGGCAAGAACGACGGGAGCGTGGGAGGAGTCCGCTACTTCATCTGCCCCCCCAAGCTCGGTAAGGTCATGTGACACGTCGTCTCACTCATTGCAAGTGCATTTACACTTTTTGTGTGTTTGTTTTTGTTATCGGTCTGTTTGTTTTGAGCATCCAGGTATTTTAATCCAGTGTGGTTTAATCCTTATCTGTCCTAAAGGGATATTTGCTCCTGTGTCGAAAATTGCTAAAGCCACCGAGCAGACCCCCTCTTCCGTCACCTCCACCCCCAAGACCCCCCGCATGGACTTCTCCCGTGTCACAGGAAAGAACAAGAAAGAGAAGAAGGAGAAGGAGAGAGAGAAAGGTAACAGGGTCTCCCCCAATCATGTGCCGCACCATTCATCATCCCCACTTAGACCAAAGCAAGCGATCTGCCACGGTAAACCGGACGAGATCCTGATCCGCAGAGATTAGAGCTCTGTTTGTTTACAATCGAAAGAGAACTCTTTGTAACACTTCCTTTCTTTAGACTTGCCAAGACGAGACCTGTCATAAGCACATATGGCCTCCTTACAAGGCAGGAGTTAGAACACCTACAGCACATGCAGCCTTGCCTTTTTAAAAGAAAATATATTTGTAAAAGCACTTTGTAACCTTGTTTTAAAAACTGTTATATAAATAAAGTTATTAGTATTATATCTGTGATGTCATGAGTTAAGATCAATAAGATGAATGGTGATTGGCTGGGCCTTATCAATGGCTCCTGGTTTCAGTGCTGTGGTATTCAGGATGGTAGAAAGGTGGAGGTGAGAGAATGGTAGTTCTGTGGGTGAGGTCACCTTTGTTCCTGGTGCTGTTGTGGTTGTCTTCATGTTGTAAGTATGGAAGTATCAGTGTGTTGTAATGATCATATCTCTCCTTTTCTCTATTCTCTGTACTAGAATGTCACCTTTTTTCTATTAAGTATTTGCCTTGTGCTAGATATGTACAAGTATACATTATATTAAAGCCTTATTGATTCATTCTATTTGACCTTACCTTGTTGTCCTAATAATTACAGACTCAACATGTCTATGCACACAGTGATAATTCATTGGATTGGATGATTATCAACATTACATGTGTTTTGCTACAAAGTAAACATAAGCCCGAAATCTCTGCCATATATAATAGACGGAAACGGATTGTAGTAAAATTCCGCTCTACAACATTCATATTATTAAGTCCCTAATGTTTCCATTAGAGTGTGCTGAGGTTTGCCAATGGCAACTGTAATCAACGATGGTTTTGATAACTGGATGCCTACGTCAGGAAAAAAAACTGTCCAAAATAAATTAACCTTCCCTTTAGGTGTTACCAAAGTCTCTTCTGGAAGGGGAATCCTGACCTGTGCATGTTCTAATAGACACGTCTGTGGCTGTCTGGGTGTGTCTGTCTGTTTGTCTGTCTGTCTGTCTGTCTGTCTGGGTGTCTGTCTGGCTGTCTGTCTGTCTGTCTGTCTGGGTGTCTGTCTGTCTGTCTGGCTGTCTGTCTGGGTGTCTGTCTGGCTGTCTGTCTGGCTGTCTGTCTGGGTGTCTGTCTGGCTGTCTGTCTGGCTGTCTGTCTGGCTGTCTGTCTGGGTGGCTGTCTGGCTGTCTGGCTGTCTGTCTGGCTGTCTGGGCGTCTGTCTTTCTGTCTGGGTGTCTGTCCCCTCTAGCTCTGAGGAAGAAGTCCATGTCCACGGCCAGTCTGGACCCAGACGGCGTGAAGGTGGAGCTGGGGGACCAGGTGCTGGTCGCTGGGCAGAAACAGGGCATCATCCGCTTCTACGGCAAGACAGACTTCGCCCCAGGTGTGTCTAGCTGTGTAATCTGTTAAAAAAACTAAAATTAAAGCCAGAGAATTTATTTTTTCTGAAAAAAAATGATTGCTCATTTTAAAGAACCCTTCAGCTGTTCAACCATTGACGATATAAAAGCAGTTGTGTTGAGTTCTTATAACTGTAAGTAGTAATGTGTGTGTGTGTGTGTGTGTGTGTGTGTGTGTGTGTGTGTGTGTGTGTGTGTGTGTGTGTGTGCGTGTGTGCGTGTGTGCGTGTGCGTGTGTGTGTGCGTGCGTGTGTGCGTGCCTGCATGTGCACCCAGGTTACTGGTTCGGTGTGGAGCTGGAGCAGCCGACAGGGAAGCACGATGGGTCAGTGTTCGGGGTCCGCTACTTCAACTGTCTGCCCAAGTACGGCGTCTTTGCACCCCCGTCTCGTGTCCAGAGGTAAGACTTTTATGACTGTATGAAATGACTGTGGTGTGTGTACTGTAGAACAGTAGCTATACAGTAACTATACAGTAACTATGCATTGGCAGTCATTGCCAGAAAAGGCTGATAGACAGCCAGAATCCAGTTCAAAGTGCTGGTGTTCGCCTTCAGAGCCCTCCATGGCCAAGCCCCCCCCGCCTACATCTCCCATCTCATCCACCCCTACTCATCCAGCCGGTCACTGAGGTCATCCAACCAGGAGCTCCTGGTCGTACCCAGGACCAGACTAAGAACTAAAAGGGGACAGAGCGTTTGAGGTGACGGCCCCAAGACTCTGGAACGCCCTCCCCCCTGACCTGAGAGCCACTCTCTCAGAACCCGTTTTCTTTTTTTTTTAAGTATTTTTTTCTGAGGGGGGGCAGTCCCACTCATATTTTTCATTTTATTGACAGATACAGTAGAGATTTAGACAGGAAGGATGGGTGAGAGAGAGAGGAGGGATGACATGCAGGATATGTCCCCAGCCGGAATCGAACCGGGGACCCTGCGGTTACATGGTCAACGCTTAACCCGCTATGCCACCTAAGCGCAGAACCCGTTTTTAAACGCCAATTAAAGCCTCACCTGTTTAGGCAGGCCGGTAGTCACTTATAGCCACCTTATTGTTCCTGTTTATGTTCTGTTTATGTTCTGTTTATGTTGCCCCTTTGGGGTGTTCCTCTGTTTTTGGATTTTTTAATCTCTTTTGATGATGTTTGTTTGCACTTTTCCTTTCTCCCATTTTATACCTTATTGGTGATGTAAAGCACCCTGTGCATTCGTGCTGTGAAGGGCGCTATATAAATAAAGTTTTACTTTACTTACTTACTTACCGTACAACTCTACTTCTCCCTCTCCGTTGTCTGTTAAAGGACAATGTGTGATAGTTCAATGTCATACTGACCTGCCAGTAAATATAAATATAATTAGCTATAACAGAAATGCAGCGTGTGTCGGCGCTCTGCCCAATAACTAACCTATTGTTTTTAATGATCTCTCAGAATCAGTGGACCGAAGGAAGGCGAGAGTGTTGATGGTACAACCGTGAAGAAAGTCCATCAAGTCACTAGTAAGTATCTTGAGGTCAAGTCCTGGCGTTTGAGTAAGCGCACGTAAGTGTTTGTGGTCGTTGTTTGGGCTATCTGGGACACTAGCTGCTATCCTTGCTGTTTTTGCTATTATTATTGTTATCATTAATATGACAGTGCACTGAAAATGTATATTGATATTGTCTGATTGTTGCATTGTTGAGGAGTTGCTCACCCTAAAGCATATGGTATCCTGTATATTATGTAAATGCTGTTTTAAATTTGATTGGATCTGTTTACCTTTTACCCTCCACATATATATATATATATATATATATATGTACAGTATATAGTGTATATAATAAGCATTCTTTGCATCATAGTTTTTCTCATAATTCGTTCCCTCCAGTGTCCCAGCCCAAACGGAACTTCAACGCGGTGAGGTCACCCAAGGACATCACGTCTGAGAGCTCTATATCCAGGTACGCGCTTTCCCTGTCCGTCATCTCTGAGATGATCAGTTGCAAAACAACCTCAAACTTAATCACATTTTACTTGAAGTTCAACCTGTTATAACATAGTTGTTTGGTAATTAGTTAGTACTGACTTACTTCAACATAATAATAACTTTAACAAGCTATGACATATAGACAACAGAAAACAGGTGGGTCTTCAACTTGGTTTTGAACACTTCCACTGAGCATGCCTGTCTGATGTCCAATGGAAGAAGGTTCCAAAGAGTTGGTGCACGGAAAGAAAACGCCCGCTCACATGTTAAACGCCCCGCTCACATGTTAAAAAAATAACCAAGTAACAGAGTAATCATATCATTACCATGCAGGTATGATGTGGCAAATGTAATATGAAGTATAACATGAATATGAAGCATAACAACCCCCCTCTCCTCTTCCCAAGGTTGCTGTTCTGCTGCTGGTTTCCCTGGATGCTCCGCGCAGAGATGCAGTCCTAACCACGCCCTTCCTCCTCCTCCTCCTCCTCCTCCAACAAAAGATCAACCTCTCTCTTCCTCTTAATGTCCCATCTTTCATTTGTGCTTTTCTCTGAGAACCTAACCAGACTGTTGTCAGAATTACAGTAGTGAACCCCCCCGCCCCCGCCCCCTCCACCCCCCAGATCCCCTTTTGATCGGAGTCCTATAGCAAAACCTAGTGCCTTGTATCTTGTATCTTAACTAACGTCCTGCATTCCATTTGCAACACTAATAATGCGACAAATATAACCGTATCTCTGAGGCACAAACCCCATGAAAGCAGTTCTCTAATAGATATCGTAATTTTACATTTAAGACACTTCAGTTTTCCTTTTTGGTGTTAATAGCTGTTTATTACCCATGTTAGAAGTTGCCAAAATGCTTTGACTAGTCAGACAGCTTCTTATGCTAATAGTCCTTCCATTAGAGCAACATTCAAGCGGCTAAAGGCTACATGCTGCTCAACTTTCATTTCTGAGATTACTACCCAGCTCTCCATGGGCAACCAAGTGAAAAGTGAAAAGAATGAGGTTATTGGTCTCCTAATTCTCTAAGGCAGACCCCGGTGTAATGCTATTTAACCTATATTACTGGAAATAAGGTAATATATATAGCCTAATTTTGTTTATTAAAATGTAAGCTATTATGTCCCAGCTACTGCAAGAGTCATTAATGAAGAACATACATGTGTATTTGGATAGATACATAGATAGATAGATAGATAGATAGATAGACAGACAGATAGACAGAGCTGTGTTTTTCTATAACTGGGTCACACATTTAGATCCTTGGTTCTTATATGTTTATTGCGCTTTGAACAGTCCAAGTACACATCATGTGAAAGGGCATGACAAAATCCAAGTCATGTTAACCAAAATAGCTAATAACCCCAAAAAGTTATGTAATGTAATGCAAAAGAAGGGGAACCCACCAACTTAGAGTACATGGCTATCTGTTGTCTTTATTGTGTAGCATGAAGTAGCATTCACTTAACTTTGCATTTGACATTTGTGTTAGCACAGATGAATTTGGCCACTTTTCAAAAGCTGTTTTACAAAAGTTGTCTGTAGAAATGGAAACCTCTACAAGACTGTATCCTTGTTAGAGGTACTACTGGACACCAAGGCCTCCACGTGTCAAGGTTCTTAGTTAGTAAGTGTATCAGTCACAGTCTTAACGACAGAGAACACCTGCCAGACAAGTGCTACCACAGTTTGCACCCCTGTGTTGTCTTCCCTCTCTCTCTTTCTCTCTCTCTCTCTCTCTTTCTCTCTCTCTCCTTTAGATTTTGGTACGTTTTGTGAATGTGAGCATTAGAAGAAATAAGGTCTGACCGTCTAAACTTGTGTGTGCTTAAATGTCAAAATCTATGAGTATGTGCATCTAAACAGCAATATATAATCTGTGTACCTAGCTATGTGGATATAGATAGTGTCATCGTTGACTCAACACTACTGTATGTAAGCACACCATGAGGGAGAGAAAAACACCTGGTCTCGCTCCTGCACTCTCACCGTCGTGAACATGTTAACAGCACCATAGTACAGAAAGAAAAATGAAGAGAACTCTTAATATCAGGACGTGTCTATTCTTTTTTTTGCACTGTTGTTTTTCTGAGCTTAATCCGCCACATACAATGTGGTACTGGATGCAACAATTGCTACGGATTTGTGTGGTAGTGTTGGATGTTGCTGCTGTGGGGTTATGACCAGCTCTGTCTGAGCGTCACTGAACTACAAACAAGGGATCGTATGACGGAATTGCCTTCGAGGAGTCGTCCAGGTTGAGTTGCCCTTGCCGAAAAAAGGCTCCAATTTATGTGAGGGGATACTTAAGAAGCTGTGCCAATTGTCATGTCATTTTGTCCTTTCTATTCCACTTATTTTGTTCACCGTATCAACACATATTGGATATTGTTTTTACTTCTGTGTCGTATAGAGAGCTTTCTTAGTAAGCGTTCATTGTTACAATGCTCCGATTATACTGCGTCAAGGACGCCTCTAATGTCTTTACTTTCGTCAGCATTAATTGTTATCTAGTTATCCCCACACCATACTAAACCGCTTGATTATCAGTAAGAATACATCGCCATGTCTCTTCTTTGACACTTATGCTGGAAACATGTCACTAGAATTGTGTAGTGTGTAACATAGTTCATCACCATACTTCACCACAGGATTGTTTGAAGTTAAGATGGACCAAAGTCATGGTAGAAATGTGTTTGTTTATATATTTACTGGTTGTTACACTGGTAGAGCCTATGTTGAAAATCACTACGTATTCTGACTACTGTACTATAATGTTGATCATGGTATGCCAGTAGATGTCACTTGTGTATCACTTTCTTATCCCCTGTACGACTAACACAATTACAGGTAGGCCTAATCTCTATTCTTGTGTCTTATCTTAAACAACGTTTTATTAATTCAAGGATATTATGGCATTTGAGATCATCTTATTAAGTGGTGTCTTGTCATTCTATAAATATATGCTGTTATTCTAAAAACTTGATCTCAACAATGTTGTCTCCATAAACATGCCATAGTTTGTTTGACAGTTTATTTTGCCTCTTGGAATACGTTTTGATAATTTCACTAAGTGTACTTTTATTTTGTAGTGTGTATGTCCCAAAACAGGTACCCAGGTTATTCAAGTTATTCAAACCTTATGTTCACCCTTATGTTTAACTACTGTATAATGAGAGGGTTTTCGGTTGGGACTATAATGTTGGATTTAGTACTGGTGTCATGAATAATATTCATTGCATGCTCTCTAAGTATTTTCTGGTAGTTTCCAACTGTGTATCTCAGCATGAAAATGCTTCTCATTGAAACAACTCTTCTGACTATGAATATAATAAATAAAAAATTGATGTTGTTTTCTACTTTTTCTGTCACTTGTTTGTTTCCATAGGACTTTCAAATAAATGTAGGCTATAGGCCTATAGAGGGACAGATAACACACGGACATTTGATTATTAAAGGTGCATTTTAATAGGTCTTGAGTTTTGTCTTTACAAACGCAAGTAGTGAAAATAAATAATTGGCTGTAAAAAAAAGGGGGATGAGAAGCATAAATTGCATTTAAAAATGTGTTATCATCAGCAGAATCGTGAGAAGACATTCTCCTGGTGAGCAGTACTGTTGTAGGCCGCGGGCCCGTCCCTGACCTCCCGCCTCGACCACTCAGGACACTTGGCCTTGGTCCTCTGTCTCTTTCTACGAGCACGACGGTTCTTGAACCATACCTGAGAGAGAGAGATACATGTTAGATCATGAAACGTCCAGGACGAGGTATCAAGTCAATGGCAGCATATCAAAATGTATCCATATTAAGGACCGTTCTCTTACCCTAACGGTTTCCTCCATGAGACCGGAGTTGCGCGCCAGCTCAGCCCGCGCGTCCACGGCGGGGTAATCCGTTATCTGGAAGAGGCGTTCCAGCTGTCTGGTCTGACTGTCGGTGAAGACAGTGCGTATTCTATTTCTCTGTCTCTGGTTCGCTACCTGCCCCAGGTGACTGCACTGTGGCTGAGTCCCTGAAAGAAAAAGCAATTCAATTAAACAATTGTTTCAAAAGCATGCCTAAAATCGAAAGAAAATGTAGCACTAACAGAGCTCTGATAAAAATATATTTACAAATTAATTTGAACCACAATGATACAATGTATATACATTTGAACCACGTAGGCCTACATACAATGTAGGCCTACTATTCGCTTGCAGGAAAAGTGCTATACAAATAAAGGTTATTATTATTAGTCACCTTTTTCATCGTTGAAACCTCTGTATTGAGCTCCATGGTACAAGCTGAAATCCGGATGATAATGAAATGATCTATATCCGAGGTAACTGCTATAACCCAGAGTATGGACGGTCGGGACCTGTGGCCCGTTGGAGAGAAGCCTGGGCGGATGAAAATTCCAGTTTTCGTTCAATTCGTTCGAGAGTCCTTGGAAAAAGATCCCAGGCCTAGAAACAAATCCAACATTTGGCTGTGATACACGCTCTGTTGTATAGGAAGGACTCACTTCGTTTCCTAAAATGTGATCGATGCTGAAGTTTGAGATTTTGGTCGTAGACATGCTTTGAGATCCGAAATTCCCAAGTCTGTTTTAATTGTTCACCGCACCTTTCCGAGGATGACCACTGCCCTCTCTCAAATGTGCAGTCTCATATGCTGAAGCCAAGGTTTTATACTTTCCATCGCACTTCACAGATACGATTAAGATGTGTTTCTTCATGATTATGCAATTTGCATTTCCTTTGTAGCATAATTGTCCAACATTAGGGAAAGTTCTTTGAAGCTATACACCCTTCAAACAGTCCAGGTTTGTCATTAAAGATCGTACGAATCATTTGATTCAAAGGCTAATGACTTTGATGCACCTGAATCAAAGAAATGTAAAAATCGGATGTCTTGTCATATGGGTATTGATGAGTTTGATTCGGTCGAAACGGATATGGACGATGTCATTGACCTAGGGCCTGTTCCTAGCGTCATAGGTCAAATTAAAGTTGGTATTTCAACCATTTATGTTAAACGTAGGCTTATGTGACATGATTGATCATTAGCCTACAACTTTCAAGCTAAATCCCACCTTGTCTAGTCAACATAGAGTCCATTTAAAACAGGTGTCACTTTACCGAGGTTTTCCTAGGCCTAGATCTTGAATTGATACATTCCATACAAGGAAGTATAACAAGATCATGAACGTTATCATCAAAGATCATCAAAGTCAGGGGCTGAGTCAAAACGTTATTACAATAAAAAGCTGACATTCAGCTCACTAACCTTTCAGCTCACTAGCCTTTCCTCACATTCTCAAGATATGAATCATAATATAGGCAACAATGTAGCTATACAGTGCACTAGTACTATTGACACTTTATTGTCACGTTTTGTGACTTTCTATTACTTATTATTGAATTGTTGATTGCTATACGCACGTATTCATAGTCACTGTGAACATTCCTCGCTCAAAAACCACCTAACTAATTCAGAATAACCTTCTTATGTAAGGCCTTTGTCTGGAGAAAAGGGGCAATTCTCTTTCTGTCCAATTGGTGGAGCCCTTCTCCTCAAAATAAAACAATATGTTTACTTTGATGATAGGAGACATAAGTAGGGCACAGCGCAACGTATTGGACGAATGTGAAACTGGACAATGAGACAGACAGTGACTCAATCAACCATTAATGCTGGCACCCTCATCCTCTTCTGAACAGGAACAACGTATGTCTGAAGCAGTAATGGCTGTGTATGTATGGCACCCCCCCCCCCCCTCTGGTCCAGCGTCTTTATTATTATTATTATTATTATTATTATTATTATTATTATTATTATAAAACAGTATCATGACATGTCATTGTGTATGCTACTCTAAAGCTGGACGGATCAAAGCTAAATGCAAATTACTTCAGATTGAAGTCAATGACAAGAGACAATCTAAGATGCTGTTAAATGCCCTCTGTAATAGTCGAATACTGGCTGTTATTTCTATCACTTCTTGGTGCACAGTCAATATTTCTCTGGCTACCACCACGCCAGTATCGTCTGTTAAAGGCTCTCTCTTATTACTGAGGAGGGTGTAGGAAAAGTACTATTAGTAGAAAACGTTTAAAAAGAAGCCCTGATATTTTCTAAATGTTTCCTCTTAGATGTCAGATTTCGTGACGTCACCGTCATGTTCCTCAACAGTTGTGTTCTGAAAGCACTGAACATACTGTTGCAACTAGCCTATAGCTGCCATCCTTAATCAAAGAAAACCATTTAAAAACCTTGAAAACGTGTTACAATTTTGTCTGGGTATGTTTTACGTTATATCCCAGGGTTTTCATGTTTATGTTTCATATTCCACTCATAATGATTAAACTAATGCAAACATTCCCTGCAGCATAAAAGGTTATACAGCATTATCCATTGAAAAAGAAGGAATAAATGGAAGAATGGATTGTGGCGTCTATACAGTAGTCTATTGATTTCAAAATACTTGAATATAGCTTTCTTTCTTTTGATACTCAATATGATATTCATACAATTGTCACATGGCTGTGTCACACTCAACTTCGTCTGTGCAGAAACAAACCTTGTGTTTTAATACAATCCTATTGTAACAACAATCATACCTGCTAAAATCCCATTGTCAAAGACAAAGCAGAAGCTGTTTGGGTGTGGGGTTTTCTGTCAACAAGCCCGTATGACTGAGGACCTTTTCAATGGGTCATGTGTAACATTAGAAATAGCTAATTTGTGTATCCAAATACATCGTATGTTATAGATAAAAGAAATATGTGTCATGTCTGCTATCTGATAGATGTTAAGAGCCTGATGGATGTTCAGAAGTGAGCAGAATTAAGGGACTAGCTATATAGATCAATCCCCCACCCTCTGTGATCCAACATCAGTGGAATAAACTTGCATGGACATCAATGAGGAACAGACAACTCTGCTGTCGATCTGTCCTGGTTTAAACTCCATCAAACAACTTCAAAGAAGTCACTGTTAATCAATTGACCGTGCAAAGTTTAAACTGAATGGGATTTGTATGGTTAACATGGAATTTGATGTGGTTTCGTATGTAGATAGCCTACAGTATGCCAGTTTCAGTAGCCTATAATAGAGGTAACATTTGCGATGAATGCTGCCAAGGCCACGTAGATATGACATCCTTGCATGTGAATTCTGACTTCATTACCCAAACACAATGAGACAGCAGACAGAGATTCCACTATAGTAGGCTACTCTCGTTACAAAGCTAACATTCGACATTCGCTAACATTCGCCTGTTTTGAAGGATTTGGACAAACATTTACTTAACAAGGCCAACGTCATCACTCAGTTTACTGTATGCACTTTAACCAGATGTTATAGCATTGAAGGGTTTTTGGCTTTTTTTTTTTTATATAATATTTTTTTATTCCAGTATAGATGTCATGTACAGTACATTGAAAAAGGCATGAATATTTTCTGTTTTTCTCCCTGCCCTCCACCCACCCCTCCCTCTCAAACATGTCTGCATACATATATACATATAGATCTGTCCATCCAGTCACACATACATATAAACAAGTTACCAATTTTACCAACAATTTAGTGAGTAGATAAAAAATATATATATACATACATATATATCTGTATGGTCGTAAAAAAATTTTTTTTTTAAAAAACGTTAAGTAAAGAAATAGATAAAAAATAAATTATAAGAAATTATATATTTTTTACAAATATATTCATACATACATACATACATACATACATACATACATATATACATAGCTACATACATATATACATACATACACATACACGAACAAATTATAATAATAAAATGTAGAAAAAATTGGGGGGGGAAATAATATCATAAGGAATTCTGCTAGGTTGTATAAATGATGTAGTAGGAGATTGCTGCTTACATAAGTCATATTCAGGCGTCAGATCATGAGCTACAATATATTCATAGGTAAGTTAGTGTCCGTTTTATTTGGAAATGTCATGGTCTCAGAGGCCAAGGCAGACAACAAACTGCTTGGTTACAAAAGCATCAGTTTGTAGGAAGTGCTGTCAGGTTCTCAAAATATGTAATGAACGGTTGCCAGTGCAAGTAGAATTTTTTTGTTGAACCTCTAAGCGTGAACTTAATCTTTTCTAACTTTAGGAAGTGCATTATGTCTGTAAGCCACATGGCTATTGAAGGAGGAGTTGGAGATTTCCATCCTAGTAAAATTCTACGCCTTGCCAGCAGTGTAGTAAATGCTACTATATTAGAATCTTTGGTGGTTAGGAGACTGAAATCTTGTGGAACTCCAAATATGGCTATCTGGGGTGAGGGTTCGAGATTAACAGAAAAAACCTCTGTCAGTATCTTAAAGATAGTAGTCCAGAAGGTTACCAGCCTAGGGCATGACCAAAACATATGGGTAAGATTGGCTGGGGATAAAGCACATCGTTCACACTTGTCCTCTACATCAGGATATATTGCTGCGAGTTTAGATTTGCAAAAGTGAAGCCTATGGAAGACTTTGAATTGAATAAGGCCTAATCTGGCACAAGAGGTTGAGGTGTTAATGCGGTCTATCGCTCCATCCCACCACTCGTCAGTGAAGTTTACATTGAGTTCAGTTTCCCATTTGTTCCTATTTTTGGTTAGAGAGTGTGTGTCGAGACAAGTGAGAGAGTGGTATATATTTGAGATAAGGCCTTTTTGACCTGGTGTGAACGCCATAAGATTTTCCCAGGGTTGGTTGTGTGGCATTTCGGGGTAAGAGGGTTATTGGGTTTTCACAAAGTCTCTGACCTGAAAATAACGAAAGAGATTACTCCGGGGCAAGTTATATTTAGTGCATATCATCTCGAAACTACAAAAAATGTTATTCTCAAAGAGGTTCGAAAAGTTTGTAAGGCCTCTGTCCTTCCAGAGCAAGAAGGCCGAATCCAAAGTGGAGGGAGGGAATAGATGATTTTTATTTATAGGACCATTATAGGGGTTTTTGGCTTTAACCCAGTAATGACTTAATTCTCCTGAAATAAGGACATAATTCAAATTGGGCTGCATATCCTGCGTCCGGGCTTGCTCTTGTTAAACCTGATGATCAACATACAGGAAGCTACTACTTTTTTCATGCCCTTGTGATGGGGAATTTTGTATCATTCAGTCATACATAGTTTGGTCAGCATCACATTAGCATCAGCGTTCCTGTCACGGCTAGACAGAACAGCACTGTTTTCTTTTCATCATTTAATACTCTAGGATTCACTCAGCCAGGAGGTTAATCAAGGTTTCCCCCAGCCATGCTACTGCTAAGTGTACGCTAAAATATTTACTCCATGCTGGGGTGAAGACGTGAGCTGTGAACGGCAGTTTTTCCCAACTGGGATTTCAGAGACTCTTTGGCTTCTGTTTGTCAATGTTCTCCATATATGATCCTTCTTTAGTGGGTCCTACGGTGCCGTCTTATATATGACAAGATGTTATCTGGGTCATCTTGATAATCGTCTAACCGCCATAAGCATTAAATTATAGCACTTGAAATCAATGTTAGTGGATCAACCATAATTTGATTTACCTTATGTTAACATAAGATATGAAAACTGAATGAATCTTGTATCTGTGGATTTTGCCTTGAAAATCTGCTCAATTTGTCACTTACATAATAAGTTGACTCATCATAGATTTGATGTGCTTGTGTTGGTGCAGTACTGATTATAGACAGCAGGAGGGGCTACATAAACCCCAAAATGATAATACCCCTTAATCCAATACATAATATGCTACCCTTCACATGTGTTCTTAGATAGAACATGCCGCCATCGAGCTTGCTATTCCTACTACTACTACTACTACTACTACTACTACTACTACTACTACTACTACTACTACTACTACTACTACTACTACTACTACTACTACTACTACTACTACTACTACTACTACTACTACTACTACTACTACTACTACTACTACTACTACTACTACTACTACTACTACTGTTATGAAGGCCCACAATTTAGAGCCAGTTTAGTTTCCCCAAATCAGCCCTATTTTGCCCTGTTATTTCCTTTATTATTTTCTATACTATTCCTGTACGTTTATGAAGGTGTATGTATTGTTATTGTAATGTTTATGTATATGTTTAATGACGTGGTATATCCGGGGTGTGTCCGTGACCCGGATGCTAGGTTCGGTGGTGTATATATAGGGACGGAAGTGCTCTGTGAGTCAGTGTGACGAGAATCCGAGTGATGAGAGTAACGAGAGAGAGTAACGAGAGAGAAGTAACGAGAAGTCGACCTAAGATGGCGGAGGCAGTAACACGCACACCGTGCTGAAGCTGAAGACGCCAGAAAGTGATTATTGAGTTCACAACTGTGATAGCCCGTTTAGCTGTGTCCCCGTTAGCCAGCCTTGCCAGCAGCCGGCGGCGAACGTTGGACCAAGCGAGACTCAAGCTGGACAGAGCCGTCGTCTCCACGAGTGGATTGCTACCGACCTTGGACCACCGGACCTGAGCCTACACACCTCGTCGTGGACCACGAAGAAGCCCCTTTCCCTTCGCGTTGCTACGTCACCCCCCGCCCTTTGTCTGCTGCTTTCCTCGAAGCACATGCGAGCTCCAACCAGGCCTCAACGCGCTCCTTGCAGTCCGAGACTCTGAGCCTTTTCCAGGCTAGGTACTGTGAGTGAGTGATTGAGTGTGTGTGTGGCCGGCGGGGAGGGAGTGTATATATCTGGGGATGTATACATCAGTTGTGTAAATAAATGTGTTCGTTCATATGGGATACCGTTACTGTGTGTTTAGTTGTTTGTATGCTAAGGCTAATGCTAATTCCAATGCTAATGCTAATGCTAATTCCAATGCTAATGCTAATTCCAATGCTAATGCTAACGATGGTAATGCTAGTCTAAAGGTTTGCTGGCGCCCCCTACCTCTATCCTCCTACACTGCCTATTTAGCTCAGAGTTAGTTAGATAACCAGCCCTTCCTAAATTCTACAGTCCTTTTAGCTACTCCCTGGTTACAATTGGTCCTTCGAGCCGGATAGGTTGTGTAGTGATAGCATGGCTGAGCGCAGCCAACCAGACAAGACAGTTACCCCCCCTTCTCCGCCCCCTGAGCCAGAGCCACGACCACAGAGAGTCCCGCGGTTGCCTCCGAGGTTACAGGAGTATGAGCTTGAGCTCGAAAGCTCACTGAGTGGTAGTGAGGAGCGCACTCCACGGGATACAGTGGTCGGAGAGGCCGAGGTGTCCGCCGGCGCGCGGGTGGCTAGCACCGAGACAGCCATCAAAGAGCACCAGCCTGAGGATGAGATGGCAGAACAGCAGGGTTTTGCCGTAGAAACGGAAGAGCAGGAAGGAGAGGCCCGGTCCGACAGCGCCTGCGGGCGGAAGAGGGAGGGCCTCAGTCTTAACGATCTGCCTCCCAGTACGGCGCGCTCGAGACCTAGCTCCTGCCGTTCAGTGGCTTCCTCCCGGTCCAGGGTTTCCGTGGGCAGTTCTGCCTCTGGGGCGGATAGCCTGCACTCCAGAGGGAGTAGTGCCGCGCTGTCAGAATGTATGCGCCAACAGGCCGAGATGGCGTTAGAGCGGGAGCGCCAACAGGCCGAGATGGCGTTAGAACGGGAACGCCTCCAGTTCGAGCGTGAACGCCTCCAGATGAACGGAGCGGAACGTGCGGCGGAGAGACAGCACCAGGAGGCGTTAGAGAGGGAACGTGCGGCGGAGAGACAGCGCCAGGAGGCGTTAGAGAGGGAACGCATCCAGATGGAGGGGGCGGAACGCGCGGCGGAGAGGCAGATGGCGAGAGAGCAACTGCACGCGGAGACGATAGCGGAAGTGATGCAGACCATGCGCGACGTGTGCATCAGCAGAGCTCCGTCGGCCCGTAGCTCCAGAGCATCATCCGCACGGCCCTCTCGAGTGCCATCTCCTGAACCCCCCGCCGATGGCTCCATGACCCCCGCCATGACTGTCCAACTACAGGCCCAGCTGACCACCTGGAAGGAAGAGGACCAGGGACCCGACCGCTACGCGGCCCAGAGGGAGCCAGCGTCGCTGCCCGGGAGGGGAGCCATTCCCCAAGAGCGTAGCACACCCCTAGGTCCTCCAGTGAACCAAGAGGCATGCAGGCCGGACACCCAGACCGTCACTCCAGCCCCGATCATCCACTACAGCATGTTTCCCCAGGTGGAGGGACCCAAGTTCCCCTTCTTCAAGGACGAGGACAGGAGCCAGTATGTGGAACTACGCATCTGCCTAGACACGCTCTTGGACGACTCCTGCTCAGAGTCCTACAAATATGCGATTCTCCTTCAGCATGTGAGGAACCCCAGAGCCCACAACATGGTACTGGCCCATGCCTCCGCACCGACACCTTACACCAGAGCGCTCGCCGACTTGGATGCCCGCTACGGTCGTCCCTGGAACCACGCCCTTGCTGAACTGCAAGCCCTCGAACAGCAGGCCCCCATCAAGGATGAACGGGCGCTGGATGACTTCGCGCTCCGCGTGCACACCTTGGTTGGAATGCTGAAGACGCAGGGCCCAGCTGGCGCCAGCGAGATCAACAGCACCTCCAACGTAGAGCGGCTGCTCCGCAAGATCCCACGCTTCCGGCAGGAGAGGTTCCGGCGACAGCAGCGCGTTCGTAACCCCGGGAAGTTGGGTCTGAGCATGGCTGCCTTCGCGGAGTTCCTACTGGAGGAAGTGCATGACACCAACGTAGACGCCATGGGTTACGCTGAGCCGAAGAAGGAGAGGGAGAAGGGAGACCGCTGGGACAGGCCGAGCTCGAACCGAGGACGCCCAGTAGGAGTGCTGCACACGGAGGAGGAGCCTCGGAGAGAGAGGAAAGCCCGACCTGAGGGAAAGGATTCCTCTCAACCCCCTCAAAGGGGACGGAGAGGTCCACCGCCATGTCCGTACTGCACCAGCGAGCACTGGTTCAATGAGTGCAGTGACTTCAACAACCTGAGTACCGAGGCCAAGCAGAGGTGGCTCGAGGAGAACCAGAGGTGCTGGAACTGTGGGCGCGACCATCTGGCTAAGAACTGCACCTTGAGGAGAAAGTGCAACCGCTGTGAGGAGGTCCACCTCAACATCCTACACGAGGTCTCCCTCGCCAGGTCCACGGAGGGCACCAGAAGCCCTAGGTCCGGTAGCGCACCGGAAGAGGAAACACCTATCTACTATCTAGACTCGCCACAGAGCAGCGGCTCCAAGGTCCTACTGAAGGTGGTGAAGGTCCGACTTCACCACAACAACGCTGTGTACGACACGTACGCCGTTCTAGACGACGGGTCGGAACGGACCATCCTTCTCCAGGGGGCAGTGCGCCAGTTGGGGCTCCAAGGGACTGAGGAGAAGCTGACTCTGCGCACGATACGTCGCGACCTTAAAGAGGTCACCGGGGCGAGAATCAACTTCTCTATCTCCCCGGCGGGGCGGCCGTCGGCCAGATATCGGCTTCAGAATGTCTTCACCGCAGACCAGCTAGCGCTCTCCCGCTACGACTACCCCCTGGAGAGATTACGCGCAAGATATTCCCACCTACGGCGAGTAGACCTACATCCGATAGAAGGAGCGGAGCCAACCCTTCTCATCGGCTCGGACAACGCTGCACTGATCGTGTCGCTCCGTCCTCCGCTGAGAGGACCACGAGGCTGCCCGATGGCTGTTAAGACTGCGCTTGGGTGGGCCCTCCAAGGCGCTACCGAGTGGAGAGATAGAGACGGGAGAGCTACGTCATCCCTCCATGTCCGAACCGAAGAAGTGCAGACCATCAACTGCCTTCACACCAGGGTGGACTCCATGAATGCGGCGCTACGGGATAACGTCCAGAAACCCGAGGGAGAGGGGAACAGCTTTGATTCCCTGCAGAAGGAATTCCAGGAGGTCCTCGATGAGCTGGTCGGAGAGAAGAGCCTGGATAAGTTCAGGGTTGAATATGAGAAGCTGACTAGTGCCCTGTTGAAGTCCCACGTGAGTGAGAAGCGGCTGATGACAAAATGCAGAGAGCTGAATGCGGAGACAGTGACCAACTCAGTGAAGGTTGCCACTGCACTAAAGCTATCCCAGGAAGACCAGACTACTATCACGTCTCTGGAGAAGGAAGTGAAGCAGCTGCACACGGAGCTGGACGCCAAGCAGTCGGACATCAAAGTGCTGAACCAGCCGGGCCAGCGAAGCAGAGAGGAGCAGCAGAGGCTGGAGCAGCAGCTGCGGGAGCAGAAGATCAACAATGAGAGAACCACAAAGGAGCTGGAGCAGCTGCAAGTCAGAAACACCAAACTCCAGCAGGAGAACGAGCACAACGCCTTGAGTATGGAGCAACCGTCCCTGGACAATCAGCAAAGGGCATCTGACCTCAGGATTAAAGAGGAGGAGGTGAATCAGATGCGTCAGGAGATTGCCAAGCAAACGAAGTTGAGAGAGGCCACCCAGAGGAAGTTCCGACCTATGGAGGATCAGAAGTTGGATGTGGAGCAGCAAAGGGACATGCTGAAAACCCAGATAGCTGGGCTGGAGAGAGAATTGGAGTCTTCCAGAAAGCAGATGGAGATTGACAAAAAAGTCAGGCAGAAGTGGACGAGGGAGAGAGACAACTTGTCCGAAGGTGCCGTGGTACTGGTGATCGACCAGTCCCTTCCACGCGCCGCCTGGCAGACAGGCAGAGTGACCAAGGTCCTGCCGGGTCCGGATGGAAGGGTGCGGACGGCCATCGTGGACGTTGGTGGTCGCACTTACACCCGACCTGTGGCACGCCTGATTGAGCTCCCTCAAATTACCAAGGACACTATCACCTCATACCTCACGCTGCTAGAGCAGCCTAGCCAGTGTGCCTTCCCTAGTTAACTGAAACCGAGGGTTTCATGGGGCGGCTGTTATGAAGGCCCACAATTTAGAGCCAGTTTAGTTTCCCCAAATCAGCCCTATTTTGCCCTGTTATTTCCTTTATTATTTTCTATACTATTCCTGTACGTTTATGAAGGTGTATGTATTGTTATTGTAATGTTTATGTATATGTTTAATGACGTGGTATATCCGGGGTGTGTCCGTGACCCGGATGCTAGGTTCGGTGGTGTATATATAGGGACGGAAGTGCTCTGTGAGTCAGTGTGACGAGAATCCGAGTGATGAGAGTAACGAGAGAGAGTAACGAGAGAGAAGTAACGAGAAGTCGACCTAAGATGGCGGAGGCAGTAACACGCACACCGTGCTGAAGCTGAAGACGCCAGAAAGTGATTATTGAGTTCACAACTGTGATAGCCCGTTTAGCTGTGTCCCCGTTAGCCAGCCTTGCCAGCAGCCGGCGGCGAACGTTGGACCAAGCGAGACTCAAGCTGGACAGAGCCGTCGTCTCCACGAGTGGATTGCTACCGACCTTGGACCACCGGACCTGAGCCTACACACCTCGTCGTGGACCACGAAGAAGCCCCTTTCCCTTCGCGTTGCTACGTCACCCCCCCCCCTTTGTCTGCTGCTTTCCTCGAAGCACATGCGAGCTCCAACCAGGCCTCAACGCGCTCCTTGCAGTCCGAGACTCTGAGCCTTTTCCAGGCTAGGTACTGTGAGTGAGTGATTGAGTGTGTGTGTGGCCGGCGGGGAGGGAGTGTATATATCTGGGGATGTATACATCAGTTGTGTAAATAAATGTGTTCGTTCATATGGGATACCGTTACCGTGTGTTTAGTTGTTTGTATGCTAAGGCTAATGCTAATTCCAATGCTAATGCTAATGCTAATTCCAATGCTAATGCTAATTCCAATGCTAATGCTAACGATGGTAATGCTAGTCTAAAGGTTTGCTGGCGCCCCCTACCTCTATCCTCCTACACTGCCTATTTAGCTCAGAGTTAGTTAGATAACCAGCCCTTCCTAAATTCTACAGTCCTTTTAGCTACTCCCTGGTTACAACTACTACTACTACTACTACTACTACTACTACTACTACTACTACTACTACTACTACTACTACTACTACTACTACTACTACTACTCAGTGGTGTGCCATCAGGGCCAGCAAGGCCTTCTCTGCTGGCCTAAACATCATCAGAATATACATTTTATTTTAATATATTTTTTCCACAAATATGTATTAATGATTCCCCATAGTCTATTCTCTTCATTTCATAGCTTTCCTCTTGGTTGCGCTGCTTCCAGTCTCCGATTGAGATTTGGAGGGCTGGCCTTTATGTTAGAGCTTTTATCCAATCAAAATGTGTTGCTAGGGGGCTCCAAAATCTGCCTGCCTGCACAATAAACGGTGCCGCGAATTCGACCTGTAACTTAACGTTGGAACGAGAAAACCTGTGGCGTACCTAGTAAACCTACGTAGATGCGAGCAAAAGCAACAACGGCGCCTGCTGTAAGGCTCAATGATGTCAGCACCCAGCACGTCTTTTGATTGGATACGCACTATTGATACGCACTATTGATACGCACTATTGATATTCACTATTGAGATGCGTAACTATGCCGGTAGATGTGAAACTTTTG
Source organism: Nansenia antarctica (assembly GCF_963989245.1). Taxonomy (NCBI): domain Eukaryota; kingdom Metazoa; phylum Chordata; class Actinopteri; order Argentiniformes; family Microstomatidae; genus Nansenia; species Nansenia antarctica. The sequence goes on from NC_137690.1 coordinate 39,453,105, forward strand.
AAAGTGCGCAGGGAAACGGAGCTCACAACGAAAGCTTTCGTTGACTGATCGATAATACTGATTGATTGTGTCCTGTTTTTGGGTAAACAATAACTTTCATTTAGGGGACACGATGAAAGCACCGAGTCCACAAACAGAGGATACTACGTTGAGCTTCTTTCTTTTCTGGCTGAAAACAACCCAGATTTACATTACCACCTGTCCACAAACAAAGTGTTTACTGGGACGTCAGGCAAAATACAAAACGACCTGATTTTTGCTATTGCTGAAGTGATGAGAAGAGATCAAAATGGAGATTAAAAAGGCACCCTTTGGTGCCCCGCGGTGGTGTAGCGGTCTAAGCACTAGCCACTAGTGCAAGCTGCCCACCGGAGACTGGGATCGAATCCCAGCTCGCCAGATCCGGATATGACCGGGGCACACACAGGGAGCGGCATATTGAGCGGCCGCTCCCGAGGGCGGTATAGGAATAGTTCCGGACAAGGATCCGTCGCGCAACACCGCCCCCTGGGTGCCGGAATAACGGTGCTGGGCTCGAGGAGCCAGTCAGCTAGTCTGCCTGGCGGCCTCCTCTGGGACTGCCGGCCACGGGGTCGTGCGGCGGATCCTACGCAATAGGCAGGGGATAATTGGATGCTAGGTTGGGTTCAATTGGCTACCAAATTGGGTGAAAAAGGGGATACAATCTGAAAAAAAAAAAGGCACCCTTTGTCGCTATTATGGTGGACGAGACGACAGACGTGGGTAATGTAGCGATCTTAAAGATGTTAGTTTAACACTCTTCATTGTAAATGCGGATTTATTGATAAAAAATGCTTCGGAAATATTAATATAACTCTGTTGTACTTGTCTGACTATGTTAAGGTGATGCAACGGCCGGTTATACTGTGTTTCTGTCTAGTTTCTAGAGTCATGGCGTCATAACGATGGTATTAAGAGGTAGAATAATTCAGGTAGGAATGTGTCGGACATCACTGAAGGCCTAGGTGTGAAATGCACCGCCCGCCACTGCTACTACTACTACTACTACTACTACTACTACTACTACTACTACTACTACTACTACTACTACTACTACTACTACTACTACTACTACTACTACTACTACTACTACTACTACTACTACTACTACTACTACTACTACTACTACTACTACTACTATAAATACTGATACTAATACCATTACTACTACTACTATAAATACTAATACTAATACCATTAATACTACTACTACTACTACTACTACTACTACTACTACTACTACTACTACTACTACTACTATAAATACTAATACTAATACCATTACTACTACTAATACAAATACCATTACTACTACTACTATAAATACTAATAATACCATTACTACTACTACAGCTACTTTTACTACTCTGACTATTACTCTGGCTACTTAGTGATTTCAGGAGGAGGGGCTTTTAGAAGGTCTATATCTCCCCTGAAAATGGAGGGAGCAAGCAGCTGCCGTCCGACCCTGCTGATGCTGCTCTAACCCTGTCAGACTTCCAGACCTCCCACACCTCCACCGCACGCCTCGCTAAACCAACGTCCGACCTGCTCTCCGACCCAGAAGCCCCCCCCCCCCACCCCTCCTGCACGCCAGACGCATCAGCCACATGAGCAACGCACACATGGCCATGTTTATCAGACGTACGCTACCGTGCACATCATCGAAGCTAAGTTGCCGAGATAAGACCAGTTCAAACAAGCGTTTGTCGCTCTAAAAATGTCAAATGAAGCGAAGTCAAATCACAGTGGAAAAAAAACAACACCCAGTGGTCTTAGAGAGAGACGCGCGGGCCCAGCCAGGGGTAACGTTGCTGAGACCCCCATCTTTACAGCCCTCTCTCTGTGGCTGTGTTCGGAATAGCATACTTTATACTAGCATACTACTCATACTAGATATGACGTAGATTTTGAGTATGTAGTGAGTTCACACTGTACAGTATGCGATATTTGAGTATGCGAGAAATGTAGTATGTGAGCAATTACTTCCGTGAACATTGAAGTCAGTTATGATGGACACTAGCTCGGGTCCTATTTCCCAAAATGCATTTCGCGTCCAGGATTGCAGGGTTGCGTCCAGTGTTGCCAGATGGGGCGGGTTACCGCCGAATGGGCTTCTTGATTTTGAGGTTATAGAAAGTTTAGGCTGTAAATTGTCAATCCCATCTGGCAACCCTGTGCGCTTTCAGCCTCGTCAAACTGCGTCACACAAACCGGTCATACAACTGTTGTTTACATTGTCCGATAGCCTGGGGACCGAAAGCTTGCAATAAACATCGTTTTTTGCACAGATTTGAGTGTGCAGATGCTGCTTCTTTGCACTCTATTTGATACTCTTCAGCTGCAGCACCCCAGCTAAGTCTGATCACGGATGAGCGGTGGTATTTTCACTATACTGGGAATTAACAGTGAAATGCATTCTTAGACATGACTACATTGTCATGATTACAAATATTCCACTTGAAATGCATGAAATCCAAGTTTATTTGTGTCTTACACACATGTTCACCTAGTATCTGACTGCCTGTAGCCCAATCACGAATGATCCCAGTATTGTAGCTTCAGACGGACAAGTTGGTTGTAGTGCTTGCTGCAGCCCACGATACAGTATGTTATTGCTCATATATATTTATTTTAATCATGTTATTTTACCAACTGTTAAGACAACAATATAGTAAGCTAGTTACTTGAGCTAGCTAAAGATATTGGCCCCCAATGTGTTGTAATTATGTTACGATATTTCTGTCGAGTGAGTGAAGGTAAGCAACGTAGGGTGCGTTCGTAAAATCGCTCTGAGAGCGCCGGAGCGCACACTGGGTGCAACGTCATAAAGGGACCAGGTAATTTGATTGGACAAGAGGCATTCCATGAGTGCTGATCATATTTCCAGGGCGAATTTACGAACGCAGCTAGCGAACAGAAGACGCAAAAAATCATCAGATCAGATATATAAACGGGTTATTTTGGTAAACTGGACACATTTTGGGAATATATGTGGTTACTTTCTCGCCTGAAAACATATTAAAACTTCATAAAATGACATGTTAACACTTGTAAAGCCAAAATTACATATTTTAGCTAATGGAGGTTTAAAATTGAGGTTTAAATTCGCCGCTCCCGGCGAAATGCATTCTGGGAGGCAGTATGCATAGTGTGTAAATGGTCGGCTGGTTTTCACATACTTATTATGAATTTAGTAGGCAGTATGCAGTATATACTCATTGAGTATGCTAGTATGCAGTATGCTAGTATACCATTCCGAACACAGCCTGTGCGTGGAGTTCTGATGATGAACCTCACCCCTGAACTCGGTCGAAATGAAACAGCAGTGGCCTCCTCACCTTTCCGCCTAGGCGGCCACATGCTCCATTGTTCCCCCGGACCAGCCAATCACAGGGCCCTCCTTCCTCCTGCCCCTGCATCATAGAGAGACAGGACAGAAAGCGATGCATAATTACACTGTTTTTTTGTTCATAATTAGCAGAGTGGGTAATCCATTCAGACATGCTCAGTGAGTTATCTCGACCAAACACCCCCTCCACCCACCCCACCGCACCCCCACCCCCCCACCTCATCCTTCCACCTCTCTTCCCCTCTTGCTAAAAAGAGATTTGATGGGTTTTAGAGAGGGAACGCAGTAATTCTAATCTCTCTCCCTCTCTCACTCCCCCCCCCCCTCCCCCCATCACCTCCTATAACACAAACGGAAATCGTCTGACCAAGCTCTAAGACGTAAGCTGTGTAGAGTGAAGCTATCCTCTCAGATTTGGAGTGAGTGTCTAAATCTACCCCCCCTCCTCCCGCAGCCCCCCTCTCTCTGTTCCTCCTGCCCCGTACGGAGGCTCTGCATGTGTGACCACAGTGGGGAGAATGTGTCCCTTTTCGGAGGCCCCTCTTTTGTTTGGCTGTGACCAACAAATGGGCTTCTAGTGAGGGGGGGGGGCTGCCTATTACAGTGGGAGTTAAACTCTCTGCGGCTTCGCTAATGACAGAAACACTATTACAACGGACCCTGGATGGAGGCCCATCTTATTTCATTGTCCCTTTAAAACCGCAGGGTGGAAAACATGGACTTTAGGGTCTTTTCCTGATATGATAGTCACTCCACTGGTTCAGGATGTCTGACAAACATCCATTTAACAACGTATTCTATCTGAGTGTCTCAGAGACTTATAGGAACGTTGTTGTATACTCATTGTATGTTATAATGAAGATCTTATGTAATACCATTGTTATGTAACCGCCTGCTACATGTTTTCATTTGAATAATTACACAGGAGAAGCATACAGAGAAGCTGCATATTATTACATAGCAACATACAGAGAACCTGCAAATTACATGTACACTTTTGCATTTATTCAAATAATCCAGACATCCATGACTTTGATTTCTTGATTACAGTTGATACAGCCTTTGATAAAGTCATTGATATTTCATTTGGTCATTACTCCCCCCAAACACAGGATATGTATACTAAACTGTACACATTGCATATTTCACATGTTTTAAATTTAGATTAAAACATAATGGATTATCCATATGGTCATGGGCATACATCGAATATTTGGATCTGTGAAATCAAGACAACGTTTTAATTGGGACTTGTTGGTGTGGAGTGGACCAAACACACAGGTAGGCGGAAGTGTAGTGCAGGTGAGTGTGATCCAAGTGCAGGGGGTGTGGTTTCAGACTACGTGGGACAGGTCAAGTTACCTGTTACTTTCACAACTCAGGCGTGATATCCTATGGTGATTATATTTAGCGAGAAAGAGGATAGACTTCACAAATATAAATATCCAACGTAGGATATGTGTTAGCTCCAAACGTGCGCAAATTACCTCCGAATTTGGACCGATCGACGGGCCACCGCAGTGTCGATCGAGCTGCATGAATTCTGACTGGCACTGGGAAACCAAACGGACTAAACGTGTAAGTCACCTGTTTCTATCTCAACATGTTCCCTTGAGTTTTATCGTAAAATGACAGTTTTCACTAGATCTTTTTGTTTATTTAGTTTGCCACGGAAGAGAACTTAAGATGTGCTTAAGACTTTGTCCTGAAACATAATGGACTTGTGTGAATGAAATGCAACTGTAGGCTACTGTTAACTGTATTAAGTCGTGTATCAAGGCGACTTAAAACTATTCCCGAGTGTCGCTTATATGTTATTGACCTATCGATATGTCAAGAGACTCTTCATGGCAGTCTCAGGAAGGCCATAACCTGCAACTTCTACATCAATTGTTGTTTAACTGTGAACCCCGGTGGCCTGTCTGTCCGGTTGTTGTCTGGCTGTCTCCTGCAGGTGGATTTCTAAGTCATGTCTAAGGTTAGTCTTGAGAGTTTCCCTCTGTTACACTCATGGAACCAATAGTCCTCCTTGCAATCTGCACTTCCACAGTTATGGCTAACCTCCTACTCTTTACACAACAGATGCACATTGTGTGTAGCCTAATTCACATTTCGGCATTCTATGATTTAGGGAGACCTGTGTGAAAGCTATATATCCTTCTATGACAGTGTGGTACATTTGTAGCCTATCAGGTTAATTTCTATGTCATTGTAACTTTTTTTTTGTGGATCTACGACCAGCTAGCTGGATTCTATTCTATTTCAATCAAAACTAGCACATGAGATCTAACTGTATGGGTGTCAGCAGGTCAGAGAGATGAGAAAGATACTGAAATGATGAAGTGAGAGGAGAAAATAACTTTCTGGCCTGGATTGTGCTTCTGCATGGTGCTCATACAACACAAACATGTTGTTTAGCAGGCTAGCATGTTTGATTTCAGTCTTGGCTTATTTTCTTATTCTTGTCTTGGCAGACTTTGAGACATCCTTGTGATTCTCACCTGATTGGTTGCTAAATTGTTTCCTGGAAAGTTGTGTTGTTGGTTTTCATTTCATGTTTCGAACCAATTTCCATTGCCCTTCTGTTACTGTATTTGTAGTTACCCCAAAATATGTTCCTCCTGTTCTCAGTTCAAGTCTAATGAACAACTAATGGAAGGACACAAGGAACAATACAAGCCACTTAAGGGCCAATCCCAATTCACCCCTATGGCTTGATTTGCGCTTTCACATTTAGGGGGAGGGCTGTCCCAATTCATATTTCATCGAGCCATGGCTTCATTTCGAGGGCTAACTATGACTTCGTTTCGAGCGATTCCAGGACCAGACTAGCTTCGAAGCCATAGGGGTACGCTACCCCTTGATTCCAGGATGCATTGCAAATCATCTACAGAAATCTTATGTCGCTCTATTCAATGCGGAAATGTCATTTTACTTTCTCTGTAATTACTTATTAATAAAGATTAAAACAATTATGATAACCATCTTATTGTCTTAGTTTAATGTCATTACAATGCATTATAGACCTTTTATTTATAACAAGCATAACCCAAAAAAAAATCGCTTTTATGTCGGTGCTGTGTCTAATGTTACAGTAACGCAACGCTGCATGACAGTCGAGCATTTCAGAGATGTACAATCATAAATCAATTATTACCTGTGGCGTTTGACAGCGGATGATGGTACACATATGTAAAGTTATCTGTCAAACGTTCGGCTGACTTGTACATGATGCACATTTTTACCTATTTCCATGTAGCGGCACCCGCAATCTAATCTGAGCAGTTGTTAATATGTAATATTATTAATGGGTTGTATCATTCATTTAAATGCATTATAGACCTTTTCTTTTTAACAAGCACAACAACAACAAAACGTTATTATGCCGATGTGCTGTGTGTCTAACGTTACAGGCTGCATGACAGTCGAGCATTTCAGAGATGTACAATCATAAATCAATTATTACCTGTGGCGTTTGACAGCGGATGATGGTACACATATGTAAAGTTATCTATCAAACGTTAGTTTAATGTCATTACAATGCATTATAGACCTTTTCTTTATAACAAGCATAGCAAAAAAATCGCTGTTATGCCTGATCACTTCCATTAGACTACCGGAGCACTCATTCACTCGTTCCTCTGCCCCGGCAACTGACCAATAGAAATGTGCGCGATTAACATTTCAGCATGGGCGTCACCACCATATATTTGGGGGGGGACGTGTCCCCCCCACCTTTGAAACAAGGTCGTTTGGACCCCCCCACATTTGCCATCAAAAATATGTTGCATGACTGGTCAGCGTTATTTTCATTGCTTCACAATCAAATCCGTTCCACTTTATGAGTAGGGGATTGCCCATATCCAGAAGTCCACTCCGCGTTTTACTTCTGTTTTTAACACGGCAGCAGCAGAATCAGACACGCACGCAGATTCAAAACATTCAGACTGAGGCAAGACTATATTTAGATCATCCACCAAGATGGATATAAGGAAAAACAATTCTAAGAAGAGAAAAGTAAGTCAAAGTCATCCAAGTTTTCCCGTGAGTGGCCAAACAGCAACATTGCGTTCTCCCAAGGTCAAACACAGCCAGCTTTTCTGATAAGAATGTTAGCACCTTATGAGACATTCTCTGTATTAGCAATAGAATTAGCATAGCCTACTAGCAACCAAATACGAGCTAGATCAGCTATATGGCACTAGCAGTTTTGTTAGGCATTACTAGTGCGGTTAGACATGTTTAAATGCAGAACAGACACAGGCGAAATGTCATCAAAAGCACAGAATGGCGACAAACACCTCACAGTGCTTACCTGTCCTGTCATTATTGCATCTCCTGCCCGTGTTCATTGCCCTGAGCATTTGCACAATTTAATTTAGCCATTGCACCCACCCAAAGAATCAATTTGGCATCTGATTGCTTGAGCTAGGGTTAAAAAAAATAAGAAGAAAACACCTGTTCCATTTATTTTTCTATTTCTAAAATGCTTGTGATTGTATTTTTTCTATTGATGATTGTATTTCTATGTCAAATGTTCTATTAGAGAAAAACAATATGAACAAGTGCTCAATGCATCCCCATTTCTCCTGATATAGGTGGTTGAGAATGAGAGTGAGTCAGAGGCAGGGGCAGCAGGCAGGGGCAGTGGAGACAGCTCTAATTCACTCTTTGATTTGTTTTGTTTGTTATAGTTGTATGTTCTGCAATGCACTGAAGAGGGCTAAGTTTGATTGTAATAGGCTCTGAGTAGCCTAGGTACATATTTTATGTTTCCTCTTTTATTTATTTATTTATTCAATTTGTTGACTCAAAGTTACCTCATTCTTTTCTAATTCACTCTTTGATTCTTTTTGAATCTTCATATTTAATAAAGTACCTAAAAAGTGCCACGTGTCAGTGTCAGGCCTCTGTGAGTTAAACCAAAACATAATAGTAGTCAGTAATTGCAGACCATGCCAGCTCCAAGGAAAAACAAAGAAAGAGGGAGATTATTTTGGGTGTAAAACGCACCAGAATGCAGGAAATTGAATCTACTATTTAAAAAATGTCGGGGGGGGGACCCCCAGACCCCCCGAAAAATAAGTGTCCCCCCCACATTCAAAAAGCTGCTGACGCCCATGCATTTCAGAGATGTACAATCATGAAATAAATTGTGGTGTTTGACAGCGGATGATGGTAGACATTTAATGTAAAGTTATCTATCTAGTTTTCTATCCACAGGCTGATATGTGCATGATAGGCACGAATTCCCCCCCCCCCCCTTGGTGGTATAAATTGTATTGCGGCATACCAAAACAACTCGCAATCTAATCCGAGCAGTTGTTATTATGTAATATTATTGATGGATGTGACATTTTTGATGGAGGGCAGTGAGTGGGAGACTCATCAAGGACATGTAGTTAATTAATGCAGTGGACTGCGGCTGTTTCTCCAGCGTTCCTGTCACTTCGGATTTCGGAACGTCATAAAATTAAATATGTAAGTCATGCATTTTTCCATGTTTCCCATTGATGGTATATGACGCCGTAAATGTAACTAAAGTTCAGCCGCGAAGTTGTTGCACTGTTGTCCTAAATCAGTGCAGACTGGCAGGGTAGGAGCACAGGTTTCATACAGGTTAGAGCGCCGTTATTCTGTCATGGTCTGATAATGAAGCCAGTGTTTCCTCTATATGCATTTATTCGTGGCGGGCCGCAACATCATCAGCGACGACTGTGGGTTATTGCATTTACTGCTGTTCTCTGGTTCATGTTCTTATACCAGTGCTCAGCATAGAGTATTTTAAATGAACATGCGTAATGTATGTCTCTGATGTTCATGGTCAATTAAATCAGCCTATTTTGTGAAACAAATAATGTTCCCGCTAATGGGTTAACCGAGAATTCTCGCACCTAACGTGCAAGCACCTAGCTTCGAACTATTCATAGCAATATGCGCGGGGCAAAAATAATCTATTGCCTCTAAAATCACCACGAACAGAACGGCGGAGGTACGGGTAAGCAGGGCTCATGTTGGTGTCCTCAAAGGTAAGAGTTGGTTTTCTTTAACTCAACTGATAGCATTACCTTGCTGTTGTTGTTTACCGAATGCTCCATCTGACTGTCACACTGTGATTTTACTTGTGTAAACAGTTAATGAGTAACGTTAGCCGGTTTTGTGCGTGTACTCTCATGTAGGCCTACTTCGTATTGATCTTTCTGTGTGTGTGTGTGTGTGTAATGCGCGTTCCGCATGTTCCGCTGCAGCTGTAGGATATATTGGTATTTGATCACCTTCTATATAAAATCACCTGCTCTGCAAATTATAATTGTTGCCACCCTCTAGTTTTTGGTGAAACTACGTCTTTGTTTTGAGCGCCAGTGCGCGTTTTATGCTGCGCGCGCGAAAGATAACCGCTCCGCCACTAATGTGAAAAATCCTGGAGGAAACACTGGAAGCATTGTTCTTTTTTATTTGATGACTTGTTTAATCGATTGATAGCGTAAAAGTGAAGTTGTGAATGAGTCGCGAGCGTCAATGCTTTTCTACGATACTCCTGATGACGTATCAGTCTTGAAGGGTTGTCCCTCTTCCATGATTTCTCAGGTGTGTTGATAATAAACGAAAAAAGATGCTTATAGCACACGCAACAGAAATAAACACAGCTGAAGAAGGCATTGCGAGATGTGAGAATTCGCCGGCAACATAACGCGTCACCCGTACCGCGTCTATTTAAACCACTGCTGATGACGTCGTGAAGGGCTGTCCCAATTTATAGGGGTAGATTTCAACCCCTATGGCTTGTGGCTCTGTTCGAAGGCCTTGGCTTGAAATCGAGTCACACTCGAAAACGAGCCATAGGGGTACAAAAGGGAATCGGGATTGGGCCTTAGTCTCTCAACCACAGATTCAGAATGCTCTGCACACTCCACACTCTAGAGTCTGTCAGACAGGGCTTGTTCAGTGGTTACTGATGCTGGTCTACAGGTTTTTTGCCCTTGCTTGCTTGCTATGCACCGGTGGTCCTTGGGCCTCCCCTTGGGGGCCCCCGGCTGCCCCGTGTGCCTGGTCTATTCCGCCGCCGGGGCACCTGCTTGGCCGTCCTTGTGCGGGGCCTTTATGGTCTGTGCTTGCTTGGCTGGGCCGGGTGTGTGGGGCGGCGGGGGCTCCCCGGGGGGGGGGGTCCACCGCTGGGTGCTGGTAGGCAAACTGGTTAGTAGTCGCTCTATGTATAGAGGGCTGCAAGGGAATTTTCCTGGCTACATAGTGTACAGGTTTTTTACTTTTGCTTGCTTGCGGCTCTGTCAGTATGTGAAGCGCATTGAGTTGCATCTTGTTAGAAATGCGCTATACAAATAAAATTTGATTTGTTTTGATTTACTGAGCAGTCACAAATGGGTTGGCTGGGTGGTATTAAAAATTAAACAACAAGAATGGCTATGTCTGCAATAAAGGGTTGAGAATAGGATTTGGGTGAGGAGGCAGAAGGTTAGACTTGGTTGGTTGGAGGTGTGGAGGAGGGTAACGTCTGCCAGTACTAGGATAGAGGAGAGAAGGACTAAAATGTCTCCCAAGTTTGTTTGGGATGGAGAGAAAAATCGCATAGGCGAAGAGAAAGTATAATTCTGGTTTAATATGGGGTGGGGGGACGAGGGAGTTTGCAGGGGTGAAGTTGTCGGTGTCTCTGAGGAGGTTAGATACCTAGTCAGCTACTTTTCTGCTCTTGCTGGACTATGGTGACTTACTTTATATGAATACTTCTGCTCAATGTTTGAGATCACTAGACACTGTATACCATTGTGCATTGAGATTTGTTACTAGTTGTAAATATCTGACCCGCCACTGCACTTTGTATACAAAATATGTCTGGCCTTCTTTGTATGTACGTAGGCGTACCCACTGGCTGAGTTTTATATACAAACCTCTCCTTGGGATGGTTCCAACGTACCTATGTACATATCAAAATCATTATAACTTGCGCTCCCAAGATGTTCTGCAGTTGCACAGTTGTGTTCGCACAGAGCTGGGAAGAAAAGCTTTCAAATACGCTGCCCCCTCTGCTGGGAACCTCCAGAAAGACTTAAACCTGGAAAAACTGATCTCCTACGATGCCTTTAGTGGAATCTTGAAGGACCTTGAACGGGAAAGTATTAGAGAGTGTCTCTGTACTTAACGCAGCCACCTATGCAGTCCTGATACTGCCTTATGTTCATTGTTTTATACTGTATGTCTGAAACCTAAATGTATCTGTCTTTCTATGCTGCCCTCTTGGCCAGGTCTCTCTTGGAAAAGAGATTTAAAATCTCAATGAGTATTCACCTGGTTAAATTAAGGTATAATAAAATAAAATAAAATTTAAAACAGGGCAACAATGGCTGTATTGCAATGGGCAAGGAGAAAACAAATGTCATAGCACCATATATGTCATAGCATCTGATATTACAAGCAAGCACATCAAAAGCTTTTTGTTTTTGGACTGTTGGACCATCTCCATTGCTGACTTCTAACTCACTAGCTAGTAGAGATGTAACGATGCACTCAACTCACGATACGATTTTCTCATTTATTTATTTTTTTTCAAAATGGGATTGCAGACAAATTATGACTGAAAAATAATATTTTATTTATTTCTCTAATAAGTTACGAACACAGTGGTTGCTGTGGAGCCTCGGTGGCTGCAACCCGCCTCATCTTATCCAGCAAGTGGCTGACGCGGGGTACACTCTACCGCTTTGGTGGCCAAGTTTAACATGTGGACAAAACATTATAATATGGTGATATTATGTAGTTCTAGCTCGGGCTCTCTCACTGCAACATCCATATTCCTTGCATTGTCCGAAACAAATATTGCAATTCATTTTTCATCTCACCGATTTGAATCGTCACATATTAGTATCGAGAATTAACTGCATCGTTACATCCCTACTAGCTAGCGTTCAACTCAAGAAGAACAATGAAAAAACGATGGTGTGGTGTGAGGGAGGAGCTTTCGCAGGCTCAATTTCAGAATTTCACTCTTTGAATATCCAATCACATTGTGTCTTATTTGGCTCTCCACCTCAGAATACAAATATAAGGATACATGGCGTTGTGTCCGATTTATTGTGCCCTCTCGTGGCCATAGGACAGCCGTGATATCCAAAGAACACTATGCCATGGCCCGATCAAGCGCAACACCAGATAATATATTTTTAATGAGGGGTGTATGTGTCGTCGTCGTCGGATAATCTTTGTCTTCAGAAATGTACCTCGTTGTACAATCTCTCAATGCCCTTTGGCCTGGAGCTGGTTCTTTTCAAAAGAAGAAAAGCTCTGTCTACATTGTTCTGTAGTCACAAACCTGGTTGTATACACTGTACGGAAACTCACAGAGTGTTTGTTGGGAACTTGAGATGAGATTTTATTGACGTTCTATTGCTTTCAAACGCAAGCCGTTCTGTAAACGTCAGTGGAGAGGGTTGTTGCAATAACACTAGCAACTCTGAGAGCGTTCGGGAGTGTTTGTCATGTTTTACCACCATTGCAGGATTTCTAAGTCACAGGAAGTGATGTTGAAGTTACTGTCCCAAGGACTTGTTTTTACCTCAGTCTCAAAGATGCAGTGTACTAACTAAAACCACTCTCTCTCACCGTTCCTCCACGCGCCTATACTGTATCTGCTTCACGTCTCTCTCGCTCCCATTTATTCTCCTTCATTCGCCTTTTTTTCCTCTGCCTGTCCTTCTCTTTCTCACTCAATTGAGCCAGTGAGTTTATACGAGGAAAGAAAGGAAAGTGCCATCCAGGGTCACCAGATCTCTCTTAGGATTTGCTCTGTTTCCCTCCCACAACTGACCGTGTTAGTGTTCTGATCTCGGATCACTTCTTGGGTGAGTGACATTGAGTTTTCTCTCCCACCCTAGCTCTCATCATTGTGAGAGATAGTGAGAGAGATCAGGTGTCCCAGGCCTGTCTTCTGCAGCCCTGCAGACAGCAGAAAGGGACGTTTGTTCCCTCGGTGACTCCCTTTTGTGCTTCAGAGACAATGAGCTTCAGTCTCTGGGCCATGGGGAGGAGGAGGGGGTGGGGTTGGAGTGGGAGGAATGGTGCAAAGTGAAGACCTCCGTGCGACCCCCTTGATCCTGACAAATTCCCAGTCCTGCCAGTGACAAACACACCCAGAACTCCTCAGTCCTGCCAGTGACAAACATACCCAGAACTCCTCAGTCCTGCCAGTGACAAACATACCCAGAACTTGATGCAGCTGCCACCATTCTTCACAGGAGGGATGGTGCACAAACTGCATTGCATGTGCTGGATTTGCACTAAACTTAATGCTTTGTAGTGAAACCGAATAAACACATTTCCAGACACAACAAAAAAAGTATCACTTGAAGTTATTGTTGCAAACACAATTATAGATGTGAGAGATTTTTGATTAAGGGATTCTCTTTGGTCAGTCGGTGATACAGTGGAGGAACACAGTTCACTAGTATTGAACACATCAACATTATGTCCAGTAAATGTATTTCCAATGAGCCTATTCAAGTGAGCACCAGACTTTGGTATTAACCAAACTCAAACAATCCAGACAACATTATGTAGTCCATATGTCCATATGTAAATAAAGTTATGTGTAATAAAGTGGAATGAAACAGGAAACAATTATTGAACACACTAACTGAAATTAATTAAATACTTAGTGGAGAAGCCTTTGTTTGTAATGACAGCTTAAAGGTGCTTTCTGTATGAAGTAACTAATCGCCCGCAGTATTCAGGTGTGATTTTGGCCCATTCCTCTACACAGAGTGTCTTTAAATGTTGAAGATTGCAGGGGGCCCTCTTGTGAATCTGGATCTTCAGATGCTTCCACAAATGTTCAATTGGGTTTAAGTCAGGTGATTGACTGGGCCATTCCAACAAGTTGATTTTCTTTCTCTGAAACCAATTGCGAGTTTCCTTTGCTGTATGCTTTGGATCGTTGTCCTGCTGGAAGTTCCACCCACGTCTCATCCTCAGCATCCTGGTGGATGGCAGCAGGTTCATCTCAAGAATCTCTCTGTACATGGCTCCATTCATTGTTGATATGATTGGTATGAAGTCTGCCAGTACCACGAGAGGAGAAACAAGCCCCACACCATGATACTTCCACCTCCAAACTTCACTGTAGGTATAGTGTTATTCGGGTGATGTGCAGTGCCATTTCTCCTCCAAACATGGTGTGTTGTGTGACAGCCAAAAAGTAAAATTTTGGTCTCATCTGACCAGAGTACATGCTCCCAGTAGTTCACTGGCTTGTCCAAATGTTGTTTGGCAAACCTTAAACGAGCTTCAAAAAATGTCACACCTTTTTTCAGTAGTGGAGTCTTGCAGGCTGAGTGTGCAGAGAGGCCATGGCGGTTAGGGTCAACTACTTTTTCCTGAATTGTTTTGCATTCCTGAGCAGTTTTGTTCCTCTCCATTTACTCAGTTTGTAATGACTACCTGATCCACCCTTGTGTAATTGATTCCTATGTGAATCATAGACCCTCAGATGGACTCAATTAAATGTGTTGAGTGCCTTGTTGACATTGTTGCATTTAAGCTAATTCAGTGTCATAGCAAAGGGGGTGAATACTGATTACTCAAGACATTTCCATTTTTTATTAATTAGGAATCATTATTTCAATTTCTTTCACAAAATATTTTCTTTCACATTATGGGTTATAACCATACATTAAATGTATTTTAATGTCAGATTGTAACAACAAAATGTGGAAAACGTCCAGGGGGTGAATACTTACTGTATGTTGTGGTCTCCCTAGACAGAAACTTCCCACACTGGTTGGAGACAATAATTAATGTTTCAGAGGCTGTCTCTGAGGAAAACTGAGAGCAGATAGTGTGTCTCTTTGTGTCTGCACCTGACAGACGTGTTTAATGGTATATGCTGACAAAGTGTAGTTCTGTTTTCTTTTGGTATAATGAAGAAAAAGACATTGAACCATTAATGCCACTGATTTAAATCACATTAAATGAAGAGCTTTACAGATTTATATTTCTTGTTTTTTGTCAATTACCCTTTCTAATGTTATATATAGGTTGATAAAATAATACATTATTACCTTACAGGGTTTCCGTTAGAAAAAATGTGTGCCGGTCAACGTGTCCGGGAAGATTTCAATTTACAGGACAAACGTGAGAAATTCCGGTCATCATATTAAAATATAATATAGCTTGTCGCGGTGATTACTGTTGTGTAGCCTAGCCTATATATGCCGTTTAATGTCTATTTCTCATCCGATACGATTAGATGCGAGCTATATAATATAGGCTTTCATGATTCGCATGCGCTATGCCATAATATTATGTCCAGCGCTGAACGTGCGCCACACTGGGAACTGAACAGACTGCATCAATCAATGAACGGACTCCACATTACGTTAACTGAAGTCTGTTAAATTGTTTGGGATTAATGTGAGTTTTCTATTTTCTCTTTCCAGTGTTACCCTTTTTTATCAATAAAACAACGTCATTTCTATAACCAGGTCTCGCTGGTTGGGAAGGCATTTAGTTCAGCTGCCTGTCAAATCATACTTAATCGGACTCGCGAGTATGACAATGAGGAGAACATAACTGTTTATTGAGAAACGATTGATGGGCAGGCTGGGATACGTATATAAAGAAATACCACAATGTCTAGATTTATTACATTTTATTGAAAAGTGCAAGAGGTTACATGTAGGCTTCTGGCGTGACACATAGGCTAGCCTAATTTCCGTTCATATGCCTTTTATCAGATAAAATAAAATAGAATAAAACTCTTTGAAAATAAATAGGCTTTAAATGAACTTAACTGCTTTCAGTAGCTCAGTCAGTCCCACATACTGATGACATGCGATGCCATTTTTTGCCATGTGAAATGCAACTTGTAGCTGAGAGTGCAGCTTATTGTTAGCCGTTTCATTAGCCTGCTCACAGTGGCCTTTGCTGTTGCCTCAAACTGACCGCCGATATGTGCTCACTGCACCGCCTGTGATCAGTGAGATATTCTCATATTCGTTGCTCCTCTTGTGAATCCGTTATTCCTCCCCGATTTTTTGCACGGTGAGCAGAACATTTTTCCTTCCCCATCTAAACGCAGCCAGGGGAAAGTTTCTTTCCATTCAACTCGGAACCCTCGAGACTTTCTGGCTGGAGGAGCCACTACCTCCATCTCTTTAGAGCCAGACTTCTCCTCAGACTCATTGTAGCTTGGTTTCATGAAGTCATTGTTAAGCTTACTTTGTCTTGCCATGTTTACCTCTCGCTCGCTGCTGTGCACTTTGAGCTGCAACGTTTGCAGGTTAAAAGCAGGGTTGCCAGATGGGCCGGGTTATCGCCGAATGGGCTACTGGGTTTAGCGGTAATAGACTGGTTAGGCTGTAAAATCCCATCTGGCAACCCTGCCACCGCTGTTTCGCGGAGTCATCATCATGCCGGCGTCAAATCATATAATAATAAAATAAATATATAGCCTATATATTCGTCTTTTTTAATATAGAAGGAATCAGAATGTGACAATTCAACTTTAGCGAATTGTATTCAAATTGTGCTTAGAGGGAATTATTTTCACCGGACATTATGACCGAAGAGATTTCAATTTGTCAGACTTCAATAGATTTTACCGGACAAAGACCGGTAATTACCGGTTAACGGAAACCCTGTTACCTTAACAAGAGTATATATTATATATTACTACCTTTGTGTCACTATTTTGGCTACATCATCATGTAAAGAATGATATTCAAATCCAGAAATTATGCATTTCTCTAGGGGACCCATGCAATCATTCTGTTACCATCATTCTGTTACCAGATGCAAACCGACTTCACTTATCGTCGTTATCGAGTTATTTTCATATGATAGCTAACACCCCTCTCTTCCTGCAGACATATTCAAATCTTCATTTGGAGCAGATATTTAAGAGTTTTGGGGAAACATGGTTACATAAAGAAAGGGAGATGTTATGGTCATTCCGTTACCAAACTTTGAATCTGCACTCTCTTAGTAAATCTGCATGATATAGATGTAATCCTTGTGCATTTAGTTGTATGGTATGTTAAACTTTGCTATCAAGGTTTTTTGGCATACGTTTGTAAGTGAAAATCAATTGGGCAGCAGCATCTTCCCGTGGCTTGTGGCCCAGAAGGGAGGGGGCGTCATTCTGGAAACACAGAGTGTTCTGCCCTGGCCCTGTGGACGTGTGAACTGACCTGCCATGCTAAACATCGAGACAACGTTTTTCAAAGAGTATAAAATGCCAAGTATAAAAATGCTGTCATGTTCAGTGCAATTTAGTTTCAAGATGAGTTCTTTACCTTTTTTAATACTGTTCCTGGATTTGAATGGTTCTTTGTTTCATATGAGGACACATTTGAATGTATTCACTATCAGTCAAAAGTTCGGGTCTTTGAGCAAGACTAATTGCGGGGTCACTTGAGGTGCTGCAGAGACAATCTACTAGAAGCAGATAAATCAGATTCATACAGCAGTGGTGAAACTCTGCCTCAATCTGCTAGGCTCTGCCCCTCTACCTCCTGCTCCTGGCTATGGACCTGCATACCAATAACTCTGTTTGTGCTTCTACCAACGGACACACACACACACACACACACACACACACCAACTAACATCCAGACAGAGGAGGACTCTGTCCCTGTCCCAGCTACAGCCATAAACATTTTAGTGTCCTCCTCAAAATCTGACAGCTCGCTGTTGCAATTATCATTGTCCCCCCACAGACACTTTAACTGTACTGTACCTAGCCACAGGTTCAGACAATGTCACCGTTGGGAAAACGACAGTTCATACATTCTGTCGGAGACTGAATCGGAGACGGAAGAGGCTACACAGGTTAACGATAACGTTTCCGTGGTAATGTCCCTGCCGCCGGCCCGTTCCAGATGATCCAGGAAGCTATCGCCGGTGTCGGATGACGAGGCATCAATCAGGCACCGGGGGAAAATGTCAGCGGCCAATCACACTTCGCGGCTGAGTTGACTCGTCGTTATGTCATTATTTTTCATTTGGTCTGTGCAGTAGGCTTCATCTGCACTGTCATCATGGGCTGACGTCAATGGCTCACCTCTTGTCGGTCTGATTTATTTGCTTGCCTCCGTGTGTGTGTGTGTGTGTGTTTATTCAACTCAGTCTCACCTATTCAAATCGATGTTTTGTTATGGAAAACTACAGAGAGACTCGCCTGTCTTGCCTTCTTGTCACCCCTCTACACTCACTGACTCATGTAATAACTGCCATTAGCTTACTCTTAGCCCTATCTTTAAAAAAAATGCCAGTCGAGAGAGGACGCTGGCGTTGCTTGTTCGCCGCTTCTCCGTCCAACATCTAGGTGTAATTGCAGTATACAGAGTAGATTGTCCTACAAAGACACTTAGACTTAGGTTTAGTCATCAAAACATTTATTAGACCCCTATACTTTCTTTTATTTTTTTTGTTTCTTTTTATTATTACTACTCGATCTTTTCTGTTTGTAAAGCGTCTTTGAGTGTCTTGAAAAGCGCTATATAAGTCTAATGTATTATTATTATTATTATCTTTCTTCACATTGGTCGTCGGGTAGAAATCATTCCTGTATCCGTGCAGAAATTGAGGCATTTGGTCTTTTTGTAGAGGCTCAGTTGCCGGGCTGTGACATAGTGAGAAGGGTGTGACAGAGAGGACCGAGAGGGACCAGGAAGGTATCGTTGCCTACGGCCTGGTAAGCCAAACTCCTCTGTGTGACTGAAACCTAACCGTGTCCCCGTGAAGGGTGTGTACAGTATTATGGGATGGATACGTGAGTAGAAACCTGAACCTTCTGACCTTAAGAGCCACCATAGGTTTAGATGGCCTACTTATTACTCAAAACTATTGGTGTCAAACTGCAGTCCTAAAGCACATGCATGCATCTTTCTCTCTCTCTCTGTCTCTCTCTCTCTCTCTCTCTCTCTCCCTCTCTCTCTCTCGCTCTCTCTAAAGAAATGAAATGAGTGCCCTTTAGAAGCTGTGACATGTGAGGGTTTCCATTACTCCCTAAAATGGAGTGAGTTCCGCAAACAGGTACAGGAGTAATAAACCCATTTTCCCCTCCGTCGCCCTGGGGCCCCAATCCACCGACTCCGAGCAGGCAGCCTGCTACGTGATTTGGGTTTCTCATGAAACGTAAGAAAGGAAAGAGAGTGTGTCTGTGTCTGACGCGGGTGTGAACCATCCACAGTCATAGGGGACGAACGGCAACGGCGGTCGATAGACGTGTCTGTCGTCTGCTGTGTTCCCCCTGCGTGGATCAGTCTGGGGGGGGGGTCAGAGGTCAGGGCTAAACTCATCTTGCCGATGCAGCGACCAGTCTGGTGCACTGGATTATCAAGTGTGACATTAGCCCCCCAAGTGCTCCGCTGACTTGCCAACGATGAACAATAGGGCTACTGGCTTCTGAGCACGGTGGCAGACCTGCCGTGACGCATCCGTCAGTTACGCGTCAGAGATACATCTATCTGGTCATTTCTTCCTGCCAGGGCCAGAGTCCTGCCCTTAGAACTCTTCTGGGCAAAATGTGAAGATGTGATTTATCAGCCGCGGCGGCTTAAGAAGGGATCCCCTCAAGAGGTTATAGGCAACTTATGTTGTCTAGACTTTGGTTTTGGAATCCTTAAAAAAAATTAAAAAAAAGAGCCAATGTGACATTTGTGGAGATGTGTACTGAGGGCGTCTCGGGTCAACATCCGTTTCGTACAGGTACCTGGATGTCAACTGTTCAAAAGAGACCAGGGGCCTCATTTATAAAGCTTTGCGTAGAACTGGCGTAAAAAGCTTGCGTACGTACGCAAAGCAAGAACATTTACACACACCAACATTCCGATTTATAAAATGTTGAGCAAGCAAAGTGGAATCTGCGGTGCGCAAGTTCCACTCCTGCTTCTCTTTATAAATCACAATAAACTCAATATTTTGCACACGTGAATGAGCGTCTTGTCCCACACTTTTTATCGGCCATAGTTGCCTATAAATGGTCAGTGAAACACCCTGACAGAACAGTGATATTTTTTTTTTATCACCCAGTCAATTTCTGAACAGTTCCGCACAACGAACACGTCATAATAACAATATGAAACTGTTCTTTCGTCTGCCAGACCATAGATAATATATAGATACAGTATACTATCTATGTGTCAGACTGCATCGACAACGGAATTAGTTTAAACGTAATTCGTCCTACTGTTCACCTTATTATTTATGATAATACATTTCATAACATCCAAGTATTGTTTAAAATCCCAAAATTTGCGTTTTGGGGCGTACGCAAATATAAATGAGGCCCCTGGTCATTAGAACTGATGGAGTTGTGGTGTTGTGTGTCATTTATTTGTCTGGCTACAGATCTCTCCCCAGCATCAGGATTTGACCTACAGGATGTTAGCAATGGAATACAGTTTTTTCATCAACAGAGTTAACTTTGGTTGTGATTGAGGAACCCTGGCGACAGGGGAGAGAAGGGCTAGTACTAGGCAAGGCAAGGCAAAGTTTATTTTTATATAGCACATTTCATACAACAGGGGCCATTCAAAGTGCTTTACATTATTAAAATACAGCAAGAGGAGCATAGTAATAAAATAAAAATGACAATGAATAACAGCAAATATAAGAAGTAAATAGATAAAAGCAAATATAAGACGTAAATAGATAAACATTCAATAAGACAATAGTTTATGGATAAAAGACATTGATAGAAGTGTTTAATCATAACTGCTGCAAAACATGAAGTTTTTTTTAGCTTAGATTTAAATATATTTAGGGTTTGGGCCTGTTTGATTTCTTCAGGGAGTTTGTTCCAGGAGCATGCGGCAGTGTGACTGAAAGCTGCTGCACCGTGTTTTGTTTTCATGCTGATTAGTTTCAGCTGACCTTAGGGGCTTTGCAGGAATATATGGTGGGAGGAGATCTCATATGTATTTTGGTCCAAGACCATTTTGTGATTTGTATGCAATTATTACTTTGAATTCAATTCTCTGAGAGACTGGTAGCCAGTGTAGAAATCACAGGATTGGTGTAATGTGTTCAAAATTCTTTGTTTTTGTTAGGACCCTAGCTGTGGCGTTTTGGATGAGCTGCAGCTTACGAACAGCCCTTTTAGATAAGCCTGTTAGTAGACCATTACAGTAATCAAGTCTACTCGAAACAAATGCATGGATGAGGTTTTTTCCCAACTCTGTAGACACCCCATAGTCTCTACTGCCTATTAGGGGTGCAACGGTTCTCGGTTTTTTTACGGACGGTACGGTTTGCGTTCCACGGCTCAATTCACTAGTGAACCGTGACGGTTTTCGTTTTTTTTTTTTTTTTTTTTTTTTAACCTTTATTTTACCAGGAAGTCACATTGAGATTAAAACCTCTTTTACAAGAGAGACCTGGCCAAGACAGGGTCAAAATAGTAGCTTAAAAAAACTGTTCAGATAACAAGACAGGACATAAGACAGTGGCAACAATACAATAGACAAACAATGGTAGGGGTATTTACAAGGTGATTAAAACATTGAGAAGTCTAACCAAAGCAGGTACAGCGAGCGGTGACCACATCCTTTAATCTACGCTTGAAGATACTTATGGAAATAAGGGCCTCTAATTTAAAAGTAGTCTGTAGGTCATTCCAAGACCAAGGGCCATAATAAGACAAGCTTGCCCTTACAACATTGTTCATGATAAGTGGCACCTTGTATTGTAGCCATCTACGAGACCTGAGACCCGAGCCACTCGGTATAGGGATGAACTTCAGGCCCAGATAATTCGGTAAGAAGCCAGAGATGATTTTAAACACAAGAGTGTACCAGTGTTGGAGCCTTCTGACAGAAAGAGATGGCCATCCAACCAGACTATACAGTGTACAGTGATGGGTCCTGAAGGCACTATTGGTGATGTATCTTAGAACCGAATGATACAGGGGGTCTAGCTTGGATAAAGTGGACAGAGAAGCAAACCTATATACTGTATCACCATAATCCAATTGTGAAAGGAAAAGGGCGGAGACAAGACGTTTTCTGGAAGCCAAGGAAAAGCAAGATTTAAATCTATACAGGAAGCCCACTGTACGCTTAAGCTTTATGGCGAGAAGATCAATTTGGCCGCGTTCGTAAATTAGCTCTGAGAGCGCCGGAGCGTCCACGTGAATGCCTCGAACGCGGCCTTTGGTCAGAGGTCGAGTTGGTCTGGAACGTTTGTTTCTGAACCGAACCGTACCGAAAACCGTGACCCAAAATACCGAACCGTACCGAACCGTGGGCCAACTGAACCGTTGCACCCCTACTGCCTATTGATTGATTGATTGAAAACCTTTATTGTCCCCAATGGGGAAATTTTGTTGTCAAACAGCTCAGTTAGGGCAGAAAACATTCAATACAGAAAACAGAAAAACATTCAATAAGATACATAAAACAGTGCAGGCTCAATAAGTAAAAAGTTCCAAAAGTTCCAGCTCCAGGTCTCCCCCACCCTGCAGGGCCTGGTTGTAGAGTCGGAGTGCAGCTGGAACAAAGGACTGTCCAAATCTTTTTGTACTTTGACGGGGGAGAACAAATCTGTGGCTGAACTTGCTCCTCATCCCTGCCAGCTTGCAGTACATCGGGTGGGAGGGATTGGCCAGCATGGCCGCCAGTTTTTTCCCCATCCTCTGTTCTGCCACCACCTCTAGGCTGTCCAGCCCGGTCCCCACCACAGAGCTGGCCTTCTTCACCAGTTTGTTTAGCTTCGCAGCATTCCTGGCACAGATGTTTCCACCCCAGCAGGCCACGGCGAAGAACAGAACGCTGGCAACCACCGACTGATAAAACATTTGCAGCAGCTTGTTGCAGACACCGAAAGACCTCAGCCTTCTCAGGAAAAACAGTCTGCTCTGCCCTTTCCTGAGAAGAGCCTCGGTGTTGTCAGTCCAGTCCAGTTTGTTATTAATTTGTACTCCCAGGTACTTGTAGGAGTCCACCCTCTCGACTTCCACCCCCTTGATGGTGATGGGGGCTGGGGTCCTTCTCTTCCTCCTAAAATCCACCACCAACTCCTTTGTTTTGCTGGTGTTAAGCAAAAGGTAGTTGGTGTCGCACCACTGCACGAAGCTCTCCACCAGGGCCCTGTACTCCTCATCCCTGTCGTCTGTGATGTAACCGACGATAGAGGAGTCATCCGAAAACTTCTGCAGGTGGCACTGGTCGGAGCTAAACTGGAAGTCGGAGGTATAGAGGGTGAAGAGAAAGGGTGACAGAACAGTTCCCTGGGGGGCACCGGTGTTGCACACCACCACCTCAGACTGACAGCCCTGCAGTCTCACATACTGACGCCTGTCTGTGAGGTAGTTGTGGATCCAAGCCGTCAGGGAGTCCTCCACACACATCACTGCTAGTTTGTCAGCCAGCAGTGATGGCTTGATAGTGTTAAATGCACTGGAGAAGTCGAAGAACATGGTCCTCACCATGCTCTGTGGCCTCTCCAGGTGTGTGTAGGCCCTGTGCAGCATGTAAATGATGGCATCCTCCACCCCCATGCTCTCCTGGTATGCAAACTGCCGGGGGTCCAGGAAGTCCTTCACCTGGGGCTTAAGGTGTTGCAGCACTAGCCTCTCCAGGATCTTCATGACCTGTGGTGTCAGGGCGACAGGTCTGTAGTCGTTTGGGGTGCTGGGCCGTCCCTTCTTTGGCACTGGGACGATGCAAGAGGTCTTCCAGAGCTGTGGCACCCTCCTCAGTCTTAGAGATAGACTGAAGAGATGTTGGAATGTGTCCGCCAGCTCTCCAGCACACACCTTCAGAACCCTGGGGTTGATGTTGTCTGGACCTCTGGACTTGTTCACATTCACCCTGGAAAGCTGCCTTCTCACCTGCTCAGATGTTATAAAGCTGTGAGTACCGGTGTCTCCAGGTGTGAAGCCTGCTCCCTGGCTCCTGGTGTTGGTAAGGGGAGGCAGTTGCTGCTGGGGTGCTGCTGGGGTGTCAGGGGGAGTGGGGGCTACTGTTGCCAGGGGTGCTGTACATTGGAGAGGGGAGTAGAGGGTCGGGGGCTGTGGGGGGTGACAGGGGGATGGGGGGGGTGACAGGGTCGGGGGCTGTGACAGGGTCGGGGGCTGTGGGGGGTGACAGGGGGATGGTTGGTCAAACCTGTTAAAGAAGCAGTTCAGGTCATCCGCCTGCTCTCGGGTCCCCTCCACCACAGTATGTGGCTGCTTGTGGCCCGTGATCTTCTTGAAGCCCTTCCACACCTCCTTGGAGCTGTGGGCCTCTAGCCCGCCCTCCAATTTCCTCCTGTATTCCTCTTTGGCTGCTCTCAGCTCCTTCTTCACCTCCTTCTGAGTGGCCCTGGCTCCCTCAGTGTCCCCTGCCTTAAACAGCCTCCTCTTCCTTTTCAGAAGGTTCTTGATGTTCCCATTTATCCACGGCTTGTTGTTAGGAAAGCACCGTACCTTTTTAATGGGGACGATGCTCTCCTCGCAGAACTTGATATAGTCTGTGACACAGTCTAGCAGACCATCTATGTCCTCCCCGTGGACTCTCTGGACCACTCTGTAGACACTAGGGCTGGGACGAAGCATCGACGTAATCGACTACGTCAATACGTCGACTTGCGTAATGCGTCGGTGCATCGCAAATAAACAACATGGCTGCGACCAGTGGAAACATGGAGGAGGCTACTAGCTAATGTTACACAAGCAACAGGGCTGCCAAGTTTCACCAAAAGTTTGGAGTGAGATTTTTGGGCGGTGGAGCGACACAAACCTGTGCACGTTTTGGCGGCAGCGGCCCCTCTCTCCCACCCAATTATTTGTGCTAGTTTCCTGCAATTTTACATGTTGTTCATAATAAACCAGCACAAGAAATGAAAATAATTAACATTTTATAAAACAAGACAAAAATTCAGACAATATATCATATTTATGAAATCTTAATGAACAAATACAGTAGCCTACAGACTCTAAAAGAAAATTGGGCCCCATCAACAGGACTCAGCCCCTTGGTCAGCAGCAGAAAGACCCTTGGTCATCATCTTATATACAGTGCATTGCTCATAGATGGCTATCATGTTATACAGTAGGCTACATACCAGGGTTTTTCCTGGGTCAGAATGAGGCCTTGGTGGTTGATCTTGTGCGCGCGTAGCGCGGCCACATTTTTTTTGAGGGACCCCCAATTGTTGTATTGTAAATTGCAATTACTATTTATTATTACTATTGTAGGAGCCAGATATGGTCCTGTGATACGTGTTGTAATTCACTGTGTGGGCATGGGGTGGCGCTGTCACAATACCTGAGGCAGGTATATCAGGTAGCACATTTGTTGTTTTTGTCGTCAGGTGTTGACCCCGGAAGGGCAAATAGGTTTGACCGCAAGGGCGCTAAGTTTGTTATTGTTATTGTTTGTACCAGTGATTAAGCCATTGATGGCACATAGTAACACAATAAATGTTTATTATGCAGCAAACCAACGACTACGGATCTTATATAACCAACAGCAACACATCAAACTAGGACGCACGGCGCGTCAACCGGACAATCCGTCGGGTTAGCATCTCAGTAGCAAGTAGTAGACTATGCTCCTTTAACAATTATTATTAATGTACCTGGTTATGTTACAGTAGAGAAACAAATGCATTTAGTAAAGACTTACGCCAAATTGGTGCAACCCAGTCCAGTAGGCTACCAGATACGATGTTGTAATGTATGCACATATTTTGCTACCACGGTTGCCAGACGGAATTGACAATGTCCATCCCAACCGGTCTAAAAACTGCCGAATGCACCCGTCCAGTGTGACCAAAAGTAGCCCAATCTGGCAACACTGCTTGCTACGTTCTTGCAGCTCGCGTGAACACAGGTTCTTCCATCAGCGCTCGCCTGCCGCTTCGACTGCAGACTCAAGTTAACACACGTGCAGAAAGATGCCACGAAACTCAAGTCCGGTAAAACAAATTGTTATTTCTCGCCGTGAGAAATAGAGATGCGGCGTGAGAGCGTGAGAACTGGTTGAAATGCGTGTGTCTCACGGTGATTGCGTGAGACTTGGCAGCCCTGCAAGCAATGTAGCTCACCACAGTTTGTATGTCTTGTCTTCTGGTGTTAGTAACGTTAGCTATGTAGCTGGCTAGCTACGATAGCCTATTGTCATTGTGGTGCTCGCACCTACGTTATCTAGCTCGTAGCTCGCATGCTACGTTAGCATCAATCAACTAATCATAACATAGCAGCGAGAGTAACGTTAGCTAGCCATGTAGCTACTAGCTAGCTATGTGTTGTGGTGATGGACAGACTTCTAAATGGCCAGGGTTTTTCCTGCATAGAGAATTATGAGGCGGCCGCCTCCGTCATATTTCTAGCCGCCTCCAGCTCTCGACAAACTGACGGTCGTATTTTCTACAAGCGTTGCACTCGGTGGATTTCTGTCATTTCTAACTGCAATTGCGGCACTACGCCGACGTGGTGGCGGGGGCGCTGTTTCGCAAATAAGTTAGCTTTCGTTTTTGCTAGCGAAATAGCTGATAGTATGTTGACTGCTCAAGGAGAATACATATTTGAAAGTACAGAATGCCTGAGAGCCTTATATTGCATTATATTACATTATATTTTGAATGGTCATCTGGTGCCTGAATATTGTGTTTTCCTTTACATAAATAATGACATTTCCACCATAAATTGATGCAGAAAGGGCACAAATTGGTGCATATCAATTCACCAGAATGCAAGAAATTAAGTGTTTGATGTTTAAGGACCCCCAGACAGCCCTGCTTCATGGGTCCCCCCCGATGTCAAACACCACCACCTCCGCCTCATTTTGAGCCAGGAAAAACCCTGATGGCCATGTTGGCATTCAAGTTGGCTAAACATAGCAGTGAGTCTGCCCTGTGTCTGGGGCTGTTTGACAGAGGCAGTTACAGTAGTATTAGTAGCAGGTCGCCGAATTAAAGGTGTCTGTGTTTAATTGCGGGCCCACAGACAGCCCCCATACATCAGCTGATCATTTAAAGGGGCGGCCGTCTGAGTAATGTGCATGTCACACGCTGCTTTGTTTTTTCAGAGCAGCAGCTATTACCCAGAGTGCTTTATAAAGACACTGTTAAACAGAGAGAGACAATACAGCCATTATTTTGGTGGAAATTAAGTGATACATTAATCGAACAGTAAAAAATAATAATCGTTAGACTAATCGGTAAATTACTCTTTAGAGTAACCGACTAATCGAAAAAATAATCGCTAGATTAATCGTTAGAAAAATAGTCGTTAGGGACAGCCCTAGCTGTCATCATGAAGTGCTTCGAGAAACTGGTCCGGGCCCACATAGTCACACGCCTCCCGCCCAACCTGGATCCATACCAGTTCGCCTACAGAGCCCACAGGTCCACAGAGGACGCCATCGCGACGACTCTCCACTCCACTCTATCCCACCTGGAGAGGGGGAACAGCTACGCGAGACTGCTCTTTGTGGACTTCAGCTCTGCCTTCAACACCATCCTTCCAGACAGGCTAGTGACCAAACTACTAGACCTGGGACTATCACACTCCATCTGTGCATGGATCAAGGACTTCCTGTCTGACCACCCCCAGAGGGTGCGGGTGGGCTCCCACACCTCCACAGCCCTCAGACTCAGCACTGGGTCCCCCCAGGGCTGCGTGCTAAGCCCCATCCTCTACAACCTCTACACCTACGACTTCACCCCCGTCCACCCCAGCAACTCCATCATAAAGTTTGCAGACGACACCACCGTGGTGGGCTGCATCTCGGGGGGGGACGAGGTGGCGTACAGGGATGAGGTGGAGCAGCTGGGCAAGCTGTGCAAGGTTAACAACCTGCTGCTGAACCAGTCAAAGACCCAGGAAATCATCGTGGACTTCAGGAGGAAAAAATCTGAGGTCCAGCCCCTGCTCGTCGATGGAGAGAGCGTGGAGAGAGTCTCAACCCTCCGATTCCTGGGGACCAACCAGGGTTTCCGTTAACCGGTAATTACCGGTCTTTGTCCGGTAAAATTTGTTGAAGTCCGACAAATTTAAAACTCTTCGGTCATAATGTCCGGTGAAAATAATTCCCTCTTAAAACCCTTCTGCACCGAAATGTACCTCCGCCGGCACAAATCCGCACCCAACATTGTAATTACCGTAATTTCTAAACGGTTTGTGCTATCGAAAAAATTCCAACTGTCCCTGAAAGCTGAGATGTTGCACTTCAACCAACATATAGGGTATTACGGTAAAATGTGACGTGACGACATTCTCAGAGTCAGTTTACTCACAGTGAAGGCGGAGGAGGAGTTGTACTCCCGAGTCCGATTAAGTATGATTTGACAGGCAGTTAAACTAAATGCCTTCCCAACCAGCGAGACCTGGTTATAGAAATGACGTTGTTTTATTGATTAAAAAAAGGGTAAAACTGGAAAGAGAAAATAGAAAACTCACATTAATCCCAAACAATTTAACAGACTTCAGTTAACGTAATGTGGAGTCCGTTCATTGATCGATGCAGTCTGTTCATTTCCCAGTGTGGCGCGCGTTCAGCGCTGGACATAATGGCATAGCGCGCATGCGAATCATGTTATATTATTATATATTATATAGCTCGCATCTAATCGTATCGGATGAGAAATAGACATTAAACGGCATATAGAGGCTAGGCTACACAACAGTAATCACTGCGACAAACAGCTATATTATATTTTAATATGATGACCGGAATATCTCACGTTTGTCCGGTAAATTGAAATCTTCCCGGACACGGTGACCGGCACACATTTTTTCTAACGGAAACCCTGGGACCAACACAGCAGCCATCATCAAGAAGGCACAACAGCGGCTCTACTTCCTGAGAGTCCTCAGGAAATACCACTTCAAACAGGAGCTGCTTGTGACCTTCTACCACTGCACAGTGGAGAGCATCCTCACCTACTGCATCTGCGTGTGGTTCTCCAGCTGCACAGCCGCAGAGAGGAAAGCGCTACAGAGAGTCGGGAGATCGGCCCAGAAAATCATCGGCGCCCCCCTCCCCTCTCTGGAAGAGCTGTACAACACACGCTGCCTCAGGAAGGCCTCCAAGATCTCCAGAGACCCATCCCACCCTGGGAACGAACACTTTGTTCGGCTGCCCTCGGGCAGGCGGTTCAGGACCATGTCCGCAAGGACAAATAGACTGAAGCTCAACTTCTACCCTAGGGCCATTCAGGCCCTGAACACAGCAAAGACCTAGGTTCTAGGCCCTGGACAATCTAGACTAGTGGTCACCAACCCGTCGATCGCGATCGACTGGTAGATCTTTGAGACTTTCCCTGTAGATCTTTGATTGATAAAAAAAAAAAAAAACACAAAGAGCCTATGTTTTGCACGCGCCTCTCTCTCTCTCTCTCTCTCTTTCTCTCTCTCTCTCTAGCAAACTGTTGTGTCGCAAATGCTACATGAAAGTGACCAATCAGATAAGAGAATAGTACTGCTACGTGACTCGCAAAAAAAACATTTGTCAAAATGGTTTTCCAGGATTCTACAACAAAGGTGGATTTCTTCACTCTTTTGCACTTAAAGGAGAAAACGAGGGGTGTGGATATTTACAATGAGTTAAAAAAATATGTCGGTGAAAATGACATACCCATTCATAAACTAGTGGCGATTACTACTGACGGGGCCCCAGCAATGCGCGGTGCGCGCAATGGATTTATTGGACTGTGTCGTAATGACCCTGATTTTCCCTCCTTCGTCAATTATCACTGTGTGATCCATCAGCAGGCCTTGGCTGGTAAGGTGTTGGACTTTTCCCATGTAATGACACTGGTGGTGAAACTAGTCAACTCGATTCGAGCGAAAGCGCTTCAGCACCGCTTATTCAAAGCGTTATTGGACGAGCTCGACGCTGCTTACGGAGACCTGCTTCTCCATGCTGATGTGCGGTGGTTGAGTCGCGGCAAAGTGCTGCAGCGATTTGTCGACTTGCTGCCCGAGATCAAGACGTTCCTGTCGACAAGGCAAGTGGTAGTAAATATTTTCATAGGCAAAGGACTTAAATTGGTGTGGAAAGTCAGATCTTTACCTTTTCTTTTTACTGTTTCCCCCTGCTTTTATATTCATTCTATGCATGTATATGTTTTTATATATGTTTTTATTCACTTTATGTTCTTATTCCTGTTGTAAAGCACTTTGAGCTGCATTTCTTGTATGAAAGGTGCTATATAAATAAAGCTTTACTTACTTAGGCCTACTTACTTACAAGGAACGAGGAGCACAAGGAACTGGCAGACGATGCGTGGCTACTGGACCTGGGGTTCCTGACAGACATAACCGCAAAACTGAACGCACTCAACTACGAGCTGCAGGGAAAAGACCGACACCTTCCCCACATGATAAGCACAGTAAATGGGTTCAAGGCCAAGCTCGGTGTTTGGACCACACACACCTAAAGAATGGGAGGCTGACACACTTTCCCAACCTGGAGAAAATGGCACAGGCCTTGGAAGACAATGATGCTTTTCACCCTGAGCAGTACTGTGCTCCCCTGGACAAACTGGCAACAGAGTTCAATCGGCGTTTTGGTGAGTTAGATGTCATGGGAGATATTGCTGCATTTGTCTCAAACCCATTTGTGCCCATTGATATAGAGCAGGTAGCAGCCAAATTCCAGCAAGTATTTACTTTGCCAAGTGGAGTTGACATGGAGATGGTTGATTTACAAAATGACATAGAGCTGAAAGCCAGGTCAAGGGACAGTGACTTTTGGGGACTTGTCAGCAGAGAGAAGTTTCCTCTTCTCACTGCATGTGCACTAAGAGTGAGTGCCTACTTTGGATCCACATATCTCTGTGAAATGTCATTTTCACAGATGAAAATATTCAAATCAAAGTACAGGAGCCGCCTTACTGACAGACACCTCACAGACTGTCTCAGACTGGCAGTCAGTAGCTATGAGCCAAACTACAAAGCACTTGTAGACAGTATCCAGTCACAACCATCACACTGACTTGAGTGAGTAACATGACTGTTTCGATGTGAAAAGTAATGCTGCATAAGATGACTGCACTTAGCACTGACTGAGACACAAGTACACATTACAGTTCTACTTTATAAAATGCTATACTTGTAAATATGTTTGTCAATGTTAATAATATGAGAAAGTACACATTAGTTTTACTTTTTTTTTATGTGAAAAGTGATGCTGCATAAGATGACTGCACTTAGCACTGACTGAGAAAGTACACATTACAGTTCTACTTTATAAAATGCTAATTGTAAATATGTTTGTCAATGTTAATAAGTAATAATAATAATTAAGTCATTAAGACATTAAGTGTCAAAATGTCAAGAATGTCAGCTAACGTTACTATGAACAAAATGATTTTATCATACATTCCTCCATTCCATCATTCCATGCCTTTATTTTTTTGTGTTGTAATGAAATGACATAATCAAACTTTGAATTGAATTTCAGTTATGTACAATTCTTAAAGCAAGACAGCTGCCTGATATGCTTGATACAGTCTTTTTTTGTTGTTGTTGCATCAATTTTAATGTTGGACCAATGCATTGCATCTAATTAAAATACAGGCAAATAAACGTCATTAAGTTTAAAGTACTATCTTGGCTGTCTTTTTCTCTCAACGTTTCAATAGGTAGATCTTGCCTTCACCAAGGCCGAGGTCAGGGATCTTGGGCTTAAAAAGGTTGGTGACCACTGATCTAGACAATTTGATGGCAGCTACTAGATTGTAATCAAGTGCAATACTGAAACACAACTGTGAA
This sequence comes from Nansenia antarctica, assembly GCF_963989245.1. Classification (NCBI taxonomy): domain Eukaryota; kingdom Metazoa; phylum Chordata; class Actinopteri; order Argentiniformes; family Microstomatidae; genus Nansenia; species Nansenia antarctica. Next base: position 39,485,192 of record NC_137690.1, read on the forward strand.
CATTTCAAACCTGCAAACTGCGACACTTTAAATGAATGCAATAATACTATGTGCAATATGACAACCCTCGGGTACATAAGGTTCAGAGATAGGAAATGTTAGGATATTTATAGCATAGCATAGAGTACAGCACAGTGTTTTATTTGTATAGTATAGTATAGTGGACAGTGTATATAGCCTTTATTTATGTAAACCAGCTCTTTTTCCCTTCTTGTTTTTAGTATTTTTTTCCTAGCACCAGGGGAGCCCCCCCTCCCAAATTTCGTTGTATGGTACCTGTACTATATCAATGACAATAAAGACCATTCATTCATTCATTCATTCATTCAGTAGACACCCCATAGTCCCTACTGTCTAGACCAGACCTGGGCAGCGTGTGGCCCGCTGGCCGGTTCTGAGTGGCCCGCAAGGTCCAAAACAACCTAAATAACTTTAAAGGATGTAAGCAGTTAAATATCCAAAAACACGTCAAAGGGGTTTTTATTGTGAAAAGGTGAGGACATCCGAAGCATTGCTAGCTAAATTGCAAAATCAGCATGGAATTTTCACAAAGCTTCATACCAATAAAGAAAGAATTGTCAAAACCAGTTATGTGCTAGCTCACAAAATTGGCAAAAACAGCAAGCCATTCTGGGACGGGGAATTTATCAGAGAGTGTTTGGTGGACTCGGTGGAAATACTGTGCCCGGGAAAAAAAAGGAGACATTCCAGCAGCTTTCCCTCTCAAGGACAACGGTCACCCGGTGGGTGGACGACATCGCTGGAAATGTGGAGCTGCAGCTGAAAAGCACCGTGGATAAATGTACCCATTTCTCTTTGGTCCTCGACGAGAGCTGTGATGTCCACGACGCCGACACAGCCCAGCTACTGATCTTCATGAGAGGGATAATGAAAGACGTTGTTATTACTGAAGAACTGGCCTCAATGCAGTCAATGAAAGGGACTACGACAGGCGGAGGTTTATCTGGAGAGGTAACTTGCATGCATGGAAAAGTTGTGGCTGAAGTGGGAAAACTTAGTGGGTGTTACAACAGATGGTTGTCCTAATTTGACAAAATGAAAAATGTGGGTCTGTTGAAGAGGATACAGGATAACGTGACTGAAGTCAACCCAGAGCAGAAACTGGTATGTTTACATCGCGTTATTCATCAGGAGCTGCTATGTAAGTCAGTCCTGAAGATTAACCATGTGGTTGGTGTTGTAACTAAAATAGTTAACTTTATTAGAGCAAGAGCTTTAAATCACAGACAGTTTGCACTGTTAGAGGAGCATGAGAGTGAACATACTGACTTGGGCGACCACACAGCTATCAGGTGACTCAGCTTGGGAAAGGTGCTGAAAATAGTGTGTGACATGAAAACAGAAATGAATGACTTTTGTCAGAAGAAAGAAAGGAAAGTTCATCCCTGAACTAACCAATGCGGACAGGCTGGCTGATTTGGCCTTGGCTGTGGATGTGACTGCTCTCATGAATGAACTGAATACAAAATTACATGGCAAGGGACTCTTTGCATATGAGATGTACAGCCTAGTGAAGGCCTTCATGCAGAAGCTGCTGCTTCTATCTCGCCAAATGGAGAGCAACACACTCACCCACCTTCCCACACTGAAAGAAAGGACCGTATCAGCTGATCACTGCAAGAGATATACATCTATATTTCTGGCCTTGCATGGTGAGTTTGCTGGCCTTACATGGTAAGTTTGCAAGGCATTTTGAAGATTTCAAGGCAGTGGAAAGTGACATGCTGCTGATCTCCTCTCCTTTCACTTGTGATGTGGACAAAGCTCCCAGTCACGTCCAACTGGAACTCATTGACCTGCAGTCTGATGTCCTGCTTGCAAACCACTTAAAATCAGTGCCTTTACCAGCATTCTACTCATCGCTCAAAGGGGCGAACTTTCCACAGATAAGGAATCAAGCTCAGAGAATGCTGGTTCTTTTTGGATCAACATACATATGTGAACAGACTTTCTCATTGGTGAAATATAACGTCCAGATACAGATCCTCTCTCAGTGATGAACACCTGTCAGCTGTGCTGCCAGAGCCACATCAGGAATTACACCTGACTTCAGATCAGGAATTACACCTGACTTCAGATCAGGAATTACACCTGACTTCAGATCAGGAATTACACCTGACTTCAGATCAGGAATTACACCTGACTTCAGATCAGGAATTACACCTGACTTCAGATCAGGAATTACACCTGACTTCAGATCAGGAATGACACCTGACTTCAGATCCACATCAGGAATGACACCTGACTTCAGATCAAGAGTTACACCTGACTTCAGAGCACTTGTTCAAGCCCATCAGAGACTTCGCTCCTCCACTGAGAATCTTTTTTTTTATGGGTGGGTTGTCATGGCTGCATTATCAAATGTGGATGCTTGGATGCACTTGGATGCAATACACCTGTTCATGTTGAGTGCACTTGGTACAGATACAGATAGGTTTCAAAAATGTTTTAACTTTTTAAACTTTTTATTGAAAACCAACTGTTCTGTTTTGAACATGGTGACTTAAATATAATGATTTTAATCACATAAAATGTGTAATGACTTTTAGTTACAAATGCTTAATACGAGTTACAGCAATATATTTTCTATAATCCAATCTAATGGTTAAGACATGACAGAATTTCCTTGGTCCTCAAAGCGTTCAGAATTTCTCATGTGGTCCCCAGTGAAAGTGATTGATAGGTTTGAATTGTGTTTTCATGATGTTATGGATGTTTTGAAGAGTACATTGAGTCCATGTGCTCTGTGCATTACACTTCTGTTCTGAGAGTTCAACTGTTGTGCTTCTTAAGCACAACCATACAAGGTATGTGTTATCTGCTATCCCAGCCTGGGTAGTTTCCCTTCCTGACATTGTGTTGTCAGAGGGGCCCTGTCGTAAATCTGATTTTGCTAAGCGCTGTACATTGGGATGAGAATGTTTGTGTTGGGCAGAGCAGTCCATGGAGTGTTTATGTCCAGGATGTGCATTCTCATGGGAATGTTTGTGTTGGGCAGAGCAGGCCATGGAACTATTTATGCTAAGGTACATTACCATAGGAATGTTTATATTTGGGCTGGGAATTCCATGGGAAATGTTTATATTAAGCTGTAAGGTTCCATGGGAACTATTTATGTTAAGATGCTTTCCGATGAAACTGCTTATAATTAACGCAGTGCTTTGCCTGCCCCTTTTTCCGTCCTGTTGAAATAAAAAGGCTAACTTAGGAGAGTGAAATTTCAGAGGCATTTTGAACTGACCCTTAAGACGGTCTCTCTGAAATCACTCTCCTTGCAAGTAAAACTGAGCTCCAACTCGCGTCTCTTTGTGTCTGAAAGCCTACTAAGGTCTGTAGAACTAGCGTTGGTTATCATCACCTGTCCTACAAACAGGCTAAGTCAGAAAATAGCATTGAACTATAACCTATCATTTTTGGTCCTTCTGAGCCGAATCTCAAACATCGTCGAGGAGGAGATCAGAAGGAACGACACGCCGAAGTCTGTCGACAGCCCGGGATCGAGCGACCCGGAGAAAGTCCTGGAACGTCAATTCGCTCCAGGCCGGTGCGTTAGATGTCAGTTCCTCCTTTCCTCCTCCAAAGACGACCGACGAGATCCCAGGCCAGGCGACAGATACAAAGAATACGGTAAATATGATAGATAAAGAAAGATTGCAATCGAAATGAATAGTCTATTATCCTGAAATTGTACAAAATAAGGAATTGTTTGACAATACAAAAAGAATACATTTTGAAAAATAAATGAATATCTTTGAGTTATAAAAACAGTAGACTAATTGAACTTGGACTGAGTTGGCATACACAAGGAATCCATTTCGAAAAATAAATGAATGTCCTTATGCTGTGTAAACAACAGACTAAGACTGGAAACTGATAACTATGACTGAAAAGTGAATGTCTGTGAGAAATTGATTATCACTGGTGACGAACGGAGGAGCAGAGTTGAAACCTCATGGCATCAACGTAACGCTCTGTCATCCGCGACGCACACTGCGGTGAATTAAGGAAATTAGGTTTTGAACGACACGTTGTCTAGTAAAAACAGAAGAATTGACATAAATAATGTGTAATTGTGGCAGTTTTTAGAATAAGTGTAGGATAGAAAGTCAGTTATATGTTGAAGAGAGCGATAGACTGAAAAAAGCCTGCTGTATGTGCGCTTGAGAGAGGGAAAAAAAAAGTGGCACAGGAAAAAGTGTCTGTGTGTGTGCTTTTGAGGAAAGTGGTGTGTGCGCTTAAAACAGGAAGAAACTGTGTGTGTAAGCAACGAGTGTGTGAGCGAGAGAGGGAGAGAGAGACAGACAGAGAGAGAGTCGCCTTGCTCGGTCCCTCCCCCTAGACAGCTCCCCTCACACACACACACACACACCACACACACACACACACACACACACACACATTTGAGCGGAACAGACCTGAATTCCTGCCGGGACACCAAGCTCCAGAAGAGGCTTTCCCCCCCCACACACACACACACACACACACACACACACACACACACAAGGACCCCAATTGAAATAAGCCAGCAGCTTTCTTGGGTTTTTATCCTTTTAGTTGACCTTGTATGTAATATGTACTTTCATGCACCTACTTCTGCAAATCTTCTAATAAAGTTTTCAATCAATTCAAGCAATCAAACACACACACACACACACATTTGAGCGAACAGACCTGAATTCCTGCCGGGACACCAAGCTCCAGAAGAGGCTTTCCCCCCACACACACACACACACACACACACCACACACACACACACACACACACACACACACACACACACACACACACACACACACACACACATACACACACACACACACACACACACACACACACCACACACACACACACCCAGACGCACACACACACACACACACACACACACACACATACACACACACACACACACAGACACACACACACACACACACACACACACACACACACACACAGACGCACACACACACACACACACACACACAGCCACACACACACACACACAGACAGACAGACACACACACACATACACACACACACACACACACACACACACATAGTCACACACACACACACACACAGACAGACAGACAGACAGACACACACACACACACACACACACACACACACACACACACATTCACGCACACACACACACACACACATAAATAATGGGTAATTGTGGCTGTTCAAATAGCAAAGGGAAAAAAGACAAAGGGGAACTCGATGTTAAATTTATGAAATACTGTTTCCCCAAAAGTACGAAGTATTTGAGAAAATGGGATAAAACGTTTGGTTTTAAAGGACAATTAGACCCAGCAGCGTGCGAACTCTTATTAGAACGCCTACAACTTATATTAGAAACCAAGAGAGGCAGGAAAGATGAAAAGAAAATAGAAAAAGAAGTTATATGCGCTAAAATATGGTTAAATCAAGCAGCTAGGAAGATGACAGGGACCAAGCGCACAGTGCTCACGATGATTGACCCAGATGACGAGACGCAGGCAAGTGGGAGTGCAAGAGAGACAGAGAGAGAGAGACAGAGAGAGGCAGAGAGAGTGAGAGAGACAGAGAGAGAGAGAGAGAGAGGGAGAGCAGGAAAGAAGAAGGGTGGGGGTTAGGGACAGAGAAAGAGGAAAAGCGTAGACCAAAAATACCACTCATATTAAAAAGAATACAAGATCATAACACCGCCCCGCCCCCCACTGACCCGCCGGCATATTCTGGGATAATGCCCAAGGGCAAGCCAGTGGAGCAATTATACCCGCCCTTACCCAATGATTTGGACAATGGGGATGATGCAACAATCCTAGCACCTATGGTCCAAGTGGCCAACCCCATCGTAAGAGGGGTCATGTCAGTATACCGACCATGGACTGTCACAGACTGCAGGGCAGCTTGTGAGAGTGTACCACACTTCAGAGAAAACATAGACGACCATTGCAATGGGTTAAACCAACTCAGAGATTCGTACGGATTAAATGGACCAGAGATGGTGCAGGCCTGTCAGACTATATATAAATACGAGTGGGCCAGGGTAAGAGACAACTTTACAGGCAGGGACGAAGCCGATGCGGCCCTAGAAACTCGCAGCGAAGCTTTGGACGCTGCAATGGATGCGTTAATAACCAGGGTTCGTCGAGTGTTCGCACCCGTAACAGACTGCACTAAAATAACATCGTGTCAGCAAAAGGCCGGCGAGTCACTCCAGGAGTACCGAGGCCGCTGTGAACAAGTGTTCAGACGTCACGGGGGACTACCACATGACCCCACTGACGCTTCACCTTACCAACAACAACTGAAGGCCGCCCTTATGGGAGGTTTTTCAGCGGGCATAGCAGACTTCATTAGGAAGCATAATATAAACCACAAGACTGGTGGAGTGACAGAATGCATGAACTATGCAGAGCATGCAGTGGAGGATCTCAGACGAAAGAAAGACAAAAAGAGAAATCAGCTGATGCTAGAGACAGAGGACGGGACAGAAATATGTTGTTATGTGGGAGGAAACTCAGGCGGAAATAGGAACAACCAAGGGAAACAAAATAAAGGGAATCACAACCAGGGTGGGGGAGGAAACAATCAGTACAAAGGACACAAGGGACAAAACAGAGAGGGGGGGGGAAATCAAAAAAGAACGGGCTTAAATAAAGATGGGAAATTCCTCTGTTATAATTGTGGACAAGAAGGCCACATGGCCAGAGAGTGCCAAAACCACAGACAAGACAGACGGGGGGATAACCAACAGGGATATCAACAACAGAACCAACAGGGGGCCAACCGGGGGGGACAGGGATACAACAACAATGAGGGACATTTTGTCCACCAACAACAACACTGACTAGACGGTCAGGGATCAGACTCAGACTCAGACTGGTCAGACACAGGCTTACAACCTGAAAAGACAGGCGACACACCCCTATTGGACATTTCAGAAGTAATGACAAATTGGTCGCTCTCATATAACAAAATTAAACCAATGAGAAGAATAAAAATAGAAGGAAAAAGCATCGTATTCTTATGTGACACAGGGGCGGACTCCTCTGTGGTTACAGTAGAATTGGCAAATATGTGGCCAGCAATAACAGAACACTGCGTTAAATCAGCAAATGGTCAAATTAGCAGACATCAAGTATCACAACCCTTAGACATAATCGACCCTCTCTCCGGTATAGAGGGTAAATTATCGTTCTCACTAATTCCAGACTGTCCAGTAAATCTCCTAGGGAGAGATGGCATATGCCTACTAAAACTTAGACTTATACCAGTAGCTGGAGGAGTACGTGCAGTAGGACCAACTGAAAGAGCAGAAGACCAGTTAATGGTGCGACATGGGTTAGGACAACCGCACTATTTCTGGTCCCTCAAACTACCACATCCAGCCCCAACTGAAACGGCCAAAACGTTGATTAGTTATGTATCCCCACGAGAGGGACAGACCAGAATGAAACCAACAGAACTGCATATCACCCTTAGATATGCTAAAAAGCCAGGGCCTGACCCGCCCTATCAAGCCCTATTCGATAGAATGGGGCCACAGAGAACAGTTCTTAGCTACCTCTACCAAGACGAGCTAGGAAACGCAGCAGTTTCAACCTCGCTAACCCCAGAGGCAACGAAACTGCTGGGCTCGACTCAGTATCCCCACCTCTCACTTGCTATTGGTCCAGGTACCGAGTGGAAGCAGCTGGGTAGTTTCACTCGGCAGGTAGCAAGCATATGTCAGGGGTGGGAAGACATGAGTGAGAAACCGGGCTGGCAGCGATACCAAAATATAGAACGAAAAAGCCTAGCATGGGTTACAACAATGACACCACACACGAATTTGGACGAATGACAAATAATACTATTAAGTGCAGAGGCTGAGAACGCACTTAAAGTGATTCCAGATAGCCTCTGGTCCAAAGGAAAGACCGATGTGGGATTAATTTTTAAAGTAAAACCAGTACGGGTCAAAGCCAAATCAACTTATCGACCCAATGTCAGACAATACCCATTAAAAGACGACGCCCGCATAGGTATCAAACCAGTTATACAGGACATGATAAAAGCAGGCATTCTTAGGGAATGCCCCGACGCAGAATGCAATACACCAATATTTCCTGTAAAAAAGGCAGACCAAACGTCATGGAGAATGGTGCAGGATCTCCGAGCTGTAAACCAAGCCACACAGGGCGCGGCTGCAGTCGTAGCAGATCCTCACATTCTACTAAACAGTTTATTTGCAGGACAAACATACTTCTCTGTGATAGACCTTAGCAATGCGTTCTTCTCCATCCCAGTGGATAAAGATTCACAGGGGTGGTTCGCATTTACATACGAACACAAAAAATACACATACACACGCATGCCACAAGGGTGGTCTGAAAGTCCAATGATTTTCCACCAGGCAATGCAAAATTGCCTGGCGGACCTTCATATTCCAGAGTCCTCACAGATTCTGCAATATGTAGACGACCTGCTGGTGGCCGCCCCCACCAAACAGGAATGTATGGCCGTCACGATCCAGTTGCTACAGCATCTGGAAAAAACAGGAAGTAAAGTATCGAAATCAAAACTGCAAATATGTCAAGAAGCAGTTGTGTTCTTAGGACACACATTAAACAAAGAAGGACGTCGCATTAACCCAGACAGAAAAACATCAATGACGGCAACACCACAACCACAGACTAAGAAACAAATGATGCAGTTCTTAGGAATGACAAACTACTGCAGGGCTTGGGTGGCGGAATATGCCGCCATCACCCAACCCCTGCTGAATCTGATATACACAGACACATTAAAAATGAGCGATAAACTCGATTGGAACACGGAAGCATTAGACGCATTTAATACACTAAAACAAAGTCTAGTAAGCTCCTCCGTACTCGCATTACCAGACTATGGGAAACCATTTACTCAGATGGTAGATTGCAAACAAGGATTTATGACCTCAGTATTGACTCAAAAACATGGAGAAAAACAGCAACCCATTGGGTTCTACTCTAAACGATTAGACCCAGTATCATTGGCACTTCCACCGTGCGTTCAGGCTGTCTGCGCGGCAGCAATGGCAGTACAGTGCACGGCAGAAATAGTCCTGTTCCACCCGTTGAGGTTATTGGTACCGCACGCTGTCTCCATGTTGCTGAATGAAACAAAAATGGCGTTCCTCTCACCAGCTCGTTTCCTCGCTCTGACAGCCACGCTACTGTCACAACCTCACATCAGCATAGAACGGTGCACAGTGTTAAACCCCGCTACACTGATGCCCACCCCAGATGATGGAAACCCCCATTCGTGTAAAGAGCAAACAGAACAAACTTGCAAACCACGGCGAGACCTAAAAGATACTGCACTAGGGAAAGGAGAAGTGTGGTATGTGGATGGGTCTTGCTCAAAGTCACTGACAGGACAGAACATGACAGGATACGCTGTAGTATCAGACACATCAATCATCAAAGCTGGCAAACTACCACACTCACATTCAGCTCAAGCAGCTGAATTAGTAGCATTAACAAAAGCATGTGTAGCAGCCAAAGGAATAGACATCACATTATACACCGACAGCCAATATGCATATTCAGCGACACACACCTTCGCTGCACAATGGGCTAGGAGAGGAATGAAAACCTCTACAGGAAAATCCATAACACACTCAGAACTGCTGACCAAATTACTGGAAGCAGTTCTGCTACCTCGCTCCCTAGCTATATGCAAATGCGCTGCACACACCAAAGGAACAGACAGAACATCGAAAGGAAATGATTTTGCAGACAGAACAGCAAAAGAAGCAGCTGCGGGTAAATACGGAACTGAGATTCTCGTCAACACAAAACCACTTCCGCAGCCAATACCATTTGAAGCTATTATAGACATGCAGAACAATGCATCAGACAAAGAAAAAATTAAATGGGCTAGAGACAACGCAGTCCTAGGGACGGACAAAGTTTATAGAATAAATGGGAAAATTGTTTTACCACAGAGTCTCTACAAAACAGCAGCTCATTTGATACATGGGGTTTGCCACGTATCAACAGCAGGGATGATTAACAGGATTAATGAACATTTCCACACATATAATTACACACAATTTTCAAAAAACTTTTGTAGATCGTGTATGACCTGCTGCAAACATAATTCACAAGGAAATGAAAGACCAAAGAGGGGCAAGTTCCCCTCTGCAAAACATCCATTTCAACACATGCATATGGATTTTATCGAACTCCACAGCTCTGGGCCAAACAAGTACAGATACTGTTTGACCCTCATCTGTCCAATGTCAAAATGGGTTGAAATAGTACCCTCAAAAACGAATGATGCACTTACAGTGGCCAAAGCCATATGTAACCGCATCATTCCAAACCACGGCATCCCAGAAAGAATATATAGTGATAATGGCTCACATTTCGTGAACGAATTGATCAAACACGTGTCCAAACACCTGGACATTGAACTAAAGAATCACTGTTCCTATCACCCTCAAAGTGCAGGATTGATAGAAAGAACAAACGGCACAATAAAACTAAGACTTAAGAAAGCAATGGAAGAAACGGGGCGAAGGTGGGAAGAGTGTGTTTCTCTAGTGGAAACATACATGAGAATAACACCGACACCTATGGGTCTGTCCCCATTTGAAATAGTAAATGGGAGAAGGTTTAGACTACCCATAGTAGACGACATTAGGGAAGTAGATTTGGCAGAAACGGAAAACACACTGGCCACGTGGATGACCCAGCTATTTAGAAAACAGGAAATAGCCAGAACAAATAATCTGCCAGACCTTTCTGTCTCCCTACAGGATCCAAGACTACAACCTGGTGACCAGATCCTCATCAAAGAAATAAAGAGAAAACATTGGCACAGCCCGCGGTGGGTTGGGCCATTTGAAGTACTGTTGAGCACCCCAACTGCCGTCAAGATCGCAGAACGAGATACGTGGATACACCAAAGCCATTGTAAGAAAGTGACATTATTCCCCTCGAACGACGGGTAGTGGTGGAAGTCCGGCTACAAAGGGGGTCGTCCTGGTAGAGGACGGTACGTCTCAAACCGGTGAAGAATTCTCCCGATCCACTACCATATTAGAATGAGGGGACCACATCTTTTTTGGACAATGGTGTTCCTGGCCTTAGGCCTCACTCTGTTAATCATAGGACAGACTCCAGAGCAAGATACTGATATTTATACACGAACACGACGATATCTGGCTGACCTAACACAAGACACAGACACCGCCACACACCCTTTTCTGACTAACACGTGGTACAAATATGTTCACAGACAGGCGCAGAATAGGAATATGACTGACTGTTATGTTTGCTCTCATTTGCCTGTCTCAGCCAGCCACCCCACTCTGTGGGTGGTTCCGCTCTCAAGTCGACAAACAGAGTGCCTCATAAGCAGAATAAGTGGAAAAGACAAATCCCCATATTTCTGGAACATTAGGCCCCTATGCGCAGAAACGCTCCCCTTGCATCTCCATTTGCCCAAACCACTCTTGACCCCTCTAGTTAGATTCGAACCTGGGGTCGAGCTCGCTAACTGCTTTACTAGGAAGAAAGGAACAATTTCTCTAGGGAAACTCCCTAAGATAAGATGCCAAATTACTTGGACAATACCAGAGACAATAATATCAGAGTACATTATAGGAATACCAGAGACAAGAACACAGTACATTATAGGAAAGGGCAGAGTACAGCTCGATCCGGATCTCGATGAGAGCCTTAAAGGTTTAAGAATGGTTCAAGAATGGCAGAGAATGAACGATTTCCCTAGAAATGGCACTCGGCCAGTACAGGGGATATATTGGGTCTGTGGGAATAAGGCATACACTCATCTCCCAGATAACTGGGCCGGGGTGTGTGCTCCCGTTGTCCTATCAGAACACACTTACATCATGACCCATGACATCTCCTCCCGACGAACCAAACGAGACGCCCAAGTCCAGGCACACGACCCAATCTGGGGCAGTGATGTCCCAGATGACAAGAAACTTTGGACTACTAGTCAAAAGATTGTACTTGCATTGTTCCCCGGGATAGGGATAGGGAAGCATTCCCTGCGCATAGAAACCCTGAACTATCAATTAGAGACATTTGTAAATGCATCCCTTACGATAAACGAAGCCCAGAACCGCGAAATCGATCAGATCAGACTGATGGTACTCCAGAACAGAATGGCTCTTGACCTATTGACTGCAGTGGCAGGAGGAACATGTGTGATGCTTAACACCACATGCTGCACTTACATCACAGACAACTTACACTTGCCCAATATGACTGACGCTTTGGACCGACTCCGTGACTTGCAACACATCCTGACAACATCCCACACTGATCAGAATGCGTGGGGATGGTTGGATTGGCTGAACCTAGGAGGCATGAAACAACTATTAGTAAAAGGACTAATGATTTTCTTTGTTGTAATGATATTTCTGGCTGTGCTCGTTTGTTGTGTCTTCCCCTGCTTCAAAGCTATGACCAACAAACTGATTTCAGGAATATTTGTGCAACAAATGTTGACTCGAGAGATTGTGATGGATCCAAAGTACCAGCCTCTAACCCAAATTGAGAAAAATGAATATTCATGTTTGTGATCTGTACGGCGACGTTGAATGACGGTTGAACTAGAAAATGTGGAAACAAGATAGCTCTACCTGAATAAAGAGACGGATGTTTGTATCGTGATAAATTATGAAAAACAGCAGGGAATGATAGGTTTGAATTGTGTTTTCATGATGTTATGGATGTTTTGAAGAGTACATTGAGTCCATGTGCTCTGTGCATTACACTTCTGTTCTGAGAGTTCAACTGTTGTGCTTCTTAAGCACAACCATACAAGGTATGTGTTATCTGCTATCCCAGCCTGGGTAGTTTCCCTTCCTGACATTGTGTTGTCAGAGGGGCCCTGTCGTAAATCTGATTTTGCTAAGCGCTGTACATTGGGATGAGAATGTTTGTGTTGGGCAGAGCAGTCCATGGAGTGTTTATGTCCAGGATGTGCATTCTCATGGGAATGTTTGTGTTGGGCAGAGCAGGCCATGGAACTATTTATGCTAAGGTACATTACCATAGGAATGTTTATATTTGGGCTGGGAATTCCATGGGAAATGTTTATATTAAGCTGTAAGGTTCCATGGGAACTATTTATGTTAAGATGCTTTCCGATGAAACTGCTTATAATTAACGCAGTGCTTTGCCTGCCCCTTTTTCCGTTCTGTTGAAATAAAAAGGCTAACTTAGGAGAGTGAAATTTCAGAGGCATTTTGAACTGACCCTTAAGACGGTCTCTCTGAAATCACTCTCCTTGCAAGTAAAACTGAGCTCCAACTCGCGTCTCTTTGTGTCTGAAAGCCTACTAAGGTCTGTAGAACTAGCGTTGGTTATCATCACCTGTCCTACAAACAGGCTAAGTCAGAAAATAGCATTGAACTATAACCTATCAGTGATTGACCCCTTGTGACCCTTGTGAGAAACAAACCCTAGTCTGACTTAGGGATGGGAATTGATAAGACTTAATTGATACTGATGCCATTATCGATTTTGCTTATCAGTCTGTTTCTTTATCGATTCTCTTATTGATAATCCTGATACATTTTCTGTGTGGGGAAAAAGAAGTCGGCCTACACAGGTTTTCAGCGACAACGCAGCTGTTTTATTATCTCTTGAGTCTCTGGACACTGTGTAGAATGTCTGCTCTATGTTCAAATAAATTACAATGCTCCATTTTTTTAAAGGATATAATTGGAAAACAAATAGGCATGTATGCCTAGTAACATTTGAATAAATTACAATACTCCTTTTCAAAAGGGAATAAGCTTGAACCAAATATCACATTCAACATTTATATACAACTTCAAGTACTATAGAACTTAATGCAAGACATGAATAACATATGCACGATTCCTTGACCTCACTTAAGACAAAGAAACGTTGACACATTGGTAGCACTATCTGGCATGGAGCGCAAAGTATCAAAGGACGCGTTATTATTCAGTCGTGCAGGTCGTCTACCATTTAGAATCCATGCCATTGCATTTCGTTTGACTTTGTTTGTCACATTTTCAAAATAATAGAAACAGATCGTAGTCCAAAATCTTATTTGATAGAATACGATGCACTCCTAAGTGGGACAGAACCAATGTTTGATGCTGCTGGTGCAGAAAGGGAAAGGAAAGGGATTCAAGCTTTGTCATTGCACAGAGTACAACAAAATGTATTTATGCTCTAGGCAAGGGGTCAGAGCCATTGAAGGCGACCCTGGAGCAATTAGGGGTTCAGTGCCTCGCTCAAGGACACTTTGACACGTGGCCAGCCGGGATTCGAAATGCTGCGAGCTGCCGACCTTGCGATCATTAGACGCTGGCTCTACCGGCTGAGCCACAGCCGCCCCCCCGTGAAGAAGATGGTTGTTGACATTTCTTCCTTTTTTTAACTCTTTGAACATCATTTCAATCTGTCATTGACTATCAAAATGCTTCTTCCCCACAGACACCGGGGCCTACTCTGTTACGCGTTATCTGACATCCTGGTGCCACCCGACGTGTCCTCAATCACTGGACACCAGAGATATGAAGACAGAGATGTAGAGGAGAAACAAAGCTGTAGAGATCACAGACAACCAGTACAACACAGACTAGAGGTCCTAGAGGACCCGACCTGAGCTTGGATTGTCTTGTTGTTTTCAAACCACTGCTCTTTGGTCCGATCCTTTTTAAAGGAAGAAGGTTGACAGGACAGACAGGTTGACAGGACAGACAGCTGTTCAGTCCCATGCTGCCAGAGATTGTATGGCTCCAGCTGCTGCAGCACACATACACACACACACACACACACACACACACACAAACACACACACACACACACACACACACACACACAGAGCCATACTCTGGCTTCTCGTGAAGGGTCAATCTGGGATTGGTTCATACTTTGAAATGAATGATATACAGTCATGGACAAAAATATTGGCACCCCTGCACTTCAGTCAGAGAATGCACCACAATAGAAAATTGTTGCAATTACAAATGCGTTGATATTCACATGTTTATTTCTTTTGTTTTGGAACAACACAACAAAGCAGAGAAAGAAGCCACATCATTCCACGCAGAATTCCAAAAATGGACTGGACTGTATTCATAATGAATAAGTGTATTTCAAGCATGTAATGCTCCTTTAATTTGTATTTAAACTCACCTGTGACAAGTTATAGGTGCTGGCAATATAGAAATCACTCTGGGAACCAGTTAAAATGGAGAAAAGTTGACTCAACCTTTCTGTTGTGTACCGCACTGAGAAAAGAAAGAAGAGCAAAGAATTGTCTGAGGATTTGAGAACCAAAATTGTGGAGAAGCAGAGACAATCTGAAGGCTACAAGTCCATCTCCAGAGATCTTAATGTTCCTGTGTCCACTGTGCGCAGCGTCATCATGAAGTTTACAGCCCATGGCTAACCTCCCTTGGACATGGAAGTGCCTGTATAGCCATTAAAGAATATAACTTGAAATGAGAGTGAGTTTAGTTCAACTGTCTTACCCCATCAGAACCCAAAATATAACCTTGTTTTACTCCATTTCTAAACAATGTCATTGTAAACAAACAGTTTATAGCTTCAAAACATGGTTCAAACGATCATTTTGATCTCATGGATGGACAGTCTTAGTATCCAATGCTCCGTCTATGAATTTGAGAGTAGGTACATTTCTCCAGCCCCATCCCTTTTGTTTACCACAAAGAAATGTCAAGGAGATCAATTTGTTGTTGTCTGAAACCCAGATAGCATTAGATGTGAGCATTTCACCATTAATTTCCAGTGTCTGGTCAATGAAGTTTGAAATGGCCGAGTCATAATTCACAACAGGAACAGCCACCAAACGATAAGATGCCACAGAGAATAACTCTGCGGCCATTCTAGAAGCTTCTCTCTGGGAGGAGCGCTCTGCTATGACATGTCTGAGCCCTCTCCCTCAGTTCCAGAGTGGTCATTCAGAACTCCCATCAGTAATTAAATGGTCCAATAACCCATCGCTGTGAACCTGGGTTGCAAAGGGCAAGAATATTTCAAATACATTTCCAGTACATTTTCATGGATATTCTGTTGAAGCGGATTCCTGTTGTGGTGTAAGCTATGTAAGAATGTGTCTCAGACTATTGCATACCTAGCTAAGTAGGGTCACTTGCACTAGTAATGCATCTGAAATCATGTCATCCTCTTGGTTGGTTATGTCATAACCAAGTTTTTCAGACCAACATCGGACTCACGTCCTCTACCAACGCACACGCTTTGGACATGCCTGTATGCAGGGTTCCCACGGGTCCTTGAAATCCTTGAAAGTTAGTGAATTTGAGAAAAAAAAATCAAGGTCTTAAACGTTTTTGAAGGGCATTGAGTCTTGAAAGTCCTTGAAAGGTGCTTGAATTTGATGTTTCAGAAAGTGTGGGAACCCTGTGTATGCTGCTGGTGTGCCTTTGATTTTTTTTTTTTAAACTATACATATATATACTGTATATATGGTGTGGTCTTAAAAAGCCTTGAAGTCTAAAATCCAGCAATCCAATTTATAAGGCCTAAAAAGGTCTCAAATGTCAGTTATTTGGTAAAAAAATGGTCTTAAAAATGACATCCTGCAAGGAAATCAGTCCGACCACATCTATTTACGCGGAAATTAATCAAGCTGGAACCAAAAAAATGCCAATTCGCTTCCTTTTTTGTCTGTAAGGCAGTGAAATCCCGGTGTCGCGAATAGGTCTAAAATTCTATTCAAAGAGGTCTAAAAAGGTCTTAAATTTGACTTGTTGAAACTTGTAGGAACCCTGTATATATAATAAAAAATCGGTAAAAAAATGATAAATGATAATCTGCTTCTGATGTGGCTTGTGGGCTATTAAAAATCCGTCCCAAGGAGAATATTACATATACTAGTTGGAAGTAATAGAAATGCACTCCTGGGTGGGCCAGAACCGGTGTTCTCCTGGGCGGGACAAAAGCGACTGTCAACTGTCACCTGTTCCTCTTCGTCAACATCTCTTTTGCCCTGAAGCACAGCGCTCAACCCGGCACACAACACAACACCACACGGCACACAACACAACACCACACGGCATGAGTTGTGAATGACAGTGAGCAGTGAATGACAGTGAGCAGTGAATGAGCAGTGAATGACAGTGAGCAGTGAATGACAGTGAGCAGTGCGTCATCGAAGTAGCCTCCTCCTCTGTTTGTGTGTTGTATATATCCTAGCCGAGTGGTTTTGTGCAGTGCAGCAAGTCTACACCGGTTATGTTTCAGTCTCGGGCTTTAAAGGTCAGGAGGCATTTGAGTTGTTGTGTGTAGTGACACGTATCCCATGTAGGGCGGCTTTGGCGCAGGAGGTAGAGCCGCCGTCTAATGATCGCAAGGTTGGCAGATCGGCGGTTCAAGCCCCGGCTGACCACATGTCGAAGTGCCCTTGGGCAAGACACTGAACCCCAAATTGCTCCCAGTGAGCGGGCCGGCGCCTTGCAAGGTAGCTTGCCGCCATTGGTGTGTGAATGGGTGTGTGAATGGGTGAATGAGAGGCCGTTGTAAATAATAATAATAATAATAATGCATTTTATTTGTATTGCACTTTTCATTCAAAAGAATCTCAGAGTGCTACAGAGAGGAAAACAACAACCGTAAAAACATAATAAGTTAAAAACAAAACAACCTAAAAACATAATAAGTTAAAAACATATTAAAAAACACAAAATAAATCACAAGACAGGTTCAACAGTTTGACAGTTAGGCCTGTCTTAAAAGAGTCTTTGGATAAAGGCGCTAAAGGCGCTATATATAAGTGCAGTCCACTTAAATTAAATCATATTATGACCTGCAGGATAAGATGGATGTGTTTTCTGAAGTGTGGTCCCCCTTCATATTTATTTTTTTATTTTTTATTTTTTCCAGATTTTATCCCTTTTTCACCCAATTTGGTATCCAATTGCACCCAACCTAGCATCCAATTATCCCCTGCCTATTGCGTAGGATCCGCCTCACGACCCCGTGGCCGGCAGCCCCAGAGGAGATCGCCAGGCAGACTAGCTGACTGGCTCCTCGAGCCCGACACCGTTACTCCAGCACCAGACGGGGGCGGTGTTGCGCGACGGATCCTTGTCCGGAAAAATAGTCCTATACCCCCCTTTGGGAGCGTCCGCTCAATATGCCGCTCCCTGTGTGCCCCGGCCATATCCGGATCTGGCGAGACCGGGATTCGATCCCAGTCCCCGGTGGGCAGCTTGCACTAGTGGCTAATGCTTAGACCGCTGCGCCACCGCGGGGCTCCCCCCTTCATATCTTTTATGGAAGAGAATCCATGACGTTATTTGAGATCCACTTTTTTATTTTTCCCTTTTTTATTTTTTATTTTTCTCTAGCTTGCATTTGTCTTTTAGATATAGGAACTCTTATATCTACGTGGTTGTTGATGGTGGTAATGCCCCCCCCCCTTCCCTCATTGCACACACATTTTTGTTTATTGGCACATGAAACTTTTAGTTTTATTTTAGTTTTTGTCTCTTTGTTGTGGTTTATTGTCTTGTTAGTTTGCTGTTGTGTTTTGTCTTTTAATTACTTTATTTTTCTTACTTTCTACTTTATGGAGTTATTTGTTTTCCCTTAATGTCTGTCCTTGTTGTGACGTCTAGATGTTTGTTGTTTGAAAATGTACCCAAAAAAAATAAAAAATAAATAATAAGTGCAGTCCATTTACCATTTACCATGTCCAACAGGTGGAGCCCAGGTGATGCCAAGATGCCTGGGGAGGTCCCGCCTCCCGCCACTTATCACACCACAGGAAGTGACACGGTGTGTGAAGAGGAAGAGGAAGGGGAAAGGGCCGCCCAAAGTGTGAGTCTGTCGGGTTTGAAGCTACTGCTGGAGTCAACGGAGGAGCCTCTGCTTTCCAAGTCCTGCTTCCTTCCTGTACTGGAGATGAATGACGATGGCCAAGGCTGCCTGCCGCTGGGGACCTGGAGCCAAGATGGCTGCCTGCCACTGGGGACCTGGAGCCATGATGGTTGCCTGCCGCTAGAGACCTGGAGCCATGATGGCTGCCTGCCGCTGGGGACCTGGAGCCATGATGGCTGCCTGCCGCTGGGGACCTGGAGCCAAGATGGCTGCCTGCCGCTGGGGACCTTGAGCCATGATGCCTGCCCACTTTTGGATGGATGTGTCCAGTGAGTATGATCCATATGATATAGAGATCTACATCGACAAGTAGTCTCTTTTTATGGTTTCACTTTCTCAACTCATCCAATGCGACACCTTTGTATTCTATCGAAGCACAATAATAATTTGTCATTCTACTATTTAAAGCCCTAGAAAATGTGGACGACGAATTTAACACTACTATTACTACCCCAGTTAATGTGGTCTGTCTGTCTGTCTGTCTGTCTGTCTGTCTGTCTGTCTGTCTGTCTGTCTGTCTGTCTGCCTGGTTGTGTCTGCCTTGTGGAGGCTGGAGAGGAGATGGGTGCTATGGCATGAGTTCATGAAGGAATACTCCTCTCTCGACGACTGGCTCCGATTGGCTGAGAGGTCAGCCGGCGCTCCCAACTCCGCCCACGTGCTCTTTGTCACTACCAAGGACGAGCTCCGAAAGTTTGAGGTAAAAGGCGCCAGATGTGGGAAAGTCTCTCAGTCTCTCTTGTCAAACTGCTTTTCAGATCGGGTGGTGGTGGTGGTGGTGACTGATCGCCTCAAACTACAGCGTCTTTCCCAACACCATGAACCTGCACTAAAATACACTTTAAATACACTTTATTTACCTCACTGCTTGTAGCATAGGACCATAGGACTTGGCTATCGAAAGTCAACACACCCCTTCACTTTTTCCACATTTAGTTGTGTTATAGACTCAATTTAAAATGTATTAAATAAATAAAAATTGGCATCAATCCACACACAATAGCCCATAATGACAAAGTGAAAACACGTTTTTAGAAGTTTCTGCAAATTTCTTTAAAATTAAACACAGAAATACCTCATGTGCATAAGTCTTCACACCCTTTGCTATGACACTCTTAAAATGAGCTAAAAAGCTAAACAATGTCATCAACAAATCACTCAAGAAGTTGAATTAAGTCCATCTTAATGCAAGTATAATAGTTAATGTAATTTTGGAATCAATATCTTTGTTTTTATAGGGTCTCAGATTTGCATAGGAATCAATTACACACTGTATATAAACTATATGTAACACTTATGTCTCCAGCATCTCTATAATCTCTATGTTCTATGCAACTGATGTGATGGTGATTACAGTTTAACTTAAACCCTGTAAATACATATTTCAACCATTCCATACTCCAATATTTTAACTTATAACACTGTATATATATATATATATATATATATATATGTTACGGTACATGTGGGAAAACGGTTTATGTCGGCATTTCCCGGGACATGCCAGCATGAACCGTTGGCTTGTTACATGCCGGCATGTACCAAGTTGACGGTTTATGCTGGCATGTCCGGGGAAATGCCGACATAAACCCTCAGGATGGTTCATGTGGGAAATACATTCTTACTTTTAGCACCATGGACAGCGCCATGGACAGCGCCACTATGCAGCGCCAGCTGCACGGGATTTGCTTCACACTGTATAAATAAATAAATTTAAATAGCCTACGACTAAAGAAGCCTATATTACATCAATCGAAACATATGTCTAGCCTACATGCAGTGAACTCTAAAAGTAGGACCAACACATTTGTAAATGGGGAATGCGGAGTCTACTTACCAACGACATAATCTTTTGAGAGGCGACATGGTGGCTGCTCTCCGTGTCAGATGAATCTTCTCGACGTCTGACCATCATTATCAAAGCTAATATCTCCTCATATCCTTCTCAGTATCATACATGTTCTTTGCAATGGTGGAAATAAATAAAAAGAAAGAATCAAGCTCAACAGCTCAACTGTGTGTCAACAAGTTCCCGAAATGTGCTCCTCACTTTGATGCACGCACGCCTAAAGGCTTTCTGTGGCACGGGAGCGGAGCACTGGCCTTGTTTTGTGAACATTACGGTCTAAACTTTAAGCAACAGTTGATGAGTTGGGGGGGGGGGGGGGGGGGTATAATACGACGCAGTTTTTTCAGCTCGCCGGGGCTCATCGGGACAAAGGAGAAATAACTCACCGGTAGGCCACTGAATTAACTGAATGTGAGAAGTAATTAACAGACAATTTATCCTCAATAAATTCGTTTTTCTAATGGGGTAAATGCGTGTCAAATATTATTATGTGTATGTCAAGGAGTCGTTGGGACTTGGTGTTCAGTGTCTTTGCCTTCAGCTATTTCCTCTCTTAAATTTTCGGCCGAGTGTTAGCTGATATCCATTCTTCGGCCCCTTTCTGTTTGAAGAGTATATGGTCTTGATAGCATCCCATTTGCCGTTTGTGGTGGGTTCTTCCATTTCCGAGGCAGCATCTTGTGTGCTGAAGCAGTTTCTGAGTTCCAACACAAACTCCTTGTTCTTCTTTGGGTACTAGAGGTTAGCAATGTCCAGTTTCTCTGTTGCTGGCCTTGTGGGTCCGACTTCTTCAACTTGAGCTTGATGGTGGCAGCGATTAGGTAGTGGTCTAACATCTTGTAGTGACCTTCGCCACTTACCATTATTATAAATAAAAAAATATGATTAATAGTTTTTTTATTATTTTCAATAAACAGACAATGAACAGACATCCATCACAAGTAACAGTTGACATTGAACAATAAATTAAAAAGACAAAAAATAGACACAACAAAACATAAAGGTGAAGTACAGCAATGTAAATCTACAGCATTGTCTAACCATCTTATTTATAGCAGTTTACTTTCACGTTTTACATTTGGGATATTGCTACTTATAATTACATTTTAAAAATTTAAATATTGCTATTTACATGAGCTGGAGTTGCCATTATTTCTCAATATATGAGTGAAACTGCCCCCATTTCAAGCGGTATTCCTCCACCTTATCTAGCAGCCTATATGATAATTGTTCTACGGCTGCCAGGTGCCCAAGAGAAATGTGCCACAGAGACGGTGCTGGTGCTGATGAGGCCTTCCACTCTTTAACTAATAGTTTCCGTCCTAGCATTAACGCAGTCTGGATCCAATTGGCGAGTGGTGGAGTCACCTCACTTAATGCTGTGGGGTCACCCAAAATAAAAAGACTGGGGGTGAACGGAATGTCAAGGCCGGCAATTTTTTCCATTAAACCATGTATGGCTAGCCAAAACTCCTGGGTTTTTGGACATCCCCAAAGCATATGCACTAGAGTACCATTCCTGTCACTACACCTCCAGCACTCCGAACTGTCAACCAGACCCACTCTATGTAGCCTGGATGGTGTCCAGTAGATTCTGTTAATAATCTTGAATTGGATCAATCTCGTTCGGAGTTCCCTTGACATTTTTTTCCCATTCTTGAGAATTCTTCCCCATTCTGCCTCTGTAAATGATACATTTAAATCTGTTTCCCATGTTAGTTTAAGAAACCATATGTTTGGGTCTGAGGCCACTAGGATCCTCGAATAGTAAGCAGAGGCTTCATGACCTAGTCCAAAAATGTTCAGAAACCATTCAAGTGTATCACCACTAGGTGGGGCAATTGTGGGGGAGCCAAATGTTTGCACCATTAAGTGTCTTAGCTGTAAATACTTCCAAAATTGATTGTGTGGTAAATCAAATTCCCTTCTAAGAGCCTCAAAAGATTTTAGCGTTCCATCCTGATATAGGTCTCCTAGAACTTCGATACCTTTTTGAAACCAGGGCTTCCAATAGAAGGGCGATTTATCTATACACAGCTTGGGGTTCAGCCAGATCCCAGCAGACTGGTGAAGATAGGGGTCAAATTTAAAGATGTAAGCAACTCTCTTCCAAACCCATTGTATATGGGATAAAATAGGGTGCAATCGATTCTCTTGGGTTAGTCTGGCCGTAATACAGCACCTGAGTGCCAGAGGGGTGCAGATGGCACTTTCAATATGGAACCACGGGGGGGCTCTCTCTGGAGGCAGAGTCCAGTGTGCCATGTGCCTGAGAGTGAAAGCATAATGGTAATATAACAGGTTAGGAACACCAAGACCTCCTCGGTCTACAGGCCTCTGCAGTTTCCGCAGGCTCATTCTAGGACGTTTGTTGTTCCATAAGAATTTATTACAAATTTGATCAAATTGTTTAAAATAGTGTAATGGGATTCGGACTGGGAGAGCTTGTAACAGGTAGTTACATTTAGGAACACAGGTCATCTTTATTATATTTACTTTGCCCCACATGGAGAGAAATAGTGGAGACCACCGCTCTACATCTGCCCGCAGTTTATCCAATAGGGGAACAAAGTTTATTTTAACTAAATCAGCCAGTAAGGGGGGGAATGTTAGGCCAAGATATCTAATGCCTTTCTTAGGCCAAGAAAAGGTGCCTGCTTGAAAGAGGGATTTGGGACAATATGGCGAAAGAGGAAGAGCCTCCGACTTTGTCCAGTTCACTTTATAACCTGAAATAGATGAAAACGTGTCAATGATTCTAAATAGGGAGGAAAGAGAGCGTTCTGGATCTGAGACAAATAAAAGAATGTCATCCGCATATAGCATCAGTTTATGACATCTATCACCGATTTGAATACCTGGAAACGTGGGTTCTCTCCGGATAGCCATTGCTAACGGTTCGAGAGCAACAGCGAAGAGCATGGGGGAGAGGGGGTCCCCCTGTCTCGTACCCCTACCCAGCTCAAAGGGAGATGACATAATGCCATTGGTAAGCACTGATGCCGTAGGGTTAGTATATATAAGACTAATCCACTCTATAAACTTCTTGCTGAAACCAAAGCATTCCAGGGCGGAGAGCAAGTATTGCCACTCCACCCTCTCGAACGCCTTCTCAGCGTCCAACGAGATGGCGGCCATGGGAGAAGCATTGTCCCGAGTGGCCCACATAATATCAACAAATCTCCTAACATTGTCTGCAGAGGAACCGGAGCGTATAAAACCGACCTGGTCGGGGTGAATCAGAGAGGTTATCACCTTGTCAAGGCGGTTAGCCAGAATTTTTGATAATATCTTACTATCGCAGGAGGTTATAACTGATAGGTCTGAAATTCTTACAATCTAAAGGGTCCTTCCCTTCCTTCAAAATAAGGGTAATAATGGCCTCCGATAGAGTAGGAGGAAGTTTTGCCTTTTCCAGGGCTTCATTATAGGTGTTTAGTAGTAATGGAGCAAGTTCTTTGGAGTAGGCCTTGTAGAACTCGGCCGTGAAGCCATCTACACCTGGCGCTTTACTTGAAGGTAGGTGCTTAATAACGTCAACTATCTCCTCAATAGTAATATGTGAGTCAAGACTCTCGAGCTGGTCCTCAGATAACGACGGAAGATTGAGAGTTGATAAAAAAGAAGTGATGTCTGTTTTGTTCACCTTTGACTCAGAGGTGTAAAGGTTTACATAGAAGTCTCGGAATGCACCATTTATTTATTTGGGGTCATAAAGAAGATGCCCATCGCCCCCCCTAATGGCTGGAATAGTGCTCCGTGCTTCTCTTTGTTTAATATATCTGGCGAGTAGTCTACCGGCCTTATCTCCCTCCTCAAAATATTTTTGTCTAGCCCGAAAGAGACAGAATTCAGCCTTTTTGGTTATAATTGAATTAAAGTCAAATTTTAGTTTAGTCAACCTGGTAAGATTGACAGATGATGTATTTTTTTTAAACTCTGACTCTGCGACTTTGATCTGTTTCTCTAGTTCCTGTAGTTTAGCATAGTGTTCCTTCTTTTTAAACGAAGAATGTTGAATTATATGACCTCTCGAAACAGCTTTCAAGGCTTCCCAGGCTATCCCTGCAGATGGGGCTGTTGGTAAATTTGTTTCTATATAGAGCTCGATTTGTGATCTAAGTGATTCCTTAAAAGTCTCATCCAGTAAAAGACTAGAATTTAGTCTCCATCTAGTCGACCTATTCTGCCTATTAACGGACAGTATATGGAGAAATATTGGACTATGATCCGACAAGATTATATTGCCGATGTCACTCGATGCTACAGCGGACAACAATGACTGAGAAACCAGAAAGAAGTCTATCCTAGAGAAAGAACGGTGGGGGGAAGAGAAGAATGTATAATCCCTTGAAGACGGGTTTTGTAGCCGCCAGACGTCCACCAGACCAGACGCCCTGGACAAATCTTTGAGCACCATATGCGCTTTAGAAGTGCGGGTTAATGAAGAGCTACGATCCAACACCGGGTCCATTACTTCATTAAAATCGCCACCCATAATAATGGGATAGTCTCCCATGTCATTCAATTTCTTTTCAAGTAGTCCAAAAAATGCAGGGTCATCTATATTTGGGCCGTACACATTTGCTAGTATAATATAGTTACCCTGAATCTCACATAGCATCAGTAGAATTCTCCCTGCCTCATCCGTACTCTCTCTTAGACATTTGAATTGTAGTTGCTTATTAATTAATATTGCCACTCCTCTGCTGTTACTACTGCCACAAGCCGCCCCCACATAGCCCACCCAGTCACAGCAAAGTCTCCGAGATTCTTGTACTAGTAGGTGGGTCTCCTGCATAAATACTATGTCACATTTCTTGGCTTTAATAAAAGTTAATACTTTCTTTTTCTTGACTGCATTATGAAGGCCTCTGACATTCCAGCTCATGATCTTCAAACCGTTTTTCCTACTAACTGATATGATGAAAAGTTAATGTTACACAAGTCCTGCTGTAATTTCCATAATACATTATTTTTTAATGTCCTCTCTATTCCTGACATCACCAAATTATAAGAGACAACAAACAGGATACAACTATACATACATACAACTGCACAGAATTCCCCGCCCCCTCCCCGCTTCTAAGCTCGTGGCCGAGCCCATCTCCTCTCTACCTGTCTAACCCAATCACACGTCATAATAATAACCAAGTACACACCTCTTAAACTGTATAGCGGTGGTTTTAAACATTGACACGGTCTGGTATGTGAAGAAAACAAATTGCTGGAACCAAAACACCCATGCTCAGGAGTCAGCATAATGGGCGAGCCGCCGTTATAGGCTATAGGCCAGGGGTCGGCAATTAGGTTTGGCCTCGGGCCAAAACAAATTTGAGCCACTAGATGGCGGGCCCGAACATAATCGAAGGCTAATTTAAGTAATTGATTGTTAAAAAATGTGACACGTTCTAATGCTTTGACTTTTCTTTCGAAAAATGTACACATCGCTAGTTAACTAACACAGCTTGTTTTGTGAGCCTGCTAACAATGTAAAGTAGTCTTATAGTTTACTAGGTAGCAGTCCAATCCATTACGTTGCAGTATTAGGCTTGACTAGCGAGTTTGTGTTGTGATTCTCAACAACGTTGAAACGTAGTTTCACCCTTTTCCATATTTTTGAATAATAAATATGTGGACTGACGATGTATCGCAGCCTAACTTATTCTAATAATTATTTAACATACTTTTATTCTGAATGATTCCCCCCTCCTCCCAGACAAGGTCACATTATTTATTATTCGATTGGTTGTTTGCGTGTCGGGTGAAGTTAGCTAAACATTTAACCTGCTAGCTAGCAAGAGAAACATAATGTCACTCTCCAAAGGTCTAAAGAGGAAAGTTGACGGTGAAAACAGGGCATTTAAACAGGAATGGACAGCGAACTATGCGTTCATCCTACCTGGTTTCATCAATGCAAAGCCGTTGTGAGAGACTCACATTTTACGTGCTCACAATGTTCCCTTTCTATACATGCGAGTCGTCCTTTTCGTCAATGAATGTGATAAAGACGCACGAGAGGAATCGATTGATGCATCAAAAATGAAAAAACTGCCTGCGGATTAAAGTGACGTCAATATCACCAGATATCAAGCAAATAGTGACCGATGGGAGATGCCACTTTTCACATTAAGTGAGTACCAAGCCTGTCGTTATTGTATTTAATAACCTAATTGTATTTTGTATATTTTGAATGAATGGCTTATGGCTCATTGTACTTATTATCCCTAATAGCGCGTTTGCTCTGTCGTTTCAGGAGCATAGGCCTACCACCACTTTGCGCCGATTTTGTTGTCAATGTTTTTCAGAAAATTAAACAGAATTTGCTTTGTTACTGTTCATATGTGTGTTGCAGTCACATACGTAAACATTACGTTTGAATGATTTAATGAGCTGATGTTGGCTATTTCAGCACCACGCCTTGTCCACCTACTTATGATTCACTCTGAGGGGTTCAGGGTCAGTGCGCTTCGGTGCACCCCGCTGCCTGATTGTCTGTCCCTGTGTCATTCACTCTCAACATGAATAAAAGTACAATAAGCATTATTCAGGTGGAGGTAGATTCTCTATTCGGACATTATAGGCGCGGTGTGGGACTGTCGGTCCGATATTGTAAAAAAAAGAAAAGAAAAAGTGGATTCTCAAAATAATCTGCTGGGCCAAATATTATTGGTGACGGGCCAGCAATGGCCCACGGGCCGCCTATTGCCGACCCCTGCTATAGGCTATAACGCTGTACATTAACAAACTTCACATCCAAAGTTTAACATCCATAGACGGTAACCCACACAACCCTGTTGTGTATGGAAAGTATAGGCTATATAACTCTATGCATGGGCCTATATGTATAGTATATATATTAAAAGAAAGAGAAGAAAAAAATGAAAAATAAAGTAAAATAAAACACGTTGATAAGTTTCACATCCAGAATTTAACCTTTAACATTTAACAGTGTAAATCCGTAACGATATCAGCTTGACATCGCCTCATATAAAGAACCTCACCCCCGTGATTTCTCTGAGGCAGGTACTCGTAAACCCAGGGGAAAAGGAGCACAAACGCCGCGACAGTCATCACAGGGAGTGAATGTAGTCCATTGCCCCTTTATGGTCGTCAAAACGGCGCTTTCCTTGCTCCGATCTCACAGTGAGGATTGCTGGATAATCTAGAGAGAATTTGATGCGTTTATCATGAAGCATCTTCTTGCACTCGTTGAACTTCATGCGCTTCTCAATTAGCAGCTTGGAGTAGTCGGCAAAGACCATAACGCGATGGTCCTTCCAGGTGACTGTGCCCATCTTGCGTGCAGCCTCGGTGATGCGGTTCCGATCCTGGAATCTCAGGAGTTTGGCGATGATGGGTCGCGCTGGTAGCTGTCGGTTATCCGGACTCTTGCGCAGTACCCCAAGCCTATGTGCTCTGTCGACCTCCAGTCCCCCGGGGAAGTTGATGTTCAGAATCTCCGGTAGGCAATTAACAAGGAAGGAGAGGGTGTCCCCATCCGCACAGCCCTCCGGAAACCCGATGAAACGTAAGTTATTCCTCCGCTCCCTGTTCTCGATGTCACCAACTTTTTGCCGAAGAGCCTCCACTTCTGTGGCTGTCGCTGGGGGGTTAGCCTGCTGGCGGTCGTTAGCCTCCTCCAGGAAGGATAGACGGCTCTCAACTTGAGAAATGCGGTTGACGATTTCAGACAATTTGTTATCAGTGGCACTTGTAACCCGAATAGCCTCCAGCTTCTTATCGTGGGTCATGATTAGTGCGGTGATTTTGGCAAGCTCTCTGAGTACATCCCCAGGGACGGTGGCTTCACGTGTAGCTGTACTAGCTGTGTTGTGAGTTTGACTAGTACTCGCGCCAGCCACCTCGTTCGCTTCGTCTCGGCCGGAGTTATCTTTAGGCGCAACCATGCCGCTTCTTAGTTTGTGCATTATTGCACTGGATGTTTAACAAGGTAACAAAAGTAAAAAAAGTGGGCTCTTTGTCGAGTTTCACAACATGTTTTGAGCAGGGATAGGCGCAGCTCTTCCTCACGCCGCCATTCTCGTCAACCACTCACGTGACTCCGCCCCTATCCTGGTTCCACTTACCATTAATGATAATGGGGTCTATTTGGTTGATAGTCCTACCATCAGGTGACTTCCATGTGGGCTTGTGGATGTTCTTGTGTGGAAAGATGGTACCGCCGATGACCAGGTTGTTATTCATGCAGAATCCAACAAGGTGTTGGCCATTGTTGTTTCTTTCACCACATCCGTGGGTGCCCATTGCCTGCTCATTGTTGGAATTATCGGTTCCCAACGTGCAAGGTAGGGGTGGCCCAATTCTTTTTTCATATAGGGGTAGGGCCAAGTGGTAGGGCTACATAGCCCTCCAAACGGAAATCTTTAAGGACCAGAGTCCGAAGAGAGTCACAACACTCCATATTATGAAATCCCAGAATGCCTAGCGAATCAAGCAGGAAGAGAAAACTACACATGTGATTCTTTTCTTCATTAATACGATTTTTGTTTTCTATTATGATAACAATCATATTATCTTAGTTTAATGTTATTTCAATGTATTATAGACCTTTTCTTTATAACAAACATAACAAAAAAGTTCTCATCTAATGTTATATGTTTTAAGGCTGATAATGACAGTCCCGCATTTTGACATATTTCCATGTCGCATGTCCCCTCTTTGATGGCATATGACGCCCGAAATGTAACTGAAGTTCAGTCGCAAAGTTCTTGCACTGTTTTTAGTGCAGACTGGAAGGGTTAGGGTATGAGCACAGATTTCTAGCCTACAGAGCACTGTTATTCTATCATGAACTGACCTGATAATGAAGCATTGTTCTTTTTTATTTTATGACTTGTTTGATCGATTGATAGCGTGATAGCGTAGCCATAGCAACAGACAACAGGCCCTTAAATGCCGTCTGTCCGTCCGTCCGTCCTGCAGACACTGAACCTCCTCTTCCTCCCCCTCCCCTCCCTCAGGGCCTGTGGGCGGAGGCTGGGGTCCGGCTGGTGCAGTTGGACGGGCTGACCCAGAGGACCTGGACCCTGGTCCGGCTCTTCAACGGCACCATGCGCACGCGGCTGGCGGCCATGGCCCGGGGCTGCGGGGAGCGCTGGGACCGCCTCAGCACAAACCTAGAGAGCGTTTGCCGCCGGCTCAAGGTGAGAGAGCTGCTGGTGCTAAGATAGAACCACTAAGATAGAAGCACTAAGATAGAGCCACTAAGATAGAGCCACTAAGATAGAGCCACTAAGATAGAGCCACTAAGATAGAAGCACTAAGATAGAAGCACTAAGATAGAGCCACTAAGATAGAGCCACTACGATAGAACCACTAAGATAGAACCACTAAGATAGAACCACTAAGATAGAAGCACCAAGATAGAGCCACTGAGATAGAACCACTGAGATAGAACCACTAAGATAGAAGCACTAAGATAGAGCCACTAAGATAGAACCACTAAGATAGAAGCACTAAGATAGAACCACTAAGATAGAACCACTAAGATAGAACCACACGCCTTTCCACTTTTTCTTTTTACCCCCCCATCCTCTTCTCCCCCCCCCCCCCCCCCCCTCTCCTCTCCAGCACCTGGTGTCCCAGAGGGAGGAGTATGAGGAGCGCAGGGGGGAGATGGCGGTGTGGCTGGCTGACATGGACCTCAGGCTGGCGCAGGTGGAACACTCCTCTGGTACCTGTGAGAAGATGGTGGAGCTGCAGGTGACAGCACACACACACACACACCACACACACACACCATACAAACACACACAACACAGACACACACCACACAGTCACACACCCACACACACCCACACACACTCCACACAGACACACACCACACACACACCACACAGACACACACCACACAGACACACATGACACAGTCACACACACCACACAGACACACACCACACAGTCACACACACACACCACACAGACACACACCACACAGACACACATGACACAGTCACACATACCATACAGACACAAACCACACACACACACACACACCACACAGACACACACCACACAGTTACACACACCACACAGACACACAGACACACATACACACACACACAGTCACACACACAGACACACACACAGTCACACACACCACACAGTCACACACACCACACAGACACACACACACACACACACACACACACACACACAGAGACACACACCACACAGACACACACACACACACACACACACACAGTCACACACACCACACACACACAGACACCTCACTGCTCCTCATCCATCCCTGTATCTTCCCTGATTATGTGTGTGTGTGTGTGTGTGTGTGTGTCTGTGTGGTGTGTGTCTGTGTGGTGTGTGTGACTCTGTGTGGTGTGTGTGTGTGTGTGTGTGTGTGGTGTGTGCGTCTGTGTGTGTGTGTGTGTCTGTGTGTGTCCATGTCTGTGTGCGTGTGTGTCTGTGTGTGTGTTTGTGTGTTTGCGTGCGTCTGTGTGTGTGTGTGTGTGTGTGTGTCTGTGTGTGTGTGTGTACGTCTTTGTGTGCGTGTGTGTGTGCGTCGATGTGTGCGTCTGTGTCTGTCTATGTGTGCGTCTGTGTGTGTCCATGTCTGTGTGCGTGTGTGTGTGTGTTTGTGTGTGTGTGTGTGTGTGTCTGTGTGTGTGCGTACATCTTTGTGTGCGTCTGTGTGTGCGTCTGTGTGTGTGTCTATGTGTGCGTCTGTGTGTGCGTCTGTGTCTGCGTCTGCGTCTGTGGGTGCGTCTGTGGGTGCGTCTGTGTCCGTCTATGTGTGCGTCTGTGTGTGTGTGTGCGTCTGTGTGTCTGTGTGTGTGTATGTGTGTGTGTGTGTGCG
This sequence comes from Nansenia antarctica, assembly GCF_963989245.1. Lineage (NCBI taxonomy): Eukaryota > Metazoa > Chordata > Actinopteri > Argentiniformes > Microstomatidae > Nansenia > Nansenia antarctica. The sequence continues at coordinate 39,516,804 of NC_137690.1, forward strand.
CGTGTCCAGGCCTTCCAGCGGGTGGTGGGGGAGAACGCGGGCCGTCTGAGCGGGCTGCTGCAGCAGGCGGAGGTTCTGATCCAGAGGAGCGAGCCGGCCGACGCCCAGGACGTGGAGGCGGGCCTCCAGGAGCTGCTGCTCCGCTGCGTCCGCGTGTTCGACGGTGTGGGCCACCTGCACACACGCCTGCACACACGCCTGCTCAGCATGAGGCTGGTGGGTACACACACACCTGCACACACGCCTACACACACACCTGGACACACGCCTGCTCAGCATGTGGGTATTTTGTATTTGTTATATAGACACTGGAGAGACATTACAAGGGGGGCAGTAGAGTCTTAGGAGGCATAGTATAGGGGAAAAGCAGGTGTCTCAGGAGACGCAGTGCTGGGGGGTAGTAGATGTCTCAGGAGGAGCAGTTAAGGTGCATGAAGAGATGGAGGTCTTCAGTCTCCGACTGGTAGGTAGGCGCCGACTCGGTAGGCTCAGCTGTGACTGTAGGCACACCGCGTAGCATGCTGTACCTGGTAGCATACTGTACCTGGTAGCATCATACTGTACCTGGTAGCATACTGTTAGAGAGGCCGGCTAGCAGCAGGAAGGTTCGCTGGTTCGATCACCGACGCTTCAGGAGGGAGCCGGATGTAAGCTGTTGACAGGAAGGTTCGCTGGTTCGATCACCGACGCTTCAGGAGGGAGCCGGATGTAAGCTGTTGACAGGATGCTTGCTGGGCATGATGCACTGATCTAAGGTGCTACCACTGCCATTGTGCCCTCGAGCAACGCACTTAACCCTTAATTGGCTGACCCTATGCGTAGAGCAAAGAAGACATTTTGTTGTACTCATTTTCATTGTGCAATGTAATAAAGCCACATCCCAGTCTCCAAACGGCAAGGTTCTGGGCGGGGGGGGTCGTTCTGAGGGGTGGGGGTCTGCAAAGGGGGACCGAAGAATACGGTCTGTGTGATTGTATTATCTGTCTATACTGGCAGCTCAACAACCACCTGCCTTGTAACGCCAACATTGGTAGTTCACGCTGGCACACTATTTATTTTGGTCGTGCTAATTGCTTATTGCTATAACTGCTTATGATAATATTTGCTAATGCCTTCCCCTGGCAACTTACCCTAACCCTAACCCTAACCCTATACCTAACCCTAACCCTATACCTAACCCTAACCCTATACCTAACCCTAACTCTATACCTAACCCTAACTCTAACCAAGTTAACACTAATACTGGCTAACCGCCACTCAAGGTAACTAGTGATAACCAGGTGGTGAAACGCCGCTATAGCTAGTTAATTCTCCTTGTTCTGCGATCCCCAGAACGTAATCATTTGGATGTTGAGTTTGCAGTATCGCGTGCACTTGAAAAGCCTTCACAAAGGGAGAGAGATGGTCGTAAGCGGCGAGATGCAATTCACACGACACTCGCAACAACGACATCAAATACAGTTATGTAAGAGAAAATGACGTCACCCCCCCCCATCATCATTTCGCTAGCCTCTCTTCTTCTCGATACCAAAACAAATGTGGAGGCCAGAACCTAATTGGGATTGAACCATTCATCCAAGTTAGTGATTTGCAGATCCTTTTAGCATCTAGGCCAATCAGACAGAAAACAACGCCATCACTGTGTGTTCAGCATGCCCTCCTACCCCCCCCCCCTCCTCCTCACTCTACCCCTCTCTGCCCTCCACCCCTCCCCACCCTCCCCTTCTGTCTTGTCAACCTGTTTTCCTCCCATTGTCCTCTCTCTCTCTGCCCACTTTCTCCCCTGTGGTAAACCTGCTGTCCTCATACTCCCCCACCCTGACCCTAACCATACCCCCCCCTTTCCTTCTCCCCTGTGGTAACCAGTGGTGTATTCTAGTTTTTTCTAGTGGGTATACTGTGATTTTCCCCTCCCAGCCTCATATCGTTAATTTCGGAACGCCATAAAAATACATCTGCTCTCCCTGTCTAACGTTATATATATCTAAATTACATGTTATAAGGCTGATCTGTGCATGATAGTGCTGCATTTTGACATATTTCATGTCGCATTTCCCCCCGTTGATGGTATATGACGCTATAGTCAGTCCCAATGGTCCAAAAGTCAAGTGCTTTGTAACACAGACGGGTGAATTTTATGAATGAAAGTGAAAGTTCTGTCACAAAACACCGTTACGTATCCTCACACATTTTTAAGTGGGTATATGGAAATCCTTGGCCTTTCCTAGTGGGTATACGGCGTAGTCCTGCGTATCACGTAGACTACACCACTGGTGGTAATCTGCTGTCCTCTCAACCCCCCCCCCCCCTTCCCCCCACCCCCAGGTATTTGAGGACGACTGGCTCCTGGCCCCGGCCCCTGACTCAGGCTGCCCATCAGAGACCCTGTTGGAGGAGGACGGCCCCCCGGACCCCCCCGCCGGCCCCTCCCCCTCTCCCCTGGACCACCTGGTTCTGGAGTGGGATCCCTCCGTCGACATCGGGTCGGACCCCTCTGTCTTCCTCGATGACACTGATGACACAGGTAGGCCGTCCGGCGTGGACTCACACGCACACGTGTGTGTGTGTGTGTGTGTGTGTGTGTGTGTGTGTGTGTGTGTGTGTGTGTGTGTGTAGAATGAACCTAAACTCCATGCGGACTTGACCGGACCTTTTTCAACATTTCTCCAGGCCTATGTCGTAGAGAGCAGCCACTGGCCAGAGAGCCTGTGAGGAGGCGGAGTTACCTCGGCTCCATAGGCTCCTCCCAGTCTGACATCATCAGCAGCTCAGGAAGCCCAGACCCGGTGAGTTGTATTGAGTCAGAACCACACCACCCCCTCCCCAGACCTGGTGAGTTGTATTGGGTCAGAACCACCCCCCCCCCTAGACCTGGTGAGTTGTATTGGGTCAGAACCACCCCCCTCCCCAGACCTGGTGAGTTGTATTGGGTCAGAACCCCCCCCACCCCCCCCCCCCCCAGACTTGGTGAGTTGTAATTGGGTGTATTCAGTTTTCGTGTTGCTTCCCTCGTGCTACATTTTCTAATAGTGGAAAACATGTGAATATCCTTGTAAACCAAGAAAATGTCAAATAGACATTAAGCCATTCAGCACTGTTTTAAAGCTTGAATCTACATACTTGACCTTTATTGTTCAACCTAAAATGGTGAGAATAATGAATGAAAATTAGAATGTTTTAACTTTTCTCTGACTTTAAGATTGCTTAATACCGATGTGTTAACTGTGTGTCACTTAGGATATGTCTTCATGTCTTCTAACTGAACAATTCAATATTGTATTATGATCTGCATTCTTGTACAGACGCCACAGGCTTTAGGCATTGGCAACATGCTTTTGTAATAATATCTGGAATGTAAAACTTTTGTTCAACTGGCAAAGGAATTGGAATAATGAATACTAGTACAAAGTATGTGCATGGCATGCACTAAGGCACAATGTCTGTCTAAATGTTGACAGTGTGTGTGTATGTGTGAGAGAGAACAACCTCATATCTTTCATCCTTATAGTAAACTACATTCGGCTTCTGATATCGTTTGCGTCAGTAGAGTAAAGTGTTGTTTTTACCTAACACTAACCCACAACGGTTGCACTTCTGTTGAACTCCGAAGAAAAAACCCCAGAGGAATTCATTGTGATGTGCATGATCGCATTAGCATCTAATTAGGCCGACATTACAAGGAGAGCCAAACCTCTGAGGTTCTTCCTATCAAGCAGTCAATTCTTCTAGCATCATGGCCGGTCATGTCAGGTAAATTACACACAAAGGATGTGTCCTAATTCTCCACCCTTTTCCCCCCAAAGAGTACATTTCTTTCCACTCAATGGTTTGAACGGAATGGACTGTTTATGTGTGGTGGAAGCTGGAAACTCACCCAAGCCCACAACTCCAAAGTGTCTAAATGCATATGGAGGAGTGAAAAACGGAAGAATGGGGAGAATTGGGACACAGTCGATCCTCGGAAGTCTTCTCCATACCCCTCAGACCTCCTCACGCACCCTCCGTTATACTGCCACCAACCTCCTCAAGACCCCCAGGACCAAGCTCCGCACGATGGGAGATCGGGCCTTCTGCTCGGCTGCTCCCAGGCTGTGGAATGCTCTCCCTAAGGGCACCACAGTCTGTGGATGCTTTTAAACGAGGCCTTAAAACTCACCTTTTTATTTTAATAAACCTTTTTTTAGCCTTTTAATTGAATGTTTTTTGCTTTATCTTACTGTGTTGTAGCACTCTGAGATTTTATATGTAAAGTGCTTTTATAAATAAAATGTATTATTATGTATTATTATTATTCTAATGTATGATGTTGTTGGTCACTGGTGTTTTCCAGAGGCCAGCGAGGGGATTTGAACGAGCCTGTGGAGAAGAAGTGAGGATGGTCAGGGATGGCAGGGCGGTACAGCCTACCTGTGGGGCCACCTTGACGCCCAATGGACCCAGACCCCCAGAGCCTTCTGTGACCTTTGACCCTACTGCTCGCATCAGCGCTTGGCTGGGACAGACACACGGACACGCCCCCACCGTCCGGGAGCACCGGCCCTGCTCCAAGGCTGTCCAGACCGACCGCTCTCCGCAAGTACGTCTAACAAAGTCTTTATTCTTTACTAATTTATTATTTTACAATCAACTTGTTAGCCATATTCGGCACCCCTGGAACAATTATGGGGTAAGTGACTTGCTCAAGGGCACATGCAATCTCCTTCCTGAGGCAGGGATCGAACCAGCGACCTTCCGTTTGCTAGCCAGCCTCTCCAACTTCTAGTTAGTTCTTTAGTTCTCAGACAAAGTCACCTGTCACATGGGTGTGTTCTAGGGATGGACGGTTTCCAATTATTGAAACCGAAAAACCGTCAAAGACTAAAACCGCGGTTTTCCGGTTAACCGAAAAACGACCGAAAAAAAAAAAAAAAAAAAAAAAGAGCGACAATTTCAAATAATTGAGCCCTACTGCTACAATACACTCATGTCGAACACCATTAAAACACCGTAAGCACAGTCGCAACACATTTAGGCTACTTAGTTTCACAAATATAGGTGGAAAGGCAGACTTTTGTAAGCTACACCATACATGAAAACACATGAACACTTAACACACCAGCTCCGCTGATCCAGGGTGCACGCCTGCACGGAAGATCATCTCTTGGAACAGCGTCTTCATTGAATGAACTGCTTTCTCAATATCTTGGTTCTTAGACAAAGTTTCAGCTGCTGCTCAATGTATTTAAATATTTGAATACTGCTCAATAATCACTGAAATATTAGACTTAGAATTATGCAGTGAACATACTTAAAGCTTTTCATAAAAACCACATGCCGCGAGACTGACTCGTCCTGAACTGTCGTAAGTCAATCAACAAAGAATGCCCCATCAAAATAAAAGTGCCCATGGTAGAGCTGTCAAAATAGAGCTTTCAAAATAAATGTACTAATACAGATAGAGATAAATACAGAACTACCTTTGCGTCACTAAGTGACCGCGTATCTTCTGAGACATGCGTTCTGTCATCACTTTCAGTAGCGCCTTCACACACAGTGGTGCTGTGCACAAACACTCTTGATCCGTATAGCTCTTGTTTTATTATATTGTGGTTTAGTAAATACTGCACTTGGAGTTACATTCAATGCATGATTTGTGCTATAGAACATAAATAAAGTTTGATTGATTGATTGATATCAAATCAAATCACATTTTATTTCTATAGCGCATTTCTCACAAAAGTGACCCAATGCGCTTTACAGAGAGCAGCGAAAATGATCTTATTAAATGTAAGCGAGTAATTGTAAAAAACCTTTCCTATCTACCAATAACTGAAGGCAACTATCTTTCCCATAGAGTGATTCGTTACCCTTAAATATAATCCCAATTAGATATTAATCCTCAGTTATTCTTCACAACTGACCAAACCTCTCACTCATTGCGCGGCAGATTCAGACTGTATCATTGTTATTTTCACACACGACAAACATGTGACATGTTCCAGTTTTATTCTTTGAACAACATAGGAAAAAAAAAATAAAAAAAAAAATCCGGTTTTAGACGGTTTTGATAAAAAAACGTTTCTATTTTTATAAACCCCGGTTTTCGGTTTAACCGAAAAACCGTCCATCCCTAGTGTGTTCCGTTGGTATGAGCTCAGTGTGGTACTGATCTTCTTTTTGTTGTTGTTATTTTTTCTGAGCGGGGCAGTCCCACTCATATTTTTCTTTTTATTGTGATAGTAGAGAGTGATAGTAGAGACTTGACAGGAAGGATGGGTGAGAGAGAGAAGGGATAACATGCAGGGTATGTCCGCGGCCGGAATCGAACCGGGAACCCTGCGGCCCCTGGTACTGATCTTCTGGTGTGTACGGACTGATGAGTGTCCCCTGCTGGGACCCGACCCCTCTCCGAGGGCTAGGGTCTAACCCTCTCTCCTAGGGCTAGGGTCTAACCCTCTCTTCTAGGGCTAGGGTTAGACCCTCTCTTCTAGGGCTAGGGTTAGACCCTCTCTTCTAGGGTGAGGGTTAGACCTTCTCTTCTAGGGCTAGGGTTAGACCTTCTCTTCTAGGGCTAGGGTCTAACCCTCTTTTCTAGGGCTAGGGTCTAACCCTCTCTTCTAGGGCTAGGGTTAGACCTTCTCTTCTAGGGCTAGGGTTAGACCCTCTCTTCTAGGGTGAGGGCTAGACCCTCTCTTCTAGGGTTAGGGTTAGACCAGGGGTCGGCAACCTTGAATGTTGAAAGAGCCATATTGGACCAAAAAACAAAAAAATGAATCTGTCTGGAGCCGCAAAAAAATGTAAAGCCTTATATAAGCCTTATAATGAAGGCAACACATGCTGTAAGTGTCTATATAAGCTATAATATTAGCCTACTATCAAAATTACTAAGTAGGCTAGAAATACATAAGCCTTAGCACATATGCATACAACCGAATGCAAACGTATTGTGCTTTACAAAAGTGAAACACTAGGATAGCGTAAAGGGGGTCTGGGGGGTTCCCCGAATTTTTTTTTAAACAGAGTCGATGCAATTTCGTGTATTCTGGTGCCTTTTAACAGGTGGGTTGCTACTTTTATCTGGCTATACTAGCCTGAGAAAAAATATGGATACGTTTGTAATTTCATCCGGAGGAAGTGAGCAAACCAAGAGATCGTCAGCCAAAAAATAGACAAATCTACAGACTGTAGACTACAGTACCAAATGAAAACTAGCCTCCCTCGTCCTCTTTTCACTATTTTAAGTTAAACCCTCTCAGACCCACAGGAACGCCGGCGCTCCCAAATATCATACCTTCTTTAGAAGTTCATAATTCGGAAACGGTTTGAGCTAAAGACAAGCCGCTTTTTGCATTTAAAAGTAGGCAAATAGCGCTCACTGGGAAGCTCCCGTTCATCGATGTGCGTCGCCGATGTCTGTATATAAATCTATGTGGATAGTTTCTTGCTTTGCCTGCCGCAGTACTTCGTCAATCCCTGTATCCTGTATAGGTCTACTCTTGAAAAAAACCTGTCACATCCAGTCTCATGTTGGGTCCAGTCAAAATGTATAATACTAGTCATGTGCCAACATATCCGAATCCTATTGGCCCTCGTACAACATTACAGCGTAAACAGGGAGTTGTAGTTCAAGGAGAGAGACGCGGCAACGTAAAAAATAAATAATCATTGTTAATTTCCATTTGTGGTCAAAGCCACAGGGAGCCACTGAAGATGGGCAAAAGAGCCCTGGGGGGGTCGGCAACCCGCGGGTCTAACCCTATCTAGGGATAGGGTTAGACCCTCTCTCCTAGGGCTAGACCCTCTCTTCTAGGGCTAGGGTTAGAACTTCTCTTCTAGGGTGATGGTTAGACCCTCTCTTCTAGGGTGAGGGTTAGACCCTCTCTTCTAGGGTGATGGTTAGACCCTCTCTTCTAGACCCTCTCTTCTAGGGTGATGGTTAGACCTGGGCCTCGGTTAGACCTGGTTAGACCCTCTCTTCTAGGGTGGGGGTTAGACCCTCTCTTCTAGGGTGATGGTTAGACCCTCTCTTCTAGGGTGAGGGTTAGACCCTCTCTTCTAGGGTGATGGTTAGACCTGGGCCTCGGTTAGACCTGGTTAGACCCTCTCTTCTAGGGTGAGGGTTAAACCTTCTCTTCTAGGGTGATGGTTAGACCCTCTCTTCTAGGGTGAGGGTTAGACCCTCTCTTCTAGGGTGATGGTTAGACCCTCTCTTCTAGGGTGAGGGTTAGACCCTCTCTTCTAGGGTGATGCTTAGACCCTCTCTTCTAGGGTGAGGGTTAGACCCTCTCTTCTAGGGTGATGGTTAGACCCTCTCTTCTAGGGTGAGGGTTAGACCCTCTCTTCTAGGGTGATGGTTAGACCTGGGCCTCTTCTAGGGTTAGACCCTCTGTTCTAGGGTGAGGGTTAGACCTTCACTTCTAGGGTGAGGGTTAGACCCGGCCTCTCTTCTAGGGTGAGGGTTAAACCTTCTCTTCTAGGGTGATGGTTAGACCTGGGCCTCGGTTAGACCTGGTTAGACCCTCTCTTCTAGGGTGAGGGTTAGACCCTCTCTTCTAGGGTGATGGTTAGACCCTCTCTTCTAGGGTGAGGGTTAGACCCTCTCTTCTAGGGTGATGGTTAGACCCTCTCTTCTAGGGTGAGGGTTAGACCCTCTCTTCTAGGGTGATGGTTAGACCTGGGCCTCTTCTAGGGTTAGACCCTCTGTTCTAGGGTGAGGGTTAGACCTTCACTTCTAGGGTGAGGGTTAGACCCGGCCTCTCTTCTAGGGTGAGGGTTAAACCTTCTCTTCTAGGGTGATGGTTAGACCTGGGCCTCGGTTAGACCTGGTTAGACCCTCTCTTCTAGGGTGAGGGTTAGACCCTCTCTTCTAGGGTGATGGTTAGACCCTCTCTTCTAGGGTGAGGGTTAGACCCTCTCTTCTAGGGTGATGGTTAGACCCTCTCTTCTAGGGTGAGGGTTAGACCCTCTCTTCTAGGGTGATGGTTAGACCTGGGCCTCTTCTAGGGTTAGACCCTCTGTTCTAGGGTGAGGGTTAGACCTTCTCTTCTAGGGTGAGGTTTAGACCCGGCCTCTCTTCTAGGGTGAGGGTTAAACCTTCTCTTCTAGGGTGAGGGTTAAACCTTCTCTTCTAGGGTGAGGGTTAGACCCGGCCTCTCTTCTAGGGTGAGGGTTAGACCCGGCCCCTCCTCTAGGTCAGATTGTATCGGGGAACTCGTGGGAACGCATGTCTTTTTGTGGAATCCCTGAACCTCTGAGGGAGTTCAACTTGGTCATAACACCAGACAGTAGCGCTCATTGAGCATACTGTATCACATGAGCATTGTGTGTGTGCTGTCTGTGCATGCAGAGACAGTGTGAACAGATTTTGCCCTCTAGCCTCCTCAAGACTCTTGATCTCACACATTGATTTGCGATAAAGATAAGAATATCTTTATCAAGTCAGAGAAGATCACATTCATACAGAACACATAAACATACACACGTCTCGAATCGTTGGGGGTATGCATGGAATTCAGTGTTTCTGGAGAATATCTCTTCTTTCCTGTGACGGTACTGGAACTAATATGTTTAGCTGGAACAGTGTGTCACAGTACAATGTGCGCCTCTGTGTTGATTTCAGAGTCGACCCGACCGTACTCATGTCAAATATGCATGGAAAACTCAGCAGCCAAATGCCATTACTAGCAGATCACCATGGGGTCATGTGAACCGTGAACCTGTGTGGAAGCCCTGGCATAACTAAGGTTGTTGTTTTAATTCCCACTGGGACCATATATACAAAACATGTACAGTGGGAGAAATAAGTATTCAAAACATACAAAAAGAAAATTCGATTGCAGCCATTCACATGAAATCTGGTCTAAACCAGACATTGGTGCTAACTCAATAAAACTACACAGCTAAAGCAATTGTAACACTCCAAAACATAACTTGTTTTTTGATGTGCCAAAAAGGGCAAATGGCAGAGGAAAGAAGTGTTCAACACGCTAACTGAAATGTATTCAATACTTGGTGGAGAAGCCTTTGCTTCCAATGACAGTTTCAAGACACTTCCTTTATGAAAAAACACTAATCTCTCACAGTGATCAAGTGGGACTTTTGTCCATTCTTCAACAGAGGCCCGCTGGACAATCTTGATCTAGTTTTCTATTGGATTTAATGAATTCAGAGTCTCTCTTGTGGTAGATTTTGGACCGTTGTCCATCCTCTTCATCCTGGTGGATGGCAACAGATTCTTCTCAAGAATTTCCTGCTACAGGGCTCCATTCATCTTCCCTTTGATCATTTGGATTCCACCACCACCATGTGAAGAGAAACAGCCTCATACCATGATGCTTCCTCCTCCGAACTTTTTGGTAATGGTATTTTTGGGATCATATGCAGAGCCATTTCTCCTCCAAAAATGGCGGACCGTATTGTTGCCGCAAACTTAGATTTTTGTCTCATCTGACCAGACTACATTCTCCCAGTAATCTATAGGCTTCTCCAAATGTTCTGTAGCAAACTTCAAACAAGCTTCGACGTGCCTTTTCTTCAGTAATGGAGTCTTCTGGGGTGATCGTGAATGGAGACCGTGGCGGTGGAGTGCATTGCCTATTGTTTTCTTTGTGACAACTATACCTGCTGCTTCTAGGTCTTTCTGGAGCTCTGCTTGAGTGGTCCTTGGCTCTTGAGCTACTCTTCTGACTAACTTTCTGACTGCCTAAAGGAACATTTAGGAGTTGAGAAATCCATCCGTAACCAGTGTCATTTCTATACTGCTCAACAATCTTGTTGCAAAGGTCTTGGGAGAGCTCTTTGCCTCTAGCCATCATGAGATGTTTCTTCAATGAAAGCTTGATGACAAATGATTTGTTTACTTGCATTCAGAGGTGGAAACCCTTTTTCAAAGAGTGGAAGTACTTACCTACCAATATGCATTACATTTACATTTTTGGCATTTAGCAGACGCCTTATTCCAAAGCGACTTACAATAGATACATTTGACTAAATAAGTGGATTATTAATCCACCAGTCGTAGCAGGAAAAGTAATCTAGTTCAGGCCAGTGGCCATTGGCAGTTGTCGTGATAGAAGAAGAAAGATTTTTGTTTTAGTAGACACTGGAGAAACAATACAAGGGGGTAGTCGACAGTGCAGTACAGTGCAGGGGGTATAGATAGTAGTGCTCTCAGGAGGAGCAGTTAAGGTGTAGCCTGAAGAGATGGGTCTTCAGTCTTTGACGGAAGATGGGTAGTGACTCTGCAGTTCTGACAGCCGTGGGAAGCTCATTCCACCAGCGGGCAGCGTGACTGCTGTGTTGGCATAGAGGTGGTGGGACCAGTCGGCCAGCAGAGGTGGAGGAGAGGGGTGAATGGGCTGAAGTTGACTCAGTGAATCTGATGCAAGCTCTTATCGGGAACCAGTGAAGGGTGCGAGGAAGGCGGGGTAACATGAGAGAATTTGTGGAGGCTAAACACCAGACGGGCGGCAGCATTCTGGATGAGCTGCAGAGGTCTGATGGCGGAGGCGGGGAGCCCGGCCAGGAGTGCGTTGCAATAGTCAAGGCGGGAGATGACCAGTGACTGGACCAAGAGTTGCACTGCTTCTCTGGTGAGGAATGGACGTGTCCTTCTGATGTTGTAAAGGAAGAATCTGCAGGAGCGTGCTGTCACTGCGATGTTCTCCGCACAGGATAGGCGGTTGTCCAGGATCACTCCAAGGTTCTTGGTGTTCTGGGAGGGGGTTACAGTATAGTATGCAGCGACCCATCTGATTCTAATTAGCATAGATAGGAGAACTTCCTCATCAGAACACAAAATATTATATTTTACTCATGTAATTGTGAACAAACACTGTATAGAGTTCAAAACAGTTAAAACTATCATTTTCATCTCAGGGATGGTAAATCCTTACATCCATAGCTCTGTATATGCATTTGAGTCAGCTGGTTACCACAAACCGTGGCAGGGAAGACCTCTTTGTTGTTGAATCCCAGCTTGCCTTTATGTGTTACCCATAGAAAAGATGACACCAAGGAATTGCGTCTAATTAAGATGTCTCTTGTCAGACTAAAGCATTCTGGGTCCCCAGTGGGGACAAAAAACGAATCGCTTCGCTGATGGAAAAGCCTGATTTAGCTAGAAAGCCTCTAAAACTGTGAAGAGGAGCCATTTCCATTTCTAACAGGGCTCTGTTAATTTCTCTGAGCTTACAGCTTAATTGGCAGCTTTACAGCGGACGAGAGAGAGAGAGAGAGAGGTGGTTTAATGTCGGCCGTAATGGAAGGCGAGAGCGTAAAGAGAAAACTCACCTTAGGGCCACAAACGCTTGTCAGAGTCTAGTGAAGGAGGGAGGGAGGGAGGGAGGGAGGGGTGTCTGAGTGTCTGATGGTCAGGTCCCATAAGAGAGGGCGAGAAAGAGAGCGAGTGTGTGTGTGTGTGTGTGTGTGTGTGTGTGAGAGAGAGAGAGAGAGCGAGAGAGAGAGAGAGACTGGCAACCTCATTAATTAATGGACCACCTCTCTGAGTCTCTTTTGATTTACAATTGGCCTTTGTTGTGTAGAGCCGCTGACGTACAGTCACTGTAGCCATGCCTTGGCCCAAACGTGTGTGTGTGTGTGTGTGTGTGTGTGTGTGTGTCCTTTTGACAGTGCGCAGGTTGCTCTGAGGGAAGCCACGGTCTCAGGGACGTCCTGGCTCAGACCTGCTCATGTTGTCAGCCCACCCGAGGGCCATGTGACTACCAGCTCCATTCCTATAGGAGGAGCTGCAGACATGTGTCCAACCCAAAGGTATGTTTCTGGTTTCTGGTTTGTCAGACGCTTATTGGTTTTGGAACTGAGCACCCCAGTGACCCCCTTACTAGTGAACATTGTGGATTGAAGTTGGTAGTATGATAACACGTTTCAAGAGCGTGGGTTCCACTTCACATGACATCACATTAAAGGTTCTGTGACTAGAGGAATGAGCTCCAGAAGAAACTTTGTGATGGATGGATGGGTAGATAGATCAGTACAGTTTTGACTTTTGACTTTGACTTGAGTTAAGAGAGGTTGGTCAATATGGGTTGTACTGAGTAAAGCAGTAGTGGTGAAACAGGGTATCCGCGGTGTCTTGAAAAGTATTAAAAGTTGATAAATCTATTTTGGGAAAATCAAGACCCGTAATAAGTACGGTATTAAAAAGTCTTATCATGATTTTATGAGGTCTTGAATTTTGTAGGTATTTTTCTGAATTAGACTCTGTCCAAAGAGTTTGAGTCCTAAAAACGTTTTAGTAAAAGTTCGTGAATTTATTAGTTTTATTAAAAAAACAAAGATGAACCGGAAATTCTGTTGTATGATAGTGGTCTAGTCTATTGCAAACTAAAACTGTTAAGTTAAAGGCGTCACTGATGTCAACAGTTACAGCTCGAAGTGGCGGTGAGGTCTAGAAAAATATTGACAAGGTCTTTAAAAAGTCTTAGAAAGGTATTGAAATGAACCTCAAGATTCCTGTATATACCCTGTTCCTGTATATACCCTGTGAAAGGAAGAAAGGATGATGGCTGGGTAGTGATAATACAGTGAGGATATATATTTTTTAGTAGGATGGACAGATGAATAAAATATGCTTCTTCTGACTGTTTAATCTCTGCCAGTCTCCAGAAGAGGAGGTCTGGTGCAAAGGCCCCTGGGAGGCTGGGCTCCAAATACGGCAACGGTGAGAGAATTGAAACCATATACTTTCATATTCACTGCCACTTACTGTATCATGTAAGCTTTATAAATGATTCAACCTCCTTGATTCAACCTATGAAAGAGAAGGCTTCATAACTTTCACCATGGTTATTATTTATGTATTCGGAGTTTACAGCATTTTTATTGCTAGAATTCGAAAGTGCTTAATACATTGCTACTTTTTCCATATCGCTTGTTTGGTTATTACGTAACACCAGCATTGTAAAATGTCATGACATTGATTACCCAAAAATCAAATCGATACCCCGATCAATAGCAAATCTGCCTCCTAATAATTAATAATCATTTAATCATTTAAAAACACACCCTACACTCCCTATTCCCAAGGTACAGACTCCCTATTCCCAAGGTACAGACTCCCTATTCCCAAGGTAAAGACTCCCTATTCCCAAGGTACAGACTCCCTATTCCCAAGGTACAGACTCCCTATTCCCAAGGTAAAGACTCCCTATTCCCAAGGTACAGACTTCCTATTCCCACGGTACAGACTCCCTATTCCCACGGTACAGACTCCCTATTCCCACGGTACAGACTCCCTATTCCCACGGTACAGACTCCCTATTCCCAAGGTACAGACTTCCTATTCCCAAGGTACAGACTCCCTATTCCCACGGTAAAGACTCCCTATTCCCAAGGTAAAGACTCCCTATTCCCAAGGTACAGACTCCCTATTCCCAAGGTACAGACTCCCTATTCCCAAGGTACAGACTCCCTATTCCCAAGGTAAAGACTCCCTATTCCCAAGGTACAGACCGATACTCTGACTGTAACCATGCTGAGATGTTGTCATCAGAACTCCGTTCTCTCTTCTAGAGACCGCTCAACGGAGAGGCCCGCCAGGCAGCCAGCCGCCCCCCCCCGTCCAGGGGTAGCAGAGACCCCCGTCTCCACCTACCTCCTCCTGGCCTCGCCCCTTCTCCTCCTCCTCCTCCTGCTGGCCTGGCTGGCTATGGACACCCTGGACCCAGACTGCCAACACTCCAGCACCCTGGCCCGCTCCTTCCACCTCGCCCTGCGCTACGTCAACGGACCTCCGCCGACCTGAGCGTTAGAGGAGGAGGGGGGGGGGGGGTCAAATTCATACGTCCACTGCATTCACAAAGGGGGGTGGGGGTGGGGGGGGGTTGTTGTGTGGCACCAGCCTTACGTCCTGGACGGGGCAGGGTGTGTCTCGGGGCGAGTCCAGGGCCAGGGCGTGCGAGCTGCGCTTCTGTTCCCGCTGCTTCGTCCTCCCCCGTGCCTGAGAAGGTTCTAGATCGGCGGGTTGAAACGCCACGCCTGATCGGGGGCCAACTGCGGAAGGGGGGGTGGGGGGAGGCGCGCGTGTCAAAGATCAGATGCCGGTAGAAAACCAATACGCTACGAAGCGTTGAATCTTACCACAGAGTTTTAATTTTGGCCCCTTACAACCGCACGGCAATAACACTGACAATAAGGCTCGGGATCAGGAACACAGGCTTCCGGTTGGGTTGGGAGAGTTTTGTTCCTCAGAAACACGACGGAGGTGAACGCCAGGGTCGACCCTTCACCCCCGACACCTCGGTAGCACTTTGGTTGATCGTACTGTAATGTCATGATGGTTTTTTGTAACTCAAAGATGTGGTGGTGATTATAGTAGCCTGTATGGGTTGATGCTTTTATGTTTAGTTCCGTTTGAGCATATGTGATGAGACAGTGTGAATTGATGTCTTTATTTACGTCAATAGGAATCATGTTAAAGGACAAAAGGCTTTAAATAAATCTTCCTTTTAATCGATGATTTTCTGTATTCAGCCTGTATTTTAGGTTGAACTTCAATGATACATGCATGCATCATGAAATAAAAAGATACTGTGTTTGAACAGAGGAGTATTGTAGACCTTTTCTTCTGTAAGGGTGGAATGCGTGTGGAATGACGTGTGATTCTGACTGAGCCTTCCCCTCGTCCCCCGGGCTGTGTGTATCCAGGCTAGTGGGTGAGCTGAAAGGATGTTTTGTGTCAAGACGTAGAAACAAATACGTCCAGGAATGTTTCAAATGCAATTAGTACGCAAATAATTTCATGTTGGGAAGAATTTGCAGATGGCCTTTTAACCCTATGTTCTTTCAGTGAGTGAGTAAATTCCAGGGTAGTTGGGGTGGGGGGGGGGTTGGGGGGTTCAGCTTTCAGGGTTTGTAACGCTATGGATCTCATGGTAATATACCATTTACACCATTTAGCTGACGCTTTTATCCAAAGCGACTCGCATACATTTTCAGCATATAGGGTCCCGATGGGAATCGAACACACAACGCGCCACGCTCTACCAACTGAGCCACGGGGGAAAGGGGGGGGTAGTTCTATCAACAAACAGGGAAAGTGGGTTAGATCAGGCTAAGGAGAGACATTTCTACCTGTGATCGAAAAAGTAGGTGATATTCTGGGGCGGGGGGGGGGTTGTTCATCTTCGTTTGCCAAGAAACTAGAGGTAGAGTCGATACGAGGAGGAAATTGCCTGTGTGTTTGGCAGAACTGTTAACAATAAATTGAAGGACCTGCATAGGGACAGAGGGATGGGATGGGGGGATGGGGAGGGGACTCTAGACAGTGATGTACTGTAGTGCTGGGGTATCTGATGCCACCAGCTCCCAGTGACTGTAAAAACAAATGAACGCTGGTGTTTTCTCTTGAAGGACGGAGACGCAGGGAGAGAGAGTCGTCTCGGGCCTCGGGAGAGTGAAGCCGGGAGCTTCTTAGGCTGTCGAGAAAATGAGACTCAACGTCCCCAGAGATATGAGGAGTAAACAAACCTTTCCAGTTGACTTCTGACGGGCTTATCAGAGGCTGGGGGGTCACAGCAAGTCTTCCACAGAACAGCCCACCTTTTTGTTTGTTTGTTTGTTGTTTCTTGTGTAGGTTGTTCCATCGTGTTCCATTGGCATTGACCTTATGTTGTACAGAAAAGAAAGTGATTTAGTTTTCTCTATCCTTGCTGTTGCACCAGCAGTACATTTCACAGAAGGGGAGAAAAAAATGCTAATGTGGTGGTATGAGCTAGCCTGACTCGCATTAGCTAGCGTGGCTAACTGAGTTTTGGGACAGCTCGTAAGGTCTGATAGGATCAGGATGACTCTATCAAGGTTGATGTTCCAGTGGGAGCGACTGACCTTGCAGAAAGAGAGGGGACATTGTTACAGATGATCACCACGAGAACCTGCTCTCCAAAGAACCCTTTTATATGACTTTTTTTTCCTACTATGAATCTCACAGCAAGTCTGGAAGATTCACTGTAATTTACAGACACAGTCTGAAGGATGTCCAGTCACTTAAGATAATGTGATTAGACTCTTGGTTATGATAAGGTAAGACATTTTCACAAATGTCATCAGGGTATTTAGAAGTCAAATTCCTGAAAACCAAAACAACGAAAACCTTGGTTTTTTTGTGGTCAAATGAGACTTTATAAAGAAGTGATGTGTCGTTGTTGAATGGAATGTGATTCTTTGAGCACTGCCGGTAATCTCTATGAAGTCAAGTGCTGTTTGTCTGTGGAAATGTCATGGGATGCCCTTTACATTTACACTTATATTTTTGGCATTTAACAGACGCCTTTACCCAAAGCGACTTACAACGAATACATTTGTAGTGTCAAGTAAGTATGTGAATCATCTATCCATCAGCCATCGCAAGAAAAATAAATCTAGGCTCAGGCCAGAGGCCATTGGCAGTAAAAAAAATGCTAGAGGAAGGAAGAATTAAGATTTATTTTTATTTTATTTTTGTATTATTATTTACAGTACAGAAGCTCTACGGGGCTAGAGGGGACAGAGAGGTTTCAGGAGGGACAGTTACGGGGTAGCCTGAAGAGGTGGGTCCCTTTACATGTTTGTTGGTGGCCCTTAACTCAGATGGTATACCCCCGTCTTACAGAGTGTGGCTTTAACGATGTTTTCGATGAAAATAAATGTTGTTTGAATTCATGAAATACTATAACACATGTTGTGTAACTATGTTAACCACTACCCAGTGCTCTTAAATGGGGAAGCCAAAGGAAACCCCATATGCTAGCTCCAACAAGAAGGCTTCGTCAGTGGGACTGGAACTACATATATCAAGTTTGACGCAACCCATACTGTGGAAGAAGACCTCCAGCAGCTGGATCGGAATCCTTTACTTGAGGTTTCACTGACGAGGCCCTCGTCAGCCATAAAACAAAGTCGGTTGCCATCTACACAGGGTTTTCAGATGGGATTTAATTGAAAGTATCTATGAATTGTGATGAACTGGATAGATCTGGCCAGTGGCCACACAATGATTGCTTTATTAAATCATTGTACGCCCTTTTTCCCCACTTTGAAGCCAGAATCTGTCAAGTTCTATCAAGATGAGTATGAGTGGATAGGAAGGGGGGGGGGGGGGGGTGTTGTCAAGGCTTCCTCTCTTGGCTGCCTGTCAGGATACTTAGCGAGAGAGAGTAACGCCCTAAGCCTGCTTTATGAACTACGTCCGGTACGGTACAGCTAATGAAAATGCCCAGAGTTGGAGGGCTACGCGCTTGTTTACTCTGCCAGATTAAGGGCAACGTCCTGCATCTGGGTAGCGCTCCCCTCCCCACACACACACAGACACACACACCACACACACATCTAAACAGATGAGACTGACCACCAAAACAACGCTCGTTCCCAATCTTCTGTTCCCAAGATATTCTAGCGACACGACACCAGACCGCACACCAACAAAACCACGGCATCGCCTTTCATCGCGAGTTCCACGCCTGTCGCTACGTCCCAAACATGGTCTAGAAAGAGGGCGGCGTTCTCCTTTCCACCTCGTCTTGTACTGGTGTCTTGTACTGGTGTCTCGTACTATTGTCTCGTACTGGTGTCTCGTACTGGTGTCTCGTACTGGTGTCTCGTACTGGTGTCGTGGTCTGACAGGTGGGCAGGTGGACGGGTGCATGGTCATAATGCACCCACCATATTGCTTTCACTAATCCTCCTATTTTTAGACGGGTGTAATTGAGAGGAGGTGAACAGAGGGAAGCCACTTTGGAGAACCCGGGAGTCACCCATCGTATCTCTGTCCTCGGCATGCACGGGTGGGGGCGGAGATGATAATGAGATAGCATCAGGCTAATCGACAGGATGCATCCCCATTGGCCTACATCCCCCACCCCCACCCCTACCCCCCTTACCCCCCGCCGTCAGTGCACAAGCACAACAACAGGCCTGATTGAGATTGACAGGTTGAACACACATAAAGAGATTACAGAGAAATCCACGGCAAGTCATCACTTCAGGACAGGAGTGTGTGTGTGTGTGTGTGTGTGTGTGTGTGTGTGCACACGGATGGCCTGTTCTAGCCTCTACATGGCCCGCAAGCGACACATTTAACAAATCGTCACGTCGCTAAAGGTCAACAAGCTGTGTGTGTGTGTGTGTATGTGTGCTATTCCCTCGGCTTCCAGATGAAATATCCTGAAATGCATGCTGGGCACAGCGGGAATGTATTTACCAAGTCACCTACAGACGGTCACGTCACTACAACACACACATGACCTCTATTTAGACAGCACTGGCAACACAATGCTTGTGTGTGTGTGTGTGTGTGTGTGTGTGTGTGTGTGACCAGCCACCTGTCTACTGTACAGTATGTGTGTACTGGAAGAAAGGTAGAGGTGAAAGTCACATCAGTGTGTCAGCGCAGGTCCTGAGGTCCACCTCTCCCTGCTCAGGTTAGGAGACAGGAAGGAGAGGAAGAATGGGTTCTACACGTCTCCTCCCACCTCCTCTCCTCTCCTCCCCTCCTCTCCTCCTCCCTCCTCTCCTCTCCTCTCCTCTCCTCTCCTCTCCTCTCCCCTTCCCTCCTCTCCTCACCTCTCCTCCGCTCCCTCTCTCGCTCCTCCCATCCTCTCCTCTCCCCTCCTCACCTCTTCCTCCCTCCTCCTCTCCTCTCCTCTTCCCTCCTCCCCCCTCCTCACCTCTTCCTCCCCCTCCTCTCCTCTCCTCTGCTCCCCCCTCCTCTCCTCCCCTCTCCTCTCCTCTCCTCTCCCCTCCCCTCCTCTCCTCTCCTCTCCTCTCCTCTCCTCCCCCCTCCTCCCTTCTCTCCTCACCCCTCCCCTCCTCTCCTCTCCCCTCCTCACCTCTTCCTCCCCCCTCCTCTCCTCTGCTCCCCCCTCCCCTCTCCTCTCCTCCCTCTCTCTCCCCTCATCTCCCCCCCCTTCTCTCCTCCCCCCTCCCCTCCTCTCCTCCCCCCTCCTCTCCTCTCCTCCCTCTCTCGCCCCCTCCTCTCCTCTCCTCCCTCTCTCGCTCCTCCCCCCCTCTCTCTCCTCTCCC